>NW_024070205.1:7346506-7547826 GCF_014754425.2 Oryx dammah | reverse complement strand
TGATGCTGGGAGGGATTGGGGGCAGGAGGAGAAGGGGATGACAGAGGATGAGATGGCTGGATGGCATCACTGACTCGATGGATGTGAGTCTGAGTGAACTCCGGGAGTTGGTGATGGACAGAGAGGCCTGGCGTGCTGCGATTCATGGGGTCGCAAAGAGTCGGACACGATTGAGTGACTGAACTGAACTGAACTGAACTTACCATAGATATCTGTGAGATTCAGATAAAATATGTATACTGCCAAAGTTATTTTCTCCAGGCAGCTTCCCTTAAAACAGCCTTGAATTCCAAGGTACTGGTTTGAACTTGAAACCACAGTTCTGGGTTTGTGGTTTCTAGTTGGCTCTGAGTAATCCAATTGCTCAGCTTTTTTAAAAAATTTCATAATGAAAGCCAGAAACAAACAAACAAAAATCATTATTTCATTACCACTACACAAGTTAATAATATATATGGATCCAAGTTATGTGAGCTCCCATAACTCAGGTTAATATCACAGTTTCTCAGAAAATTAATCTGTGTGTTGTGGTGAGTGTGAGCTTCAAATGTGTCAAATCTGGGAATTTAGGCCAAAGCTACTCAATATTGATGACATTTCCCCTCGGATTAGGATGCATAATTCTCCTCATCAACATTGCCTTTTTTTTTTTCCTTAAGTGCTCCACAAATACTAGTTGGGAAATTCCTGTCGTTACTGCTGGACAACATCGTATGACTTACCTTTCCAGTGTTTCCTATGGCTTCTCTTTTACATAATGTTATTTGTTTGTTTTTGGCTGCACGGGGTCTTCCAGAGAAGATTGCTTAATGGATACTTGGTGGGACAAACTGTGATGTCTCTAATGAGAAGAGAATGGTAATAATTTTTCATGTATTGATACTCTACCTGATGGACTAGTACACTGAGAAGTGTATCTGTCATGCTGTGTAGAGGTAATTAAAGATGAAAATGGAAAGAAAAAATAAGAGGAAACATAAACCCAAACAACTTTTTTTCTCTTGAATTTCCTCCACCAATTATCTTCTTCAAGACTTGTCACTTACTCCACTATAGGCAGCAAAGTGATAGCTAAGAGAAAAAAGTAAATGTGAAGCATTCTAAAGTTGTTTTTATTCAGTTAGATCAAATGGTAGTTTTCCTTCTTGCCCTCTAAAGCTGTAGAGCTATCACAAGCTCTACCAAAGAAAAGAGAAAAGAGATCTAATAGCCCCGACACTAATTTACTACTCCACACTTCCTTTCCATTACATTTTCTAAGCCTTTCCTGCAGACTGAAGAGCCACCTACATGCGTCTTCCCTTCTGTCTCCAAATATGATGTTCTACTGTATAAAATCTGTTGTAATATCTTATTGATCAGTGAAGTTATTGCTGTTGGCTAAACGTATGGAGCAGTTCACTGCAGGAGACTGGTCTGTCAGTGTGGAGGAGTTAACACAACTTCAGCAAATATAGAGCAATGTCACACAAAAATGTTCAACAAGTACATGCTCAGTGGGATACAAACTAAATTAACTCCAAGTTCTTTATTCACAACAAAGAAGTATATTACTTTATTCTACGTAGGAGTACTTGAATATATTTAAATTTTTTTCACAGCTGGATGCTCCCATGATAATGAGAAGGGACAGTTATATAACAGTTTTCACTCATAGGTCAAAAAATATGCTACAGACTGTTTCAATGATGTAACTACGTCACGCAGCGGTAAATGTAGAAAGCAGAAGGCAACATGAAGCAAGACTCAAGAACACATATATGTAGGAAGGAAATTGAATTCTACACAGACTAAAATAATTGATAGCCTGAGTTAGATGAGAAAATCTGCTGTCGCAAACGCCACTCAGGTCTCTTTAGCTTATGGAACTATAAATGTGTGGGCCTCATTCAGAGAGGGTCATTAAGAGCTTTGATTGCTTACATTTATCAAATACACAAATGACCCGCTTGAATTCTGTGTCAAACTCAGTCAAGAGTGAGGACAAAATTAAGTCATTTAAGGAATGCATGGATTCAAAAATTTATTCTCATGCACACTTGTTTATTTTTTAGATTTTAACTTGAAATAGCCCAACAAAATGAGAACAGAATCCTAACCTACGAATACAATGAAAAGAACCCATAGCATAACAGTTGGACATCAAGCCTAGAGAGCAACACATTTAAATTAGAAAAGAAAGTCTGAAGAGGATTTTCGGCGAGAAAATTCTTTCCATTCAACAACTATTAACAATATATTACAAAGCTGGAAGATATTATCATGAAAAAGGTATATTTTTATATATTTATAGAAAAAAAGAAAGGCAATTAGATAGTCAGTGGGGAAAGCCATATAGTCCATGTAACAAGCAAATTGAATAGGGCATGATTTTGAGTAGCTGTTAGAATTTAAGTGTTAAGTCTTTCATTTGAGTCTGACTCTGCTACCTTGTGGACTGTAGCCTGCCAGGCACCTCTGTCCATGGAATCCTCCAGGCAAGAATACTGGTGTCATTTGCCATTCCCTTCTCCAGGGGATCCTCCCCACCCAGGGATTGAACCTGGATCTCCCACGTTGCAGGCATATTCTTTACCATCTGAGCCACCAATCCATCTGATCTTGACACTGTTTGGGTCAGCACTCATTTAGCAATAGAAAATTACATTTTCTAATCATATAACTTGCATCACAATAAATTTATTCAATCATAATATTATAAAATATCACTTATTTGTTCTAAGGGGGTGGAAAAGGTACAGAATACTTACCTTAAAGAACAGAATGTAAATGTTAGCAATATTGACAACATCAAAGTAAAGACAGAGCCATCAGGAACTAAGTGAAGCAAGAGTTGAGGGGCTTCCCTCATGGTCCAGTAGTTAAGGAGTCCACCTTGCAATGCAGGGCACAGTGTGGGTCTGGGGGGATCCCACATGTTGTGGAGCAACTAAGCTTGAGCACTGCAGCTACTGAAGGCCACATGCCCAAGAGCCTGTGCTCTGCAGCAAGAGAAGCCACTGCAATGAGAAGTCTGTGCACCACAGCTAGAGTCGCCCCTGCTAGCCACAACTAGAGAAGACCTGCACACAGCAACGAAGACTCAGCACAGCCGGAAACAACTGAGTAACTAAATGAATTTTTTTTTAAAGAATAGTTTTCAGTTCAGTTCCGTTCAGTGGCTCAGTCGTGTCCGACTCTTTGCAACCCCATGGACTGCAGCACGCCAGGCCTCCCTGTCCATCACTAACTCCCGGAGCTTGCTCAAACTCATGTCCATCAAGATGGTGATGCCATCCAATCATCTCATCCTCTGCCAGCCTCTTCTCCTACCTTCAATCTTTCCCAGCATCAGGGTGTTTTCCAATGAGTCAGTTCTTCACATCAGGTGGCCAAAGTATTGGAGCTTCAGCTTCAGCATCAGTCCTTCCAATGAACACCCAGGGCTGATCTCCTTCAGAATAGACTGGTTGGATCTCCTTGCAGTCCAAGGGACTCTCAAGTGTCTTCCCCAACACCACAGTTCAAAAGCATCAATTCTTCAGTGCTCAGCTTTCTTTATGGTCCAACTCTCACATCCATACACGACCACTGGAAAAACCATGGCTTTGACTAGATGGACCTTTGTCGGAAAAGTAATGTCTCTGCTTTTCAATATGCTATCTAGGTTGGTCATAGCTTTTCTTCCAAGGAGCAAGCATCTTTTAATTTCATGGCTGCAGTCACCATTTGCAGTGATTTTGGAGCCTAAAAAAATAAAGTCTCTACTGCTTCCATTGTTTCCCCTTTTATCTGTCATGAAGTGATAGGACCAGATGCCATGATCTCCATTTTTTTGAATGTTGAGCTTTAAGCCAGTTTTTTTACTCTCCTCTTTCACTTTCATCAAGAGACTCTTTAGTTCTTCACTTTCTGCCATAAGGGTGGTGTCATCTGCATATCTGAGGTTATTGATATTTCTCCTGGCAATCTTGATTCCAGCTTGTGCATCTTCCAGCCCAGCATTTCTCATGATGTACTCTGCATAGAAGTTAAATAAGCAGGTGACAAAATACAGCCTTGACATACTCCTTTCCCAATTTGGAACCAGTCCATTGTTCCATGTCCATTTCTAACTGTTGCTTCTTGACCTGAATACACATTTCTCAGAAGGCAAGTAAGGTGGTCTGATGTTTCCATCTCTTGAAGAATTTTCCATAGTTTGTTGTCATTCACATAGTCAAAGGCTTTGGCATAGTCAATAAAGCAGATTTTTTTCTGGAATTCTCTTCCTTTTATCTCTGAGCCAATGAATGTTTGCAATTTGATCTCTGAAGAATAGTTTAGGGATGGTAATTTCTCTCACCTTACATAAAGCAGAATTAGAAGTTTTCATTTTTAATTGCTGGAAGATAATTAGAATTTTATATATTTTTGATTGATATAAAGACAAATAGAACATGTGTATATATTCTTTTATTATTATTATATGTGGTATAGTATTGAATACATATTTAAGAGAAGGCAATGGAAGAAAAGGTGGGAAATAGTACAGATAAGCCAAATTCCTCTTCTTTCATAAATGGAGTAAGTAAATTTTCTCTGAACTTACAAATAAAAGTATATTCTTCAGAATTATGATGATAATCACAAGAATCAAAATCAGAAACATTTCAAAGAAGCTTACCTTTTAAGAATATGCTAGGTGTATGGGAAGTCTCAATTAGAAAATATTAATTTTTATTTTGCTTTATATCATTCTATATATAAGTATGTTTTATTGAAAACAAAAGCATAAGTTAAGCGGCTCCCACTTGCACTACTCTCAGAATAAAATCAATACTTACAAGGTTCTTGACAATCTAATTCTAAATGACCTTTTCAAGCTTGTCTCAGAATTCATGGATCTGATTATCTCAGGTTTTCCCGAATGTCCCCTGCTTTCTCACCCTTTCATGCATGTCTTTTGAACACAGTTATCTTTCTGTCAAGGTGGAAGGTAGAAATCTTTGACAGGGAAATTTCTGTTAATCATTTAAGAATAAGATCTTGAAGAAATCATTTTAAATGGAGAAATCAGACTAGATAAAAATTTACGACTTCTTATAGAAGAAAGACACTATAAGCAAACGCTGTCGTGTTCGACTCTTTGTGACCCCCTGGACTGTAGCCCACCAGGCTCCTCCGTCCATGGGATTCTCCAGGCAAGAGTACTGGAGTGGGTTGCCATTTCCTTCTCCAGGGGATCTTCCCAATCCAGGGATCAAACCCAGGTCTCCCACATCGCAGGCAGACGCTTTAACCTCTGAGCCACCAGGGAAGCCCTTAGAGGTAAATACAAACTGGGAAATGAAATATTTGCAGGAGTTGGAAGGCAGTAAAGAAAGTGGTTCGAGCACGAACTCCAGAGCTAACATGTCTACCACTAACCGCTGGGTGCACTACTTTGCTCAAGGTCTCGGGCGGGTTATTTAACTTTCATGTGCCTCAGTTTCTCCATCTGTAAAATGGCAATAATAATAGTACTGACTTTATAGCATGTTTTTGAGGAATCAATTAGTACTATACCATTTAGAAATTGGACTATACTGAATGGCATATAACTTTTAGATACTATTATATTGTTGAGGATTTAACAGTGGGCTTATTCTCCACTAGGCAATTTATTTGCAACGCTTTGTTTAACTTCCGTCACGACTCTGTAAGTTATATCATGTTATTAGGTTAGTCTGGCAACCCACTCCAGTATTCTTGCCTGGAAAATTCCACGAACAGAGAAGCCTGGTAGGCTACAGTCCATGGAGTCACAAAGAGTCGGTCGCGACTGAGCAACTTCACTTTCATAAGTGAAGGAAACAGAATAAGGAAACAGAATTTCTGTTCAAATAAGGAAACAAATTCAGATCCATTTGGTGACTTATCAGGTTTACAACTCAAACCCAGGCCCTCTGACCCTGAAGCCCACATTCTTGATGTCAATATAGGTTGGAGGCCAATTCATATGCTTTGAGCCATTTATTTTATATAATAAATATATGCAGCAATTTTATGTATCACCTTTACTGGGCCACAGGAAACCCAGATATTTGGCCAAACATTATTCTGTTTGTGTCTGTGAGGGTGTTTCTGGATGAGATTAACATTTGAATTGATAGACTAAGTTAAGCAGATAGCCCTCCCTAATGTGAGGCCTGGCGTTCTGCAATTCATGGGGTCGCAAAGAGTCGGACACGACTGAGCGACTGAACTGAACCGAACTGAATGTGAGTGTACCTCGCCCGATCACTTGAAGACCTAAATAGAACAAAAAGGCTAAGTAAGAGGAAACTCATTCTGCCCGACAGCCTTGGAGCTGAGACTTTGGTCTTTTCTTGCCTTTGGACTTAAACTGAAACATCAAGTCTCCTTGGGTCTCTAGCCTGCCAGCTTCTGGATTGGAACTTACACCATCAGCTCTCCTGGGTCGCAATCCTTTGGACTTGCACTGGAACTATATCATCAGCTCTCCTGGGTCTCCAGCTTGCCAACTGCAGATCTTAGGACATTTTATAATGATGTGAGCCAGTTCCTTACTCTCTCTCTGTCTCACTCTCATTTGTATTATATAGATAGGTGATACAGATAAAGATATAGATATAAGGACACACATACACATTATTGGTTTACTTCTCTGGAGAACCCTGACTAACATGTATATAATAACACATTTTAAAGACACTGGAGTGTTGGATAGATACACATCAAACTGTTGACAGTTGTCTCTTCTAGGGGCCAGAAGCACGAGATAGACTCTCACTTTATGTTTTCTCATTCTGGGTCTTTAAAGGTTTCAGAAGGAGCAAGAAAAGCATTTAAAATTAAAAGTATATCATTATATTCTGAAAGTGAAGTTAAAAATGGCTCCTCCCCCTCTCTGTGATGCCTCCTGACTCTCTTCCTCCTCAATCAGAAGTAAGAACACTCCTGAGATTTTGCATTTACATTTATTATAAAAGTTAGGGTATCTCTTCATAATTGAATGAGCCTTAGATTGAGTCCTGCATTAGGAACCCTGTTGTATTCATCTTCTTGGTCCCCTTTCACTGAGGAGACTAAAATGGGAAGTTCCTCAAATAGATTTGGTTTAAGCTAGACAAGGCAACCTAACCTGAGGGAGGAGGTATGCATTCAACTCGCCTTTGCCTGTGCTCTCCTTCTCTTTGTTTTCCTGGAAAGGGTTTTAATGCTCTCTGTTAGGGCATTCCCTTTTGACTTAGCCTCCTTTTATGTCTGAGGCTTAGTTATATAATCATAGCAAAGTTCTTTATTTTCTCCAAATTTCCTATGTAAGTGCTGGTCATCGGGGAGTCACTTAATGTTCTGAGCTGTAGCTCTGCAGGATGGGAGAATCTAGATCCAGGCAATAATTTTAAAGAAAAATTTGGACAGGGATATCAAGGATCCACAGCCCAAAGGAACCCCTGAGGATAAACACCTCCAAACCGGGAGCAAGGCTTGGATTTATATGCGTCTCTTTTCTCTCTTATTGTCATGCAAAGACCTAGGAAAGACCTCAGTCTTGTATTCTGATCTCCCTCATGCTGACCATATATGACTGTCGTTTTCCCCAGGGTACATTAAATAAGAGTATATGCATGTCTGTTTGTGCGCAATATAAAAGTACTAAGTCTAAAACTTTGTAGTTAAAATGACCAACACCTGAACTAACTATCCCATCTATGTTCTCAGATTAACCAAAGTGATCAACTGGAGAGGGGAACTGGCTAAGAACTCCATCCAGAATACTACACTATTAGTCCCGAACTTGCACAAACCCAAAAGTGAGTGCCTCCTTAAATTTCGCCGCCTAGATGTTTTGTTTATCTCCCTCTCAGTCCTAACCCTGGGTCCTGCCATCCCGTTTCCCTGGGTCACAGCAATGGGAGAGGATCCTGCTGCTGCTGCTAAGTCGCTTCAGTCATGTCCAACTCTGTGCGATCGCAGAGACGGCAGCCCACCAGGATCCCCTGTCCCTGGGATTCTCCAGGCAAGAGTACTGGAGTAGGGTGCCATTGCCTTCTCCGGGGAGAGGATCCTAGTAGTGATAAATCTTTCCCACTCCCTCTGCCAAGCCCACAGTGGTTCCTCATTAACAAAATGTATTTAATTAATGAGATGTCTTCAATAAAGTCCTCCAATAAATGAATGAAAACAGGAGAGATGAGACCTAGGTCAGAAGCAGCACAAGTGGAAAGGACCTGGAGTTTTCATTGAGAATTAGTTTACATTTCATACACAGGGTACCTACTAAAATTATTAATGTGATTTTAGGCTGCTGTTTTAGATGCTTATTATCTATCATAAAGGAAGCAGTAAACCCACTCTTCTCTGCCCTGGTAAGAAGCTACCTGGAGTGAATTCAGCAGCAAGGTATTTCTAATTATATTCTATGAGAAAAGGTTAAAAAGCTGATAATGTTTAGTCTGAAAGAGGGATGACTCAGGGACTCCATGATAATTGTTTTCAAATATCTGAATGTTTGCCAGATGTAAAGGAAGTAGGCTTATTCTGCATGATCACAAGGGTTAGAGCCAAAACCAGTGGGTGGCAGCTGCACAGAAACAGATCTTGGCTTGTTATAAACCCTGGTGCCCAGATGATTACTATTACAAATAATCACTCCCAGTTTAACATGTAAAATAATTGGATTTTTTTTTACCACCGTAAACCAGATCATAATCATACCCTATATACAAGCTCTATTGGAATAGAATTATGCTAACAAAAACATGGGATGGATGGCAGACTGGAGAAGCTGCCTTGTCTCCTTCCTTCCATCCCTTTCCCCTCTTACTCACTTGGCTTTTGTTTCTTCATCTTGTGCACAGTTTTCCTAGGTGGGCTCTTCCTGGGGAGTTCCCTGGTGGTCCAGTGGTTAGGACTTGGCCCTTTCCCTGCCATGGCCCACCCAGGTTCAATCCCTGGTCAGGGAACTAAAATCCTGCAAGCCAAAAGAAAAATGAAAAACCTCTTCCTCGAGCCCATCCCACATTCTCTCTATCCCTTCCTCTCCCAAAGTCCAATTCCCCCAGTAGTCTTCACTGTATCCCACACACCTGGGATAGAATGGTTTTGTCACATGGACAAAACCTTATATTTTGCATGCCCCATCCCATCCATTTCTATCTACCTCACCTCCCTTCTCTTCATTTATACTTTTGATTTAATTCCCAAATATTCACCTCTAATCTCCCTAAGGTCAAGAAGCTAAAATGAACTAATGCCTATATAGAGACTTTTCATTTTTGAGATTCTGTGATTCTAAGAAAAGGCTGGGATATAAATGAACATGACATGTTGTGCTTGAAGGATGGTGATATCTGCAAGATACAGGAACTGTATTAGGGAATCGTAAGGGTCATATTAGAAGGTTATGAATGCCTGAGAGAGAGTGAGAACCCTCCCAAACCTTGTAGGTTCCTTGCAGTAAGATGTTGTACTATGTTTGCCAACCCCAAATATAGTACAACATCCACTGGCCCCAGTGATTGGTCCAAGGAATAGGCACGTGGCCCAGGCTGGACAGAAATTAATAAGAATGCCTTGCTGAGACTGGCTAAATTTAAAACGGAGGCCGAACAGCTTTTCTTTATGCTCATTGAGCTGTAGGCATGTGGCATCAAGTCTCTCACTGGTGCCCCCGCCTTGTGAAAAATAGAAAATCTAGCTACCATCTAGATAGAAAAATCTAGCTACCATCTAGATAGAAAGAGCGCATTCTAGCGGCACTAGTTTGCTGGTTCCAATTCCGGAGGTTCCGAGACCTGTTCTAGTGCCCGTACCACTTTCGTTGATTCTGTGAACTACCACTGGATCTTTCCAGCAAATTCCCCTTTTTCCTTAAACTAGGTGGAGTTTCAACCCCGTTAGCTCTGCTGCTCAGGCAACTCTTCGTGACCTCATGGACTGTACCCCACCAGGCTCCTCTGTCCATGGGATTCTCCTGGCAAGAATGCTGGAGTGGGTACCATTCCATTCTTCAGGGGATCTTCCCAGCCCAGGGATGGAACCTGCATTTCTTACATTTCCCGCATTGGCATGCATATTCTTTATCACTAGTATGACCTGGGAAGCCCTCAGTCCCATTAGCTCCAATCCAATTCAAACTCCATCATTTGCAAACCCCACCCCCATATGTGTGTGTGTGTATACATATACACACACACAAAAAAAAAAAACAGGTGACAGATACAGGATTAAGTACTGAAAAAAGCAAAATTACTTCTAATTTTTTCTAATGTTAGAAGCATGAGACCAAATTATGGTATTATTCATAGAAATATCAGGATTAGAAACATTTTATGGGAGATGATTGTGTTGCAAGATGATACTCAAATAAAAATGTATTGTACTGAGGTTAATAAAGATTGGAGCCTTAAGGAGAGGTCTCAGGAGCGAGATGCAGTAAAACATAGACTTACCACTTGGAACTAGGAGGTAAAACCTATTTACTAAGATAGTACATTGGGCTTTTACTATGTAATGAGATGATCACTTCCTCTATTTTCATTTTGTATATATTTTATAGAATCAATATGAAATTGTTCAGTTCAGTTCAGTTCAGTCGCTCAATCGTGTCTGATTCTTTGCGACCCCATGAATCACAGCACGCCAGGCCTCCCTGTCCATCACCAACTCCCGGAGTTTACTCAAACTCATGTCCAGCGAGTGGGTGATGCCATCCAGCCATCTCATCCTCTGTCGTCCCCTTTTCTTCCTGCCCCCAATCCCTCCCAGCATCAGAGTCTTTTCCAATGAGTCAACTCTTCGCATGAGGTGGCCAAAGTATTGGAGTTTCAGCTTTAGCATCAGTCCTTCCAAAGAACACCCAGGACTGATCTCCTTTAGAATGGACTAGTTGGACTTCCTTGCAGTCCAAGGGACTCTCAAGAGTCTTCTCCAACACCACAGTTCAAAAGCATCAATTCTTTGGCACTCAGCTTTCTTCATAATCCAACTCTCACATCCATACATGACTACTGGAAAAACCATAGCCTTGACTAGACTGACCTTTGTTGGCAAAGTAATGTCTCTGCTTTTTAATATGCTGTCTAGGTTGGTCATAGCTTTTCTTCCAAGGAGTAAGCATCTTTTAATTTCATGGCTGCAGTCACCATCTGCAGTGATTTTGGAGCCCCCCAAAATAAAGTCTGACACTGTTTCCACTGTTTCCCTATCTATTTCCCATGAAGTGATGGGACCAGATGCCATGATCTTCGTTTTCTGAATGTTGAGCTTTAAGCCAACTGTTTCACTCTCCTCTTTCACTTTCATCAAGAGAGTCTTTAGTTCCTCTTCACTTTGTGCCATAAGGGTAGTGTCTTCTGCATATCTGAGGTTATTGATATTTCTCCTGGCAATCTTGATTCCAGCTTGTGTTTCTTCCCATCCAGGGTTTCTCATGATGTACTCTGCATATAAGTTAAATAAGCAGGGTGACAGTATACAGCCTTGACGTACTCCTTTTCCTATTTGGAACCAGTCTGTTGTTCCACGTCCAGTTCTAACTGTTGCTTCCTGACCTGCATATAGGTTTCTGAAGAGGCAGGTGAAGTGGTCTGGTATTCCCATCTTTTTCAGAATTTTCCACAGTTTATTGTGATCCACACAGTCAAAAGCTTTGGCATAGTCAATAAAGCAGAAATAGATGTTTTTCTGGAACTCTCTTGCTTTTTCCTTGATCCAGAGGATGTTGGCAATTTGATCTGTGGTTTCTCTGCCTTTTCTAAAACCAGCTTGAACATCTGGAAGTTCACAGTTCATGTATTGCTGAAGCCTGGCTTGGAGAATTTTGAGCATTACTTTACTAGCATGTGAGATGAGTGCAATTTTGCGGTAGTTTGAGCATTCTTTGGTATTGCCTTTCTTTGGAACTGGAATGAAAACTGACCTTTTCCAGTCCTGTGGCCACTCCTGAGTTTTCCAAATTTGCTGGCATATTGAGTGCAGCATTTTCACAGCATCATCTTTCAAGATTTGAAATAGCTCAACTGGAATTCCATCACCTCCACTAGCTTTGTTCATAGTAATGCTTTCTAAGGCCCACTTGACTCCACATTCCAGGATGTCTGGCTTTAGGTGCGTGATCACACTGACAATTTCTTCATTACTGTAATTTGGCAATTAGTTCAAATTAACTATATTTTTATTTGTATGACAAAGGTTAAACAAAGTCAAAGCCAAAATAATATTTAACACAAACAATAGCATGTGCCTCCAGAGATGGAAATGGCAACCCACTCCAGTATTCTTGCCTGGGAAATCCCATGGACAGAGGAGCCTGATGGGCTACAGTCCATGGGGTCACAAAGACTTGGACACGACTAAGCAACAATTTAAAAAGAGGTTGAAGTCAACAGAATAAAGAAAAATAAATAAATCCATGGGTTTCAACAGATTATTTGGGTATATTTCAAAGATATATAAGAAAAAATTCCTCAGTGAGCTCTGAGCCCAAGTAATCTGTTTGCCACATCATACTGGTCACCAAATTTTGCATATATTTCATCTAATAACTACTAAATGTTTGGCCTTGACTCTAATACAAATGTTTCAATTATGACGCTAGTTCTTTGTCTTTTTTGTAAGTCTTATCTTCTTTAAACGTCTTGATTCACTTCTTCACTGTGGTAGAGAAAACATGGGGTTGGAAAGAAATAATTATAAAACCTAATAAACACATATGTTTTCCAAGTTAAAAAGAACAATAGCATGTACCTTAAATATTTCTGGATGTAATTGCTTCAAATAATAATTTCATATATCTAAAAGATTGTGAATGAGGAGCAAGAAGAAAGTGTCCGACTCATGTGTCATTACAGCTTTAAAAAATAATTAGGAAGAGGAGAAATTGGATTGCTAACTCATTCTCAAGCTAAGTCAAAAGTGACTTAAGTTTTAAAAATCTTCCTTCATCAATCCCATTTCAGAGTCAAATGACAGCATATCTTTCACTTTCCTTAAAAATTTTCAGTTCAGAGTCATTGTTATAGCAGTGATACATTTGAAGACACAGAGAATTTTAACATATAAGACTTCTCTTTAAGAGATAAGAAATCTGTTTCCCAGAAAATTGATTAGGCCAGTAGGTGATCAGGTGGCTGTGATGACTATGATCCTGTGCCATGCCCTCGATGATCTGAATTCTCAATTTGATTTTTTCAGAAGGAACTTTTGGCAGCAATCTTGTAACTCTTGCCAAGAAGAGTTGTCCCCGGTGGCTATTCAAATTAGCGAGTTAAGCAAACTGAGGTATTAAATATTCAAGTTTCTTTAAAATACCTGCTTCAATGAATTCATGTATTTTCTTGACTCTTGAAATAGAAATTAGATTTTTCTTTCTGCGTGTAGCATAGCATGAAAAAGGCCTTCTCCACGTGTGCTTCCTGAAGCATGGTTCTTAATTCTGTATCAGTACCAGCTGAGACTTGTTAGATACACAAACTCCCCGGCTCCATCTCACATTAGGCAAATTAGAACCTATGGAGGTTCGGCCTGAAAATCCACATTTCTTAAGGCCTGCCCTCTGAGGGATTCCCATGAGAGGCAAACCCTTACTCTGTAAAGACTGATTTTTTAATGTTAACTCTTTTATTATGTGTGATAGTGTCGGTCTTCCTCACGCTGGGGAATCTTTGTCGCCTCTTGCAGGATCTTTCACGTGGCACACGGACTCTCTAGTCACGCTGCGTGGGCTCTGGAAGTTGTGGTACACAGGGTCTCTGGCTGTGAAATGCAGACCCCAGGGAGCATGGCTGTGGCACCCGGGCTTAGTTGCTCCGTAACATGTGGGATCCTAGTTCCCTGACCAAGGACTGAACCCACGTCCCCTGCATTGCAAGTGCAAAATCTTAGCCCTTAGATCACCAGGGAAGTCCCCGAGATTGCTTTTAACTGCAGAATATTTCCCCCCTCTAGATGACTTTAAGTTCAGGAATCTAACACATGTTGAAGTGTTTCAAATTTAAAAAGTATCAAAGAATCCTTTTTTCTATGTCTCAGAAAAAAAGACTAGGGAAACAAATCTTTCGGGATATCTTCCTATTCCACGACACATGTTCCTTTCTCTGAGAAGTTTTCCCAGCTACCAACGGTGAGATCCTGGGAGTCATGCTGGTGTAGTATACCTTAACCTTTGGTCCTGTTTGATTGGGTCAGGGTAATACCTAACCCAGGTGGGCCAGTAAATCTCAGTCAACCTCTTTCTCTCAGTTGAACTGAGAAAGTAAAGGAACATAATAGCTGGCAACTGTCACCTTAAAGCTTAGAATGAAGTTCACTAACTCTTGTCACCAACGTCCCTATTCCCATTCTTAACAGGCCTAAGACAAGAGAAGATATTTCAACTGTGAAACCAGAACAAAACAAAACATCTACAGTACACACACACACACAAATTTTTTTTGAACTTAAAAATAATATAAATTAAGTCAGTTGAGGACATATCCAGAAAGTTGAGTAATTGATAAAGATACAAAAAATAGGGAAATCAACATAAGGGGACACAGAAGTTTCAATATACAAATGAATGGCATTTCAGAAAAACAGAGATCATCAATGAAAAAATCTAGGAAATTCCTCATATCTGAAGGACACGATTTTAAGAACTGAATGGGCCTCTGAGTGCCCAAGACACTTGATGAAAAGAGAGCTACATGAAAACATATCTCATGAATGTATGGAATATTGAGGACAGCTAGACGATCAGAAAAGAGATGTATCATAAGGGTAAATATAGGACAATCTGATTTATGTAATAGTTGCTCAATAAATTGAATCAGCTTGGCTTTGCGCTTTGAAACAACAATCCTATAAATTACAAGGAACTAAAACAATGCCTTTGGAATTCTGCAGAAAAAATATTTCCTAAACCTCTGTATTCAACTAAGTTGTAAACGAAGCAGAAAAGTAGAATAAAGTTATTTTCAGACCTCTATGGTCTCAAAAAAAAAATCTTACATCCTATGCACCCTTACTTGAATAATTATTTGAGACAGTTCTCCAACACAGTAGTGAACAAAACCAAAACAAAAAGGAAGACATGGATTATAGGAAAGAGGATCTCTAACAGGGAAGAGAAAGTCTTGGATCCCAGGGGGATATCTGGACGAGCATAAAACGCAATGAATTCTAACAAATCAAGTCAGAAAACTCCATTTCAAGATGAATTTGACAGAACACTTGAGTTGCCTGAATATCTTGTGAGGGTATTTAGAAACTTGGACTTGGATTAGTGATGGATACATAGAAAATGAAGAAGTTTTGTTTTTTAAGTAAAAACAAGACAATGATCAACTTCAGTTTGCCAAAAAAAAATGTAATCATTGTTTACTACATTGCTTATCTCTGAATAGCAATCATTTAGTCATCACAGTGTAAACATTGAATATTGATCTAGCCAAAGTATAATTTAACACTCTTGGAGTATAAAAACTAATAATAACCCAAGTCTCCTGTGTCTCCGGCATTAGCAGGCAGATTCTTTACCACCAAGCCACCTGGGAAGCCCCTTATTATATTACAGAAGTCTTATATCATCTTTTTAAAAAACTCTGACTGCACTGGGTCTTCACTGGAGCAGATGGGGCTTCTCTTGCTGCAGTGCTCAGGCTTAATTGCCCTCACAGCATGTGGGATGTTAGTTCCCCAAGCAGGGATCGAACCCACATCCCCTGCATTGGAAGGAAGATTCTTAACTACTGGAACACCACCAGGGAAATCCCAGTCTTATATTCTCTTGATAATCAGTGTCAGTTACCCCTGACAGATGTTGACCCTCTTCTTTCCTGCTGATTCCTGGACACAGGAAGCCAAAGTACACAGGTGGCAGTTTTCACTTATAGTTCAAAGGCCCCTTTGGTGGGCCAAGGTCTGTAAACCTGCAAAGCCCAGAATTATGGGGGTAGGAACTGCAGAATCCCTCTGTGGGTCATGAGAAATGATGATCAATGGGGCCACTTATGCTTCCACCCCTTCATTCCCAAGCCATAAACAGAAACCTGATTCAGTGAAGTATACCTATTGTATCTCCCAGGATGTCACTCCCTCCTTGCAAACTGTTTCCAAGCTGGCATTTCAGTTGTAACTTCAGTGGGTCTTTCCAATGTGCTATCAGACCTGCTATTTCTGGATGATGTGAGAGGTAATTCAACTAGTAGGTCCCATCATCTTGGGCCCCCTCCTGCAAGTTCCCTGCTGTGAAGTTGATCCCCTGGTTATTGGTATACTGTGAGTGATTCCATGCTTATGAGTCAGGCACTCCATAAACAGTATCATAATGGTGTTGGCTGAGACTGCAGGCTGGAAAGCCAAAGCTGTACCTGGAATAAGTTTCTTTTCCTGAGGATGAATCACTGGCCCTTCTTGGATGGAAAGCACCCAATGTAATAAACTTGAAACCAAGCAACCAGTTGGTCTCTCAACGAATATTGCCACACTGTGAGCTCAACATTGTTCTCTGTTGCTGATAGACCAGACATTCAGAGGAAGCGATGATTATTGATTATATAGGCCTTGGCAGGTGGGATTCCATCCTACTGGGCTCACGCCTAGACTCTACCTCTGACACCATGATCACTGTATTTACACGCCCATCGTGCCAGTTCTGGGATTCCTGATGGTAAAGGCTGGCTAATGTCAAAGGCTAAGTTATTTTACCTACTTAGTCATTCAGTGCTTCTCCCACGCTGGATGGGCTGCATATGCCACAGTTGTAATGGGAGGGCCATGATGACCTTTTTGGTTTCTAGTTTAACTTAAGTTTCTTCATCCAACAGTTCTCAAAATATCTGGGCGCTCTCCTTTCTCCAGAGTACAGTCGCCTGAGTGAAGTGGCTGAAGGTTCCTTTGGGAAGGCACTAAGAGAATCTTTACCATACATTTCCCCTAGGGACCTATTCACCTTTTGAGTTAATAATAATTTGGGGGTCTGAAAATTGGCTTAGGCCCAATTGGCTTAGAAATCGAGCAAAGAATCACAACTTTTTATTGGAGCAATTGCCCCGAGGCTTCTCTCACCTATTCTTGCATTCTTTTGATTGTATTAATATAAAGCAGCTTTGGGGCGTCCCACTTATTTGTCTCTAGGGACGTCATTTCACTAAATTATCTCCACAGCTCCCTTGTAGATTAAGTTCTCTTAGGGATCTCTCCAAATTTACCATCATATTCTTACTTGTTTTCTCCTGGGTTCTGGCAGTCAGGTGCCACCAACTAGCCTCTATTGTTTCATCATCCCGTCATCCCCACTGCTACTGATGAGCCCGGTTCTGTGACTGTATTTCCTACCATCAGCCCTGGTCTACAGAGAAGAGCCAGTATTGATCTTGGTGATGCTGACCCCCATCTCATGAGCAAATTACCAATAGTTTGGTATTTTGTGATGTGACTTTTAGACCCTTCTATGGAACACAATCCTCTGGTAGGTCTTCTTACTTCACATACTATATATATTCCAACATGCTCATTTCCCTGATACTTTTTTTAAAATTAATTTTTATTAGAGTATGTTTGCTTTACAATGTTGTGTCAGTTTCTGCTGTACAGCAAAGTGAATCGACTATACATATACACATATCCCCTCTTTTTTGGATTTCCTTCCCGTTTAGGTCACCACATAGCACTGAGTAGAGTTCCCTGAGCTGTACAGTGGGTTCTCATTAGCTATCTATTTTATACATAGAATCACTACTGTATATATGACAGTTTCAGTCTCCTAATTCATTCTGCCTTCCACTTCTCCCTCGGTGTCCATATGTTTTTCATAACTTCTGTGTCTCTATTTGTTTCATAAATAAGATCATCTTATTCCTCTGATGGGCTTCCCGGTGGCGCTAGTGATAAAGAAACTGCCTGCCAATGCAGCAGATGTAAGAGATGTGGGTTCGATCCCCGGGTTGGGAAGATCCCCTGGAGGAGAGCGTGGCAACCCACTCCAGTATTCTGGCCTGGAGAATCCCATGGACAGAAGAGCTTTGTGGGTTGCAGTCCATGGGGTCACAAAGAGTCAGACACAACTGAAACGACTTTGCATGCATTCTCTTATAGTTTAAATCTCTTCTGTCACTTAGGCATTTCAACTCGACTAAGTATGAGCCATCACTTTCTCCAGGCTTCTAAGAACCAACCATTCTTCCACTTAGGAGTGTCCTCAGGTTAACAAAATCTTGCTTATTTTCTGGCTTATTTTCAAGCACCCCAGATCCTGCCAGGACATGCTAGCTGAATTCTTGCAGCCTCTTTGGGGTATAACCTCTTTCCTGCCTTTGCAGGTACAGTATGTACCAGCTGGACCTGCTACAATATAAGCCTCGTGATTAACCTAGCATCAAGAAGAGGAAGGGGGAGTGCTCTTTGTTGCCTCATTGAGGCAAGGACTCTGCACTCTCTTCTCACATGCGGCACAAGCTAGCTCTGAAGAGCTAAGATGGGTCACTTTAGCAGGCCAAGCCACTTTTCAGTTCTCTTTATGAATTTTTTTCTGATAATTTTCCCTAGAATATTGATATTTCTAAAGTTCTCCCCATGAACTCACTTGATAACAAAACTTTTATTAAAAAAAATTCTTAAAAACACCATGAGGATAAGAGGAGAGGAAATAAACTGGGAGCTAAGTAATTGTCATTGCAAAATACATTATAAAGCTGTGTTCCTATTGATAAAGATTTTTCTGATTACCTCAGTACTCTGCTGCCTGTTGTTATCCTATACCACAGTTGCCTAACTAAGATACTCTTCTTGGATCTTTGTTTTTTTTAGCAATTTATACTACGACTGCAAGAAAAACAAATAGCATTAGTACCAAGTGTTCCCTTTCCTCCTCACTCTGCTAACTTGAACAGCTCTCTAGCAAACATGCATATAAATATACGACCTACAAATAGGTCTCTTTTTTTTTGCCATAGAAATAATGAACCCAAATCAACATTACTGTGTAGTCCCAGGGAATTTTGATGACCTGTCTTCCAAATGTGTGCAAGTGTATTCTAAGATAAGGGTGAAATAATATAAAAGTTTCACATCATATTCATTGGCCCTTTATCCCTGGTTCCTAAATTCTACTTTGCTTTTCAGTTTAAACTCACTATGTCTTTAGTCCTGCTATTGGGAACCAGAATAACCATAGGTCATTATCGCTCCTGTTTGTCATTGTCCTTCTACTGGGGTAATCCCTGGGCCTTGTGGGGATGTGCTCTGAAATTTTAGTTCTCAGTTAGGTATAATAATAGTTATCATTTATTGAACACCTAATATATATTGCATCATTTAACTCTCAACACCACATAGATAATATTATATCTATTACATCAATGAGGAAATAGAGGATCAGAAAAAAAATAATAATTTACTTGTTCAGAGATGCTCAACTTGCAGGTAGCAATCTAACTGACCAAAAAAGCATATGTTCTTAATTTTTTCAGAATATTGCTGCATATTATAAATGCTGCCAAAATAATCCAGCCTGGTCACTTCTTCGATTGGTTTCTGCCTGATGGGATTTAACCTTCCCCAGACCTACTATGGGGCTTCCTTGGTGGCTCAGATGGTAAAGAATCTGCCTGCAATGCAGGAGACCTGGGTTCGATCCCTGGGTTGGGGAGATCCCCTGGAGAAGGGAATGGTAATCCACTCTAGTATTCATGCCTGGAAAATTCCATGGACAGAGGTGCCTGGCAGGCTACAGTCCATGGGGTCTCACAGAGTCGAACACAACTGATCAACTTCCAGACCTACTATGAATCAATTAGGGTCTCTTCTTTTTCCCTCTACTACCTCTTAAGTACACACAGATAAAGAATAAAGAGATGGGAAAAGAACAATGATAAACAGTTACAGCTCAGTCTCATCTGATAAATGCCCATATTGCATGTATATGTTGTTGTCCATACAATATATAGAAATATACTGCATTTGCCATTAACAGCACGAAGGAAGTGAGAGCAAAGCTCTCGTAACAAAATGACTCCACATGGTAATTTGAATCCACAGGAACAAATGAAGAGAACCAGAAATTATAAATAAGAAGACTGATATAACAAAAGTTATAAATGCACACTTTCTCTCCTTTTTTAATCTTAGTTTCATTTTGAAACATAAAAGTATAAATTAAAAACTATAACTATGTATTTCTGGGTTTACAACATTTATAGATGTAATATAGACTTACTATAATAATACCAAGAAAGGTATTATAACAATAAAAGGGAGGAAAGAGAATAGAGCTAAATAGGATACTGTTTCTATATCTCATTGAAATTGTTAGTATAAATTTGAAGCTGTTAAGATGTATATTGCAAGCCCTAGAGCAACCACTAAAAAATCCCTCAAAACAGTGTGGTGAAAATAAGTGAAATAAGCCAGGCACAAGAGATCAAATAATATATGACTTCACTTATATGAGCCAAAAATAGTCATATAGATAGAGACAGAACAGCAGTTTCCAGAGGCCGGGGGAGGGGCAGAATTATTGCTTATGGGTACAATGTTTCAGTTGGAGAGATGAAAATTTCTGGAAGTTGAAAGTAGTGATGGTTATACAGCAATGTCAGTGTACTTGATGCCACAAAATTGACTTTAAAATGGTTTAACTGGCCAATTTTATGTTATGTGTATGCGTGACCACAATTTTTAAAAATTAGACGAAAGAATGAAGTATCCATGTGTGCTATAATCCAGAAGAAACTTGAAAACTTTATGCTAAGATAAGGAAGCCAGTCATGAAAGCAAATATTCTATCATTCCATTCACACACAATCCCAGAATAGGGAGATGTATTTCTGAATGAGACGAAAAGTAAATTCAGTGGTTCTTAGGGCTGCGGAGGATGGGGAAGTAGGAGGATAACAGATAAAGGAGCTTCTTTTTGAGGCAATGAAATGTTCTAAAATGGACTTTAGTGAACATCCCATATGTCTGTGAATATACCAAAATCTATTCAATGGTACACTTTAAATTGGTGAACTTTAAGGTATATGGATTCAGTTCAGTTCAGTTCAGTTCGGTCGGGACTCTCTGTGACCCCATGAATCGCAGCACGCCAGGCCTCCCTGTCCATCACCAACTCCCGGAGTTCACTCAAACTCACATCCATCGAGTCGGTGATGCCATCCAGCCATCTCATCCTCGGTCATCCCCTTCTCCTCCTGCCCCCAATCCCTCCCAGCATCAGAGTCTTTTCCAATGAGTCAACTCTTTGCATGAGGTGGCCAAAGTATTGGAGTTTCGGCGTTAGCATCATTCCTTCCAAAGAACACCCAGGGCTGATCTCCTTCAGAATGGATTGGTTGGATCTCCTTGCAGTCCAAGGGACTCTCAAGAGTCTTCTCCAACACCACAGTTCAAAAGCATCAATTCTTCGGTGCTCAGCTTTCTTCACAGTCCAACTCTCACACCCATACATGACCACTGGAAAAACCATAGCCATGACTAGATGGACCTTTGTTGGCAAAGTAATGTCTCTGCTTTTGAATATGCTATTTAGGTTGGTCATAGCTTTTCTTCCAAGGAGTAAGCGTCTTTTAATTTCCTCACCATCTGCAGTGATTTTGGAGCCCCCCAAAATAAAGTCTGACACTGTTTCCACTGTTTCCCCATCTATTTCCCATGAAGTGATGGGACCAGATGCCATGATCTTCGGTATGTGGATTATGTCTCAATAAGGCTGCTATTTTAGAAGCTAACAGTAAGACGAACGTCCGCTGTCACTGCTTCTGTGTGGCACCGCACTGGGGCACCTGGTGGTGGTGGCGGTTTAGACGCTCAGTCGGGTCCGACTCTGGCGACCGCATGGACCACAGCCCGCCAGCTCCTCCGTCCGTGGCATTCTCCAGGCAACAAGACTGGATTGGCGTGCCATTTCCTTCTTCAGGGGATCTTCCCGACCCAGGGATCGAACCTGGGTCTCCCGCACTGCAGGCAGGTTCTTTCCCAACTGAGCTATAAGGGAAGCCAGGGAACCTGGCATAAAGATTGAAATGGAGGGACTTCCCTGGGGGTCAGTGGTTAAGAATCCGCCTGCCAGTGCAGGGTACACGGCTTTGATCCCTGGTCCAGGAAGAGTTCACATGCTGTGGGGCAACGAAGCCTATGCACCGTAACCACTGACCCCACGTGCTGCAGCGGCTGAAGCCCCTGCCCTCGGCCCGCGCTCTGCAGCAAGAGAAGCCGCTGCAACAAAAGGCCCGCACGCCGCGACTAGAGTGCAGCTCCGGCTCGCTGCAACTTGCGAAGGCCCGGGTGCAGCAGTGAAGACCCAGCACAGCCAAAAATAAATAAATAAATACTTAAAAAAAAAAGATTTAAAGGAAAATATACTGAACTACTCTAGAAAACTGCAACCTTCTTGAGGACTCTGTTTTAATCTTCTTTGTATCCTTGGAAGTGCCTAGAATTCAACATTTTGTAAGGTAAACCTCAAAAAGGTTTTTTTTAACTCAACTGAAATTGAAACCAATTTGCAGTAGACTGCCTAAGCTAGACAGTCTCTCACTTTTAACATTATTCTGTAGCCAAAGATGACCAGACACAAGGTGCGTCCAAGATACAAGGGAGACCTGAGGGAGCACTGAAGGAGCGCTGAAGGAGCACAGTGCAGAAAGCAGGGTTTTTAATTCTTACAGTTAATGTCTCAGAGAGGAAAGACACAATAATTATCCATAGGGGAAAAAAATAGATTCCTGTTTAAAAAGTAGACACGAAAAACAAGACAGAACTCTTGAAGTTAAATATCTGATAGCTAAAATTAAAAATTCAATATCATAACTGGAAGACAGAAAAAAAATGATGAACAAAAGGGAAAAAAATTCGAAAATCAATCCAGGAGATCCAATTTGTCTCCTACAGGATTCCAAAACACAGAACAGAGAAAATGAAGAGAAAGAAATTATCAAGGAAAGATTATCATTCTCAAATTTCCCACAATTTAAGGGATTTTTTTTTCTTAATTGAAAAGGATCACTAAGTGCCTAGAGGGAAGGAAGAAAGGAGAAAAGGAAAAGGAAAGTAAAAGGAATAAAATGATGTTAACAAAACTTCACCAGGAATAACAGATCCTAAATTTCTCGAGAAAAGGTCCACATACAAGGGACCAAGTATCAGTGTTGTAGTTACCTACTGTTGTATCATCAACCACCCGACAACTTAGTGGCTTGAAATCACAATAAAAATTTATTTAATTCATGAATTGGCTGAAGAACTCACTTCCAAGATAGTTCACTTATGTGAATGGCAAGTTGGTGCTAGTTGTCTGACTGGAACTGAGGGCCAGAGCCTTGGATTCCTCTCTGGGGTTGGTTTCCTCGTGAGCTGATTGGCAGCCAAACAGAGCAGTGGATAAAACAATCTCTATGTGATGTGATTGGGAAAGTCTTTGTACTTAATTAAAGATAATACCAAGTGATTAATTAAAAAAAAAAAGAATGCTGCTGTGCTCCCAAAGCAAGTGTCCCAAGAAATAGGGAGTGAGGATTTCCAGTTTCTACTATCATAAATGTCAATGCTACCACATTCTATTTGTTCAGAAGTCATAGAGCTTGGATTCAAAGAGACAAAACACAGATTCTAACTCTCAATAGGAGGGCTGTCAAAGGATTTGGGGCCCATATTTTAAAACTGCCAAAGGGTCCTATATCCATACCTGTGAACAAGGGAATGCCATTGATTGTTACAAGAGAGATGACATGGCCCTAACTAATTTAGATTAATCAATTTGTATCTGGAAGTGGAGTCAATTTTTACAAAGTCACATGAGTGAGGAGGTAGGAAGAGACTGGTTGTATATAGTCAGCAAATGCCACCACACTGTGGGGGGGAGGGGGTTGTATTAAGTTGGCTTTCCTATTTTTAAAACAATTTTTATTTGCATTCATTTTTTGCAGCATTTATTCCCGGGCCAGAAGTTTTGTTTCTTCAGTTTCCTATGGAATATCTTTTTCTTCTGTGCAGTCTCCTCTTCTGGTTTAGGAACAATCTGTTCTTTTTCAGTAAGGGTCATCTCCATGGGGCAGGGAGAGCCCACGCACGTACCGGTCGATTCAACCATGAGCTCTGTAAATCCTGCACCGCATCTTAGGGGCTTTGTTCACCTGGATATGTTCAATGACCAGAGAATTGACCTCTAAGCCCTTAAATTCAGCATTACTCTCCATTTTTGAGCACGTGCAGTAGAAAGAAATCCAGCACTGTTTTTGTGCCACCGACCCTGCGTCCAGCCCCGCTGTTTGGCTCGTGCACCCAAGCCAACTCCACCATTGTAATGACGGAACGGCACACATCGCGTGGAACGGCACACATGGTGTGGAACGGCACACATCGCGTGGGATGGCACGCATCGAGTCTTTAAAGTGGCCTCCTTCAGATACTCGGTGGCTTTCCGGGTATGCCTCTCTTAAAGGCCTGGGCAGTTTCACGAGTGTTCTTAAAGTGAACACGAAGATCTGAACCTCTTGATTTGCATGATTTTATGGTGTTTTCTGGGTCAAGTGAACAGCATACCATTTTCAGAGGTCACCTGGGGAATATTTATAATTAATTTAAAGTAGAAAACTGCAGGGAGTATAATCCATTGTATAGATAGGCTTATGCAAAATATATTCAAACAAAATGCAGATTTTATAAAAAATATACAGACTAGATTGTGTGACAGCACTATTTCAAGGTCTTAAGAATGACTCTAGTCATACCATATCATTATATTATAAAGCATGAGAATTTATCATCATATCCAGGATTTAACTGAGACTTCTTTCCAGTCACTGATTTTAAGTGACATATTAAATATTCTTCATCCTGAATTTGTTCAGATAATTAAACTTCTAATAGCCAGATATTTAGTTGCTATAAACTTTTATCTCCCCCAAAGAAAATGTAGTTATAGCCTATAATGATATTAAAAATAAAGCAAAAATAGTCAATTCTCTGGGATGAAAAATGTCTCAAGGAGGCTTTATTCATTGCTTGATGTATAATTCAGCCTATTAATTGAAGACTATTTTATCTTCTTTGTATAAATTTCCTTTCATTAAAAACTAATTGAATATTGTACAAAACTGCAGGATATAACTTTATATGACATTTATGAACACTTACATTTATTTGCAGACTAAGAAAATTAGTCCATGAATAAACCTTTGAAAAGCTGAAGTAGCAACTTTTAAAAATACAGAATGCTTTGCAAGATGACTATTTTGTTCATTAGCATTTTAAGTGTTTTAATAGATTAAAATGATTCCTTTTCAGAAAAAGTTGGTGTTTTTCTATATAATGTGAATTAAAGGATAAACAGCAATTTCATACATCATTTTTTCTTTTATTTATAGAGTTACCAGCAGTGGAAAAGAAAAATAAGATATGCTGTTTTGTGGTGCCAATTTGGGATATGCATTCCAGATTGGCCTCGGGGTAGTGAGGCAATTTGGCTTGTTAAAGCTAAAAAATTGATGAAAACACAGAACAACAAACATATCCTGAGAGTGCTGTTAGGGAGCAACTCCCCACACCATCCCTGCACTGGGCTATTTTTTAGGAATTGTAATCCTATATGTACTCTCTTTTTACTTTGCTTTGTGTTTATGGCAATGAGGATTATGAACTGTCCCTGTGGTTACAGTTTTATTTGTTTGTTTTTCAGTATTTGCCTTCCACCACTCTAAGCTCGAGATTTCCCTGGTGGCTCAATGGTTAAGAATCCGCTTGCCAATGCGGGAGATGCGGGTTCAGTCCCTGGTTCTGGAAGATCCCCTGGAGAAGGAAATGGCAACCCATTCCAACATTCTTGCCTGGACAGTCCCTTGGACAGAGGAGCCTGGCAGGCTATAGTCCGTGGGGTCACAAAAGAATCAGACACAATTTATCCACTAAACAACAAAAACTTCAAGTTCAATCATAGTGCCCATCTGAATCTCTGCAGGCCCCAGAGCCAGGTGACACCGACTTAGATTGGCCTATTGGTGGTGGTGGCTTAGTTGCTAAGTTGTATCTAACTCTTGCAACCCCATGGACTGTAACCTGCCAGGCTCCTCTGTCCATGGGATTTCCCAGGCAAGAGTACTGGAGTGGGTTGCCATTTCCTTCTCCAGGAGATCTTTCAGACACAGGGATCAAACTCAGGTCTCCTGCACTGCAGGCGGATTCTTAACCAACTGAGCCCACCAGGGAAGCCCTGGCCTCCTGGGAATACCTGGAAAGAAACCCAAGATGGACAGTTGACTCCAGAAGGTTTATCTGAATACACATGCCTAAAGGAACTGAGGAAGGCAGGAGAGCTGAGGGAGAAGGTGACCCATGGGGTCTCAGCTGATACCAGCAGGGAACCTGGATCACAAATCAAGGCACAGGAGGTTGTCTTTTATACCCCCTCATTCAGCCAGTCACTGGCGACGCGCCACTGTAGGCAAGTGACGGACCCTTGGATGAGGTGCTTGTCTGCAGCTGAGGGTACTTTCCCATTTTAGGCAGTTCCAAGATAGCAGCAGCTAGTAAACTCAGAAGCTGGAAGATGAATCCCTCTGCCTTGAAGAGAGGATCCAGATGGAAAACGCAGTATCCAACACACTTCACTCCTTGCTTCACCCAGATTCCTAGAGGAGGTTCTCCCTGGCAACAGCTTCTCTCGAATTGATGAGGTATGAAGTTGTTAACTACGTACCAGAAAGGGTAAAAGATCTCTAAGGTACCATGAAGTTAGCAAGAGCGGGAAGCACTACCACCCTAGGGCTGAGCAAACAAATGGAGTGTTTGAAATTATGAAATCTTAGAAACTTGGGAAGAGCGGCCCTGAGGATCTGAAGCTCGGACCTGGAGGAGACACTGCTTGACTAGTGCTGAGGCCTCCTGACTTGGGGGAGGCTCTGTGGGGCTTGGATCCAAGCCTGAGAAATCTGACTGACGCTGGTATCTCTGAGACAGCTGTGATAAAAGTTATTCCCCAATTGTTGGAAAAACTGCAAACTGGGTATGTACACACACACACACACACACACACACACACACACAATGGAATATTCAGTTTAGTTGCTCAGTAGTGTCCAACTCTTTGCAACCCCATGAATCGTAGCATGTCAGGCCTCCCCGTCCATCACCAGCTCCCTGAGCTCACTCAAACTCATGTCCATTGAGTTGGTGATGCCATCCAACCATCTCATCCTCTGTTGTCCCCTTCTCCTCCTGCCTCCAATCCCTCCCAGCATCAAGGTCTTTTCCAATGAGTCAGCTCTTCCCATGAGGTGGCCAAAGTATTGCAGTTTCAGCTTTAGCATCAGTCCTTCCAATGAACACCAAGAACTGATCTCCTTTAGGATGGATTGGTTGGATCTCCTTGCAGTCCAAGGGACTCTCAAGAGTCTTCTCCAACACCACAGTTCAAAAGCATTAATTCTTTGGTGCTCAGCTTTCTTCACAGTCCAACTCTCACATCCATACAATGGAATATTACTCAGCCTTAAAAAAGAGTGAGATAATGCCATTTGTAGCAACATGGATGGACAGAGAGATTATCACATTAAATGAAGAAGTCAGAGAGAGAAAAACACATGGATGATATCATGGACTTCCCTGGTGATTAGGAATCCACCTCCTAGTGCAGAGGACACGGGTTTGATCCCTGGTCCAGGACGATCCCACATACTATGGAGCAGCTAACCCCTTTCACCGTAACTGCTGAAGCACAGAGCCCGTGCTCCACAACAAGAGAAGCCACTGCAACGAGATGCCTGGACGCGGCAGTGAAGAGTAGCCCCCACTAGCCGCAACTAGAGGAACTGCATGCAACCAAGGCAAAAATAAGGGAGTCAAGATTTTAAAATGATATCACTGATAAGCAGAATCTAAAAAATAATACAAATGAATCTATTTACAAAACAGATGCAGTCTCAGAGGCATAGAAAACAAACTGAAGGGCAAATGGACAGGAGGAAGGATAAATTAAGAGTATGGGATTAACAGATACAAACTACTGTATATAAGATAGATAAACAACACATAATGCAGAGAAAATATTCACCATCTTGCTATCTTGTAGAAATCTATAATGGAAAATAATCTGAAAAAAATGTATGTATATATATAACTGAATCACTTTGCTGTACACCTGAAACTAACACAATATTGTAAATCAACCGTACTTCAATTGAAAAAAAAGAAAAACTGTAAACTTAATTTAGCTGCTGTTATGGGAAGTGACCTCTGCTGTCAAGGTAAAGTGCTGTAAGGGTGATATGGAACTTAAGCTCTCATAGGCAGAAAGGGTGACTTTCCACTCCTTCCTGCAGGCTTGGGTTTTCCGTCTAGCGCCCCGATGGACAGAGCCCAACAAAGACCCAGCTGGCAAAGCAGAAGGTGGTTTGCAGAGTCACAGTTCCAGCACCTCCGAGTGTAAACGATGACCTTGGAGAGAAGAGCAACAGCTGAATAATGAGCACAGAAATGCATAGGGCTGGTTAGAGGACTGATTAGAGACACATTACTTGTGGACACAGGTTTTGGAATCAGCCAGACTCAGGTTTCTCAAGCCTCTTGAGAAACCTATATGCATGTCAGGAAGCAACAGTTAGAACTGGACATGGAACAACAGACTGGTTCCAAATAGGAAAAGGAGTACGTCAAGGCTGTATATTGTCACCCTGCTTATTTAACTTATATGCAGAGTACATCATGAGAAACGCTGGGCTGGAAGAAGCACAAGCTGGAATCAAGATTGCCAGGAGAAATATCAATAACCTCAGATATGCAGATGACACTACCCTTATGGCAGAAAGTGAAGAGGAACTAAAAAGCCTCTTGATGAAAGTGAAAGGGGAGAGTGAAAAAGTTGGCCTAAAGCTCAACATTAAGAAAACGAAGATCATGGCATCTGGTCCCATCACTTCATGGGAAATAGATGGGGAAACAGTGGAAACAGTGTCAGACTTTATTTTGGGGGGCTCCAAAGTCACTGCAGATGGTGATTGCAACCACGAAATTAAAAGATGCTTACTCCTTGGAAGGAAAGTTATGACCAACCTAGATAGCATATTCAAAAGCAGAGACGTTACTTTGCCAACTAAGGTCCGTCTAGTCAAGGCTATGGTTTTTCCAGTGGTCATGTATGGATGTGAGAGTTGGACTGTGAAGAAAGCTGAGCACCGAAGAATTGATGCTTTTGAACTGTGGTGTTGGAGAAGACTCTTGAGAGTCCCATGGACTGCAAGGAGATCCAACCAGTCCATTCTAAAGAAGATCAGCCCTGGGATTTCTTTGGAAGGAATGATGCTAAAGCTGAAACTCCAGTACTTTGGCCACCTCATGCGAAGAGTTGACTCATTGGAAAAGACCCTAATGCTGGGAGGGATTGGGGACAGGAGGAAAAGGGGATGACAGAGGATGAGATGGCTGGATGGTGTCACTGACTCGATGGACGTGGGTTTAGGTGAACTCCGGGAGTTGGTGATGGACAGGGAGGCCTGGCGTGCTGCGATTCATGGGGTCACAAAGAGTCGGACACAACTGAGCTACTGAACTGAACTGAACTGAACTGAAGACTCAGGTTAAAAGTTCTGTTCTTCTGCTTGGTGGTTGTGAAGTTTAGTGATTATCTTAATTTTCTGTATTTCAGCTTCCTCATCTGTAAAATGGAGCTATTAGTATCTGCCTCATGGAGCTGTTTTGAGAGATAATGTCTATAAATCACCTGTGTTTATGGCAGTTTGCCTGGCTGGTGGTAGTTGCTTAGTAAATGAGTTGTGATTATTACCCTGGAAAAGTTTGCCGGCAGAAACCCCTGTGGGATACAATTGTTGCAGCACAGGATTTAGCATTGAAAACTGAACAAAACTTGTGGTAGTGGGAATAAAAATGATGAGAGAGATGGAAGAGCCCTTTGAGATAAAGAATAAAAAGAATTCAATGACTGGATGTCAACACATTTGACATTGATTCCTATGGAGGATGAAAGAAGGGAGAAATCTCAAAATAGGTGACCTATTCAGATAGTCTCCTTATTCAAATGGAAATGCCCCTGTCTCCTCATGAAAACGTTGTGCTGCTTTGTGCCAGCCTAAAGAGATAACCTCAGTAATCAGAGAAATACTTATGAAGCCAGCGTGGAGGTACTGTTTTAATTATACTGAACCATCAATTATTTACTCAGCAGCTTACTTTTGTTCAGTTCAGTTCAGTTCAGTCACTCAGTTGTGTCCGACTCTTTGCGACTCCATGAATCACAGCACGCCAGGCCTCCTTGTCCATCACCAACTCCTGGAGTTCACTCAGACTCACGTCCATCGAGTCAGTGATACCATCCAGCCATCTCATCCTCTGTTGTCCCCTTCTCCTCCTGCCCCCAATCCCTCCCAGCAGCAGAGTCTTTTCCAATGAGTCAACTCTTCGCATGAGGTGGCCAAAGTACTGGAGCTTTAGCATCATTCCTTCCAAAGAAATCCCAGGGCTGATCTCCTTCAGAATGGACTGGTTGGATCTCCTTGCAGTCCAAGGGACTCTCAAGAGTCTTCTCCAACACCACAGTTCAAAAGCATCAATTCTTCGGTGCTCAGCCTTCTTCACAGTCCAACTCTCACATCCATACATGACTTTTGTTAAGGGTAGTCAAAGTTGTGGTGAATTTGGTCTATATTGATATGTGTATGCTGCTGATGGCATGGTAAAATTAATACAGCTCATTTGAAAAGCCATGTAGGATAGTTATCAAAAATAGTTTAAATGTTTATTGGTTTTGCACTCCAGGAGTCTTGTTTGAAAAACCTTATGGACAGAAGAGCCTGGCAGGCTACAATCCACGGGGACGCACAGAGCCAGACACAACTGGGCAGGCGCATATGCATGCACGCTGTTGACAGTACTTTAAACACTAAAATTCATCAAAAGAAGTTAGGATGGTGCAGAGCACGTTGGTAACCTTGGATGGTAATCTTAAGGGAAGCTACTACTGATCCATGTAGTGTCCTTCGGCAATGAAACTGGTTTGACCCACGAAGCCATGTTTAATGTGCCCTTATCCTTACTTTTGACCCCAAGTCCTGCAAAGGAACTGATGACAAGCACTCTGTTAATCAGTTACACAGCCAGGCTCCAACAGCAGGCACCCTTCCTCCACCCTTCCTTCTTGTCTGTATGGTTAATCATTGCCCTGTAATTTACAAGTGTACGGGTTCTCTTAGTTAAACTGTATGCTCTCTTAGAAATTATCATGATGGATCCACTTTTTTTAAAATCCCTGGATTGATGATTGGTTCAAGAAGGCGTGGTAGGGAATTCCCTGGTGGTCTGTGCTTAGGACGCAGTGCTTTCACTGTCGAGCGCCTGGGTTTGATCCCTGGTTGGGAAACTAAGATCCTGCAAGCTGTGAAGCACAGCTCCCCCCCAAACCCAGAAGATGTGGATGATACATACAATGGAATATTACTCAGTTACTCAGCCATAAAGAAGAACAAAATATTGCTATTTGCCACAACATGGACGGGCCTAAAGACATCATACTAAGCAAAGTAAATCAGACATAGACAAATATACGATACCACATGAGCTAGAACTGAAAAAATAATACAAATGAATCTATATACAGAACAGAAACATATTTACAGACATGGAAAACAAGCTGACGGTTACCAAAGGGGAAAGGGAGGAGGGGATAAATTAGGAGTATGGGATTAACAGATACAAAGTGCTACATAGAAAACAAACAAGGATTTACCATATAACACAGGGAAATATTTTCAGTAATCTTGTAATAACCTATAATAGAAAATAACCTGAAAAAAATAAATATATAACTGAATTGCTTTGCTCTACACCTGAAACTAACACAATACTGTAAATCAATTACACATCAATTAAAAATGTCCCTGAATGACTCAGGCCCCAGCCCTCACAAGCCAGCAGCATGAGGTCCACTCTGGGCTACCTCCTCCTTTTGCCCTCCTGGGGTTGCTTCTGCCTCTCTCATAGCAATGTGGCCTATTTTTTTTTTTTTCCCCCAGTTTACAAGACCATCAGCTTCAGCACAGCCTGGAAGCCTTTAATCAAAACTTCATCCTGACACCTTGTCATAACCATTCTTGCAGCTGTTGCTCACAAATCTCTGTTGACACTTTTATGAAAATGTAGGTCAAAGGAGTAGAGAGGGTGCAGTAATCATCCAAGGAGGCCAAAGAGTTGCCGCTGAGAAGTTTGTTCGTGGAATTTTAAAATGTTTCTCAAATTATAGTGAGGGTATGGTGGAAATCTGGAAAACCTACTTCTCTTTTTAGACATGCCCCAAATCCATGCCCTCTTAACCCTGGCACCCTGTCCTCTTCAGACAGTGAGGGGCACTGTCACTTTCTTCCCCGAGTGTGTGTAAGTTTGCACAGACCTTTGTTAGAGCAGTTCTTCTTCTGTAATAATGCTGTTTCTATATTTCTGTTCCCTTCTATACTATGAGCATCTCAAGGTACTGTCAAGGAGTAAAATGTTACCTCTACCCGCTCAGGGCCAGCTGAGTCTAAGAATTAGGTTGACATGCCAGGTTAACAGGAGTAAAGTGTACATGTTTTATTTAACATATTTACATGTACATGGGAGTCTTCATAGGAAAATGAAGACCCACAAAGCAGTTAGGCTTAAGTGTTTATATACTAGCTTGAACAAAGAGTAGCAACTATGGGAAAGTAACCGAAATACACGGGAAGACTAAGGAAGATGAGCGTTACTTTAACGAGGGCTGTTGGTAAAGCTTTCTCTTGGCCTCAACTCCCCATCTCTGGGGATAAGAATGTTCTTTTCCTCCTGGTACAGGAAGGGCATCTTTCCTGTGGAGTTTCATCTACTGCTTTGAAGGAGAAAAAAGGAAACCAGAGCACCTTTCTTGCATCTGCTCTTTTAAAAGTACCTTTAGCTCACTATAATCAATAGGTTAAAGTGGCATATTTTTCTACACGTCATTGGCATCTATTAGGTACTGAATAAGTGCTTGCTGAATGTTTGTTGATTCCATTTATCTCCTTGTGCAACTCTAATACTCAATCAGCTTCCAGTTATCCATGCTAGTGGAGGAGAGAGGAGGCTTAAGATGAAATAAAATAATTGACAGTTCTGAGATCCAAATCCCTGAGTTGACAGGCTCTGTATATTCAGTGATGCAGTCACACCTCCGCACACAAACAGCTAGACAGCTAGGAAGATTTGAGAAGAAGTCAACAGATTCAGACTCTACAGGGTGGCTTAGCTATCCACGGGAAACAGTGAAACCAGCAAGGTGGAATTTGCTCTGCCAGAACGCCTTTGCAGCAAATCCCAGTGGTCAAATGTCTTTTCCTGTCACAGCTCCAGGCCAGCAGCTTCACTTCATTAAAACTGCAGGTGATTCGTTTTATCCTGTATGCCTTGATGCCAGTTTCAGCCTAGGAGGCGTGGAAAGTAAGGTTGAAGAATTAAGCTGGCTTTGCCTGTGGGGAGGATTTGGAGTTGGAGTGGAACCACTTGATAGCAGGAGAGGAACGTGCAGAGAGGTGGCTTACTGAGCACCCATCCGAGGATGGCATGAACAGGGCAGAGGGAGGCAGGGGAAAGTCATTTGGGAAGGGGCTGAGACAACAAGTGAGAAAAAAAAGACTTTGAATGGAAGTAGGGTATCAGTTCAGTTTAGTTCAGTCACTCAGTCATGGCTGACTCTCTGTGACCCCATGGACTGCAGCACACCAGGCTTCCCTGCCCATCACCATCTCCTGGAGCTTGCTCAAACTCATGTTCATTGAGTTGATGATGCCACCCAACCATCTCATCCTCTGTTGTCCCCTTCTCCTGCCTTCAATCATTCCCAGCATCAGGGTCTTTTCAAATGAGTCAGTTCTTCGCATCAGGTGGCCAAAGTATTGGAGTCTCAGCTTCAGCATAAGTCCTTCCAATGAATATTCAGGACTGATTTCCTTTAGAATGGACTCGTTGGATCTCCTTGCTATCCAAGGGACTCTCAAGAGTCTTCTCCAACACCACAGTTCAAAAGCATCAATTCTAAAGCAGAAAGGGAAAAGTGATAAAGGACAATAAATTAAAGCAAGGCTCGGAAGCAAAGAGAGTCCATTTTAGATGACCTCCAATTTGTCAGGTATGGGGGAAATGTGAGGAGAGGAGCAGAGGTTTCATCTTTGGATGGCAGTTTGGATTGACATGGGCATCGTGGGGAATTTGAGGGATCGACTGAAGTTAGTCCTCTGAGGCCTTTTTTAGCCAGCAAGACCTGCCACCTCCCAGTGCAACCCAGAGGCATCTGCTTTGGAGAAGAAGTGAAACAAGGCAAAGAGCAAGTCTCTGGGACAAGACAGGATGACTGTGTACCTCTCTGGGCCCCATGCATGTGTCTCTTTGCTTCTCTGGATGTCTTTCCCCCTTTCAAGCACTCAGCAAAGACATACTGAGATCTTTGCAGATACTGTGTTTTGTTTTTTTTTTTTTTCTTTTCACAAATTGGAGATTTGGCAACCCTGCAATGAGCAAGTCTATTTTTTTTTTTTTTACCAGCAGCTTTGTTTTTAATTGAGGAATGTACTTTGTGTTTGAGACATAATGCTATTGTGCACTTAACCGCCTACAGTAGACTGTGAACATAGTGTTGATGGGCACAGGGAAACCAGGTAATTTGTGTGGCTTGCTTTGTTGTGATATTCGCTTTGGTGCGTTGGTCTGGAACCCAACCTGCAGCGTCTCCCAGCTCTGCCTGCGTTCAACATTCATTCATTCAGTTTGTGTTATCCATTCATTCGATCGTTCAGTTTGTGCTTATAGAGTGCCTAGTATACACTGTTCGAGGTGCTGGAGTTAAAGCAGTGAACAAATCACGCGGGTGAACTAATCTTGTCTAATGTTTCAGTTGGGGAGACAAGTGAGAAGTAAAAAAAAAAGTCACAGTTCCTCATCTCTCTCTTTTGTTTTTTTTTTGACCGTGCTGCACAACATGTGGGATCTTAGTTCTCTGACGAGAGATCGAACCCATGGGCCTGCACTGGAAGCAGAGAGTCTTAACCGCTAGACCCCCAGGGAAGTCCCTGCTCATCTTGATAAAGGCTATAAAGGGAGGAAGTCAGGGTTATTAGGGGAAAGGTTCGGAGGAGGCTTCATTTGAGCTGGGAAGTAGGGGATGGCCTCTCTGAGAGACAGTCACTGAGCCAAGATCTAAGACAGAAAGCTCCAGCTGTGAAAACCCAAGGCAAAGCCCTGCTGGGTGGCGGGGAGCGAGTGCACTAGCTTTGAGGTGGGAACGAATCCAGAGCTGGCAGACAGCCGCAGGGGAGCCAGCGTGGCTGGGATGCAGGCAGGGGTTGGGGGAGGGGGCGGGGAAGAGAGGAGATGAGTCTGAAGCAGCAGGAAGCAGACAGGTGGGATCACCAAAGCCCCAGCTGAGGCCTTGAAAGGTTGCTTTCTCCTCTACACTCTGCCACCGATTTCCTGTGTGGCTGACAGTCATCCTGGGTCTCAGTTTGCTTGCTACAAGATGAGAGAGGTTTGGCTAAGATGATGTGGCCAGCCACAGCAGAGCACTTCATGTTGTTTGTTTCAGAGGAAGAATCTTTAACGTTCTTGGCAGTGTGTTCTAGGCCCAGTGCTGCTCAGGGCTGATGACCACTCTCTTGTCAGCTGGCTCCAGGTTCCCTTTCGAACAGTGTTTCCCCAAAGGGCGGCCCTTAGGACACCTTCACTGGGCTGCTCTCCCTGTCACTAGAACACAGCATTCTGCCCACCTCCCCGGATCTGCTTATGCTCAACACCCTCCTTTCTGTTGTCCCTTTGTTCATCCCTCAGCTACTTTTGAATTGATGCTTTTGAACGATGGTGTTGGAGAAGACTCTTGAGAGTCCCTTGGACTGCAAGGAGATCCAACCAGTCCATCCTAAAGGAGGTCAGTCCTGAGTGTTCATTGGAAGGACTGATCTTGAAGCTGAAACTCCAATACTTTGGCCACCTGATGCAAAGAACTGATTCATTTGAAAAGACCCTGATGCTGGGAATGATTGAAGGCAGGAGGAGAAGGGGACAACAGAGGATGAGATGGTTGGATGGCATCACTGACTCAATGGACATGAGTGAGTACACTCCGGGGGTTGGTGATGCACAGGGAAGCCTGGTATGCTGCATTCCATGGGGTCGTGAAGAGTAGGACACGACTGAGCAACTGAACTGAACTGAACTGAACAGCTACTTTTTGGGCTTCTAACGTGGCGCTAATGTTAAAGAACCCACCTGCCAATGCAGGAGACACAAGAGACACGGGTTCAATCCCTGGATCAGAAAGATCCCCTGGAGGAGGGCATGGCAACCCACTCCAATATTCTTGCCTGGAAAATCCCATGGACAGAGGAGCCTGGTAGGCTGTAGTCCATAGGGTCCCACAGAGTCAGATGCCACTGAAGTGACTTAGCACACACCACACATCTACTTTTAAGCTGTAGATTAAACCCCACCCTGTTCATAAAGCCTTCTTTGAGCATGCATCCTCCTTGGAGACCCAGGTTCAATTCCTTGCTAGGCAACATCCCCTGGAGAAGGAAATGACAACCCACTCCAGTATTCTTGCCTGGAGAATCCCATGGACAGAGGACCCTGCAGGCTACATGGTCTTGGTGTCACAAGAGTCAGATATGACTTAGCAGCTAAACCACCAACCACCTCCTTAAATCCAAGACAGTTGATTCCCTCCATTTATGAGCAGTCACATGTTATTGGTTGTTTTCCTTTATACACATTTTAATCTTTCCAACATTATTCATTATTCTAACTTCTGGGTGGTATATTAGTCAGGGTTAGCCAGAGAAATGGAACCAACCAATAAGGTGTGTGTATATGGTGTGTGTCTGTGTGTACTGAAAGATACTTATTTTAAGGAATTGGCCCACACAATTGGGGGGCTGGCAAGTCTGAAATCTGCAATCTGTTGGCAAGCTGGAGACCCATAGAAGAGTTGATGTTCCAATCTTGAGTTTGAAGACACCCTGGAGATATTAACAGAACTGTCTCTGTTCTTAAGACCATCAACTAACTGAATGAGGCCCACCCATGTTAGGGAGGATAATCTGCTTGACTCAATATCTACTGATTTAAATGTTAATCACATCTAAAAAATACTTGCACACTTCACTCTGTATAATTGGCTCCAGTTTCATCCATCTCATCAGAACTGATTCAAATGGCTGAGTAATACTCCATTGTGTATATGTACCACAGCTTTCTTATCCATTCATCTACTGATGGACATCTAGGTTGTTTCCATGTCCTGGCTATTATAAACAGTGCTGCGATGAACATTGGGGTACATGTGTTTCTTTCAATATATGGAATTTAGGAAGATGGCAATGATGACCCTGTATGCAGGACAGCAAAAAAGACACAGATTGTGTATAGCGGACTTTTGGACTCAGAGGGAGAGGGAGAGGGTGTGAGGATTTGAGAGAATGGCATTGAAACATGTATAATAACATGTAAGAATCGAAATGCCAGTCTATGTCTGATGCAGGATATGACACGCTTGGGGCTGACGCGCGGGGATGACCCAGAGAGATGTTGTGGGGAGGGGGGTGGGAGGGGGGTTCATGTTTGGGAACGCATGTACACCTGTGGTGGATTCATGTCAATCTATGCCAAAACCAATACAGAATTGTAAAGTAAAAATTAAAAATAAATAAATAAATTAAAAAAAAAAAAAATACTTGCACAACAATGTTTAGCCTAGAGCTTGACCAAACAACTAGGTGCCATAGCCTAGTCAATCCTAAAGGAAATCAATCCTGAATATTCATTAGAAGGACTGATGCTGAAGTTCCAACACTTGGGCCACCCGATGTGAAGAGCTGACTCATTAGAAAAGACCCTAATGCTGAGAAAGATTGAAGGCAGGAGGAGAAGGGGGCGACAGAGGACGAGATGTTTGGATGGCATCACTGGCTCAATGGACATGAGTTTGAGTGAACTCCGGGAGTTGGTTATGGACAGGGAGGCCTGGCGTGCTGCAGTCCATGGGGACTTTAAGAGTCGGACATGACTGAGCGACTGAACAACAGCAAATAGCCTAGCCAAACTGACACATGAAATTAGCCATCATAGGTGAGGGCGTAGCCTTATAAATCTATGTATTCTTCAGTAAACTTAGCATAAATGCATTGTGTGCAGTAAATACTTGATAAACAGGTAACTAAAGGGCTCTAGTTAGTGTGTGTACTCCTTCATTCCACAAACACTATGTTTAATGAGCACCTACTTTGTGCCAGGGAAGATCCCTTGGAGGAGGGCATGGCAAGCCACTCTGGTTCTGTTGCCTGGAGAACCCCATGGACAGAGGAGCCTGGCAGGCCACAGTCTGTAGGGTGGCAAAGAATTGGGCCTGAAGCAACTTAGCACCCATGCAGTTTGTGCCAGGTACAGTTGTAAGGGTTAGGGAAATACCACTGAGCAGAATTGAAAGTAATTAGATCTTGTTCTTTTTTGTTCATACGTTTTGACATCTTGTAGACCCAGTCTGAGAGGGTTTTTATTTCTCTGCTTTTCAGTTTTTGTTTTGTGTTTAGTTAGCTGATGCTGTAAAGTTATAGAAAGTGAAATCCCTTTAAAGCTCTGGTCATCAAAGCTATCAGAGTAGAATCCTAAAAAGCTTATAGAAGTCAGGTAAATTGCCTAATTGTGTTAGGTGTGACGGGCAGAATTGTAAAAATGGCCCCTCAACATTCTTATCCTCTGGTAATTCAGTCAAACACTTGTCTAGGAAATGCTGAGAAAAGATTTTGCAGATATCATTAAAATCCCGTCAGTTGACCTTGAGAAATAGATACTATCCAGGTGAGCCTGACCCAAAAGATGCATCCTTTAAAAGCAGAGCTATAGAAGAGGAAGTCAGAGATTCAAAGCATTCAGGGAATTCAATAAACCATTGCTGGCTTGTAGAAGAAAGGGCCTGTATTCCAAGGATGGGGGCAACCTTAAGGACCTAAGAGCTGCCTGCCAATAGTAGCAAGGGAATTGGACCTCGGTCCTACAACCACAAGGAACTGAGTCTGGTCAACAACTTAAATGAACTTGGGAGCAAATTCATCCCCAGAGCCTGCCGAGAAGAGTCTGTTGGCCAATTCCTTGGTGTTGATCTTGTCAGACTCCACACAGAAAACCTGGTGAGCTCAGACAGACTTCTGACCTACAGAAATAATAACCAGATGTTACTTTAAGCAGCTAAGTTCGTGCTACTAGGTTAGGCAGCAATAGAAAACAAATACAGAGTGCCTTGCTAAGCAGTGATTTAGCCTGTTTTAAAATCTTATTTTTTAAGTGGTGGAGAAAGTAAAAATTTTTCTCATTTCAATAATCCTTGACAGGTATTTGTATAAAAGAAGAATATTTTCTTATGTGGTCAGTGGTATTTATTTACGAAAATATCACAAATCTAAGACTTACCAGTGCTGCTTTGGGTGGGGGGAAAAAAGTCTATGGCTAAAGTATTAAGTTATTATGCTAAAAGCAAAATAAATTAATGAGGATCCATAAGCCATATCTACTGTCATTTGTGTAAAATATTTAGTATCATCTTTATCACATGTTATGAGAATAAGTAATAATATGGTCAAACTCCTGGTGTTAAACACCCTAAGGACTAAAGAACTTATGAAGGAAATGAATAATTTGTTAATGCTTTGGAAATTAAAGCTTTAGGCAGGCAAATCTGAGTTTCCTGTTCTTAATAAATGTAGATGGAAGTGTTTCATGATAATTTAATATGTCTGAAATAAACTCCCACTTTGCATCTGGCAAGTTTCTCCCTTTTTATTTCTTAGATTTTTTTTTTTTCTCTCTCTAGACTCAGTCATCTCCCAAAACCTCTTGGAACCACCAACACACCCTGAAGGCAATCCAAGCCCAAATACTGACTTTGGACTATAAATAGAATATGGGAACAGGAAGGGTGTCAGGAATGATCCGGCTCAAAACATCCACCGTTCAGGTGAGGAAATTGGGCCCAGAAAAAGGCCTTGTCCAAGTCAGGGACTTGGGTTGTGAGGTTGGGGCTAAAACTATTTTTAAGACGGCAAGTAGAAATCCAAGGAAAACTGTCTAGATCGATACTTGTCAGATTCAACTTGGTTAACATGTACGAGCTACCTGGGCAGTTTTCAGTTTTGAATTCTGGGTCCCTAAACAAAAATAACCAAAAAGTCTCCATCCTCCTTATATTTGTTAACTGTAAAAGGAATAGACTTCCTGTACTAGGTCATCTTTGAGGACCGTTAGATAGTATTTATGTATATGTACATTTAAAATTACTGAAGAGTCCCACAGTTTAGCTGATCTATGAAAATAAGGTTAGCTTTGATATGCAACAGACAAAGAAGCAGAAGGCAATGCAGAAAGTCCCTGACCTAATAATGGAGCCAGGAGTCCTGGCTCCACAATGACTTCTGAACTAGGACTGTTAGATAACATGTATAAGAACCACTAGCCAAAAGGGGACACGAATATCAGCTTTATTAATGACTTGGCAAGGGTCCGATAATCTCCCCAATGTTGGGGAAATCTATGGTGCAGCTTAGACTAGAAAATCTACTTAGACCCGATGCCCTCCCCTCTGCCCTGGACTCTGAGCCTCGGGAGAAGCAAGAGGATCCCCGGCTGCACTGGGATGGGGGCTCTGGGTCTGAAGGGAACCCACTGAAGCAAGGCTGCCAGGCGGAGGCCCGGATCACACGCAGGCCCACAAGCAGGGTAGACAGTACTCTTTGCTGCACAGACAAGGGCCAGGCCCTGGGATCCGCTTCACCTCGGAGAACAGACATGGGGCCTGCACTCTGCAGAGGACCTCCTGGACCCATTCTTGTTTTGGAGACCAATAACCCTGCCCTCTATAAAGAGTCAGGAATTAACCATTTTTTTCCTATCTGGGATGGAGCCAGTTGAAAGTTGGAGATTTGAACAGTTGGTGGCAGTTTCCTCCTCTGGGAAGAGGTGAGAAGGGAGGAAGTGTACTAGAGAGTCTCCCTCCAACTGAAAATGGTGATTCCTCTTTAGACAGAGTTTGAAACCAACTTTGTTTCAATATTTTAGAGACCTCTGAAGCAGAAGAATTATTGACTGAAACTTCTGAGAAATTGACAGAGCAGATAATTGCTCCTCACCTTGGCCTGGCATTTAAGATGCCTTGCCAGCAGAACGTAGGGCCTGTGGAAAGTGATGGTGGGAGGACCCCACTACTTGCAGGCTGTATGGCCCTTGGAAAGTTCTATCCCCTCTGAGTCTCATAAAATGGAGACCAGCTAATCTGCCATAAAGGGTTGTTAGAAGATTAATAGCCCATAGTAGACACTTAATAAATGGCATTACTGACAGCTCCTAATTTTTCCACAGGTAGGGATACTAAGAGAATGAAAGGAGAAAATAGACTCAAGCTAAGTGGAGAAGAGAATATTCTAGCTAAAGAATAAGATTAGGCTTCCCTCTGTCCAGATTTTAAAATAAAGACTCTTAGTTGGGATCTATAGGTCTCCCTCTGTCTATATGTACATGTATGTGTGAGAGAAGCTGCTCTAATATTGCTCTGATTGGTCTAATGTGAAATACTTAACATATAAAAATATTCAATATGTACCAGGTATAGCAGTAAACTCTGTATGTATATTATTTAATTTCTACCAGAAACCTGGCACGTAGTGAAGACTCCGTAAATACATGTTGATGAAATAAATAAATGATCCTCACAAGAACATTACATGTATCTCTCTTTTGCAAATGAGAAAATAAAGTTAGGTAGGCAGAGTAAGTGTGTGAGGTCACATACCCATCAAGCATTAGAGCTAGGATTGGAAACCAGTTCTGTATGATTTCAGGACCTTGCACCACTGTATCACACTACCACACACATACACACACACACATGCATGCATGCTTACACACGTGTTCATATGACAGAAACTCCTGACTTACATATATGTCTTTACTCACACAAAGGGACTCTCCTCATGCTGCTATGGTACGCTAGCCTTGGTTTTCTTTTTTAAACCACTGCCAAGTTTAGTTAGACAGACACATAAGGGACAAATAAGTATGACAGTTAATGTCATTTTTATCACCAGGTAAATATTTATTGTATTAGGCCCCATGGAAGATACAAAGATAAACAGCCTGTACATATTGGATCTTCAAGGAACCTCCAGTTTAGTGGAGGAAGTGATACCTAGATATTTATGGTACAAGGTGGAAAGACAGAAATACTATAGAACAGACACAGATAAAGTGTCATAGAAGAAGAAAGAAACTGAATGCAAGTTAACCAGGAAGGTGAGATTAGAATTTGTGAAAAAAGTTAGGTGAAATGGGCCTTGAGGATGTGTGGATTTAGGAAGGGAATTCCAAGATGGTGAACAGCGTGAGGAAAGGGCAGAGGTAGAAAAGCAAGAGGTCTGTCTAAGAAACTGCACTTTCAGAAGGGGCTTCCCTTGTGGATCAGATGGTAAAGAGTCTGCCTACAATGTGGGAGACCTGGGTTCGATCCCTGGGTCAGGAAGTTCCCCTGGAGAAGGAAATGGCAACCCACTCCAGTACTCTTGCCTGGAAAATCCCATGGACGGAGGAGCCCAGTAGGCTACAGTGATGGGGTTGCAAAGAGTCAGACATGACTGAGTGACTTCCCTTCAAGAAGGAAAATGGAGAATGAAAATTAGGGAGGTGGGGCCATATTGTGGGGAGGAATGATGTTAAATAGTAGGCCAAGAAGTTTCAATTTGGTGATGGGAAACTGGTGAAAGATTTTTAAAAACGAGAGCTACTTGATCCTAATGCTGTTATAGGGTATCAGCCTGACAGCGATGTGTAGGATGAACGTCCCAAGGAGAGCCTAGAGCCAAAAGTCCAGCTAGGAGGTGCTCACAGTGCACTCGGTGGGCAGTCTCGAGGGCTGAGCACGAATGGGGCAGCGTCAGAGGGACAGGTTGATGGGGTCAAGTGGACAGGACCGTGATCTGGGGGTAGACTGAGGAGGAAGAACGCCGGGTTCCAACCTGTAACTGACATGAGACAAGGTATACAGAGTGATAGGTCTGGACACAGCAGCCCCGTGAGGTGCATGGTGTTATCCCTGGTTTACACTCAAGGAAAACAGACTCAGAGAGATCTGTCCCAGGTCATGCCCTAGACCTCCCCAAGGTCATGGCCTAGAGCTCTGGGGGGCTCAGTTTCCTCATCCATGAAATAAATGAGTGATGGGCTAGGTCGAAGATTCTTTTGAAGATTCTTTCTGCTCTCACATCAGGAGGAAGGGAAGTATGGCTCTGACCCTGAGGGCGGTGGTTTAGTCGCTCAGTCCTGTCCAACTCTTGCGACTCCGTGGACTGTAGCCCACCAGACTTCTCTGTCTATGCGATTCTCCAAGCAGGAATACTGGAGTGGGTTGCCACTTTCTTCTCCAGGGGATCTTCCTGACCCAGGGATTGGACCCGGGTCTCCTGCATGGTAGGCAGATTCTTTACTGACTGAGCTACAAGGGAAGCCCCTGACCCTGAGGGAGGTAACACGTAGAATCACCAAGCCTTAGAACTAATTAGGTGTTAGAGTGGGGAGGGTTGGAAGGAGGTACCCTTTTAAGAAGACACACATTTCCAGACCTGGGTGACTGGGGGAATGGTGAGGTCAGTAACAGAAACTTCAGCGACAAAGAAGGCTCATGTCGCGGGGGACCTGCTGCGTCTTCAGATGTGAACATGTTGACTTTGGAGTGCCAGCGGGACGTTCAGGCACGCATGCACTAGTGGGAGATGGCAGCAGAGCACATACCCACAAACGGGCTCATCTGCACTCTTGGCAGGGCAGGGATGGAGACCTAGACGTAGAGAACAGGCATGTGGACACAAGCGGGGAAGGGGAGGGTGAGACGAATTGGGAAATTAGGATTAACATATATACACTACGGGGCTTCCCTGGAGGCTCAGACTGTAAAGAATCTGCCTGCAATGCAGGAGACCCAGGTTCGATCCCTGGGTCAGGAAGATCCCCTGGAGAAGGGAATGACAGTCCACTCCAGTATTCTTGCCTGGAGAATCCCACGGACAGAGGAGCCTGGTGGGCTACAGTCCATAGAGTGGCAAAGAGTCAGACACGACTGAGTGACTAAAGTTTCACTATGGACACGGCCACGTGTAAGAGATGGCAGGTGGGAAGCTGCTGCATAGCATAGGGAGCTCGGCTCAGCGCTCCGCGACTGCCTGGATGTGTGGGTGGGTGTGCGGGTGGGAAGGAGAGCCAAGAGGCGGGGATATGTGTTATACTTAGAGCTGACGCACTTCATTAGACAGCAGAAACTAACACAGTGTGTGAAGCAATTGCACGCCAGTGAAAAGGTTCACACCTGTTCATAACTCCTTTGTTAGTTGAACGTCTCCCTTTCTTCATCTCTTCAGACTCTTTGCGTTCACTCCTTCCCCTTTCTCCCTCCCTTCTTTCTGTTTTTTTTTTATTTCCCCTCTCATTTCCTCTTCTAATCTTTTTAATCCTTTCCCTCTTTTTCTCAACTGAGTTAAAACATGCAGAAGTCTTTTTAAACTGAAAAGCTACAAAAATATAAGGGACTAATATTAATATTCTCTTTCTTCTCTAACAGTGGTTCTCAACTGGGGACCATTTTCCTCTCGAGGGACTCCTGGCAATGACTGAAGACATTTTTGTTTGTCATCCACGGGAAGGAGGTGATCCTGGCACCTCATAGGCCGAGGCTAGGAACACTGCTCTCCTACAGTGCACACTCACTTCCCGCCAGGTGTCAGTAGTGGAACAGTTGAGAAATTCCACTCTGTACCGTAGGTCTGGAGTGACCACTGCAGCCTGGCTGAGTTCCACCTGTGGCTCTAGTTCAAGGCAGGGAAGATTGGCTTATTCAGTCAGAAGTCCGGCCATTGTAGATGGAGGCATAGGAGAATCTGAAATTTTTGTGATGGATTGTTTTTCAAATGTGAAAATAAGAACTAACCTTTATTGAGCACTTACTATGTGCTAAGCATTTTTCAAAATGGTTTACATATATTAACACAGCTATTCTTCCCAACTATCCTTTCAGGTAGGAAGTAACTAATTCACACAGGAAGTAGGTAGCCAAACCAGGAAACAAATCCAGCCTAGTTCCTAAACCACACTCTTAAACATGTCACCATGTTGCTCAATATAGCAAAAATGAGACTCTTAAGATGCTTGGCCTATTCCTTTAATGGTCTTCCTAACAGAGGCCTAGATTATAAAACTCCATTTATATTTTCTCACTAAGGCTTGCTTTTCTTAAGCTACTTTTAATTTTACAGTGACTAGGTGGGCTACGCTTCCATGGTCATAAAACAGAGATTTTCCTCTCTGCAAAGCTAATTAATTCCTCTCCACAAATCCTAAAGGATCTAAGTCAGCCTCATTAGCAAGACCTTTGCTTTGTGCCTCAGTTTCCTCATCTGTAGATAGAAATATTAACTACATCATAGGATTTTTCACGAGAGTTAAATGAGATAATAAAGCCTCTTTAGCATATGTACTCTTCAACATATGATCCTTACGTGGGTGCCAGTTACTGGTACATAGGAAGATAAGTATAGAAATTAAGAGTAAGAACTGAGAAACTTTGATAGCAATTTGCCAGAGTAATTTTATCTCTGTTAAACCTAACAGTTAAAAAAAGCTTCATTTTGCAATTTTTAATAAAAATTTCACTTTTTTAGTAATACATTTTTATTTTACAAAACTGTCTGTCCATAACAGGAAATTAAAAAAAAAAATACTGGTTCATCATCACAGATAGTACGCCAAGAACTGAATTAACATGTGTTGAACACTTAAAATGGCTCCTGACATTGAGGAAGTGCTTAATAAATGTTAGTGAATAGTAATAATAGCATTAGATTCTAACAAAATGAGCTATCTATCCCAAAGATGTATGTTCCTGAGATTTATCTTCCATGTCATTGTGAGTTCATCCTCAGTTCTGTTAAATCTCTTTTCTACAGTGTGAGCCATTAAAGAAAGTGCTACTATACTCCTCACTCATTTATCCTATATTATCAGACACTAAATATTTTAACAGCTAGTGTCTGCCATTGGTCCCAAGGGGATTATCACCAGCATCCTACACAGCTATTCTGGCTGCTATTCTGCCACAGAAGGTGACGTAATCTTACAAGGAACCCCAGCTGCCCAGGGATCTGTCTCCCTGACTCGTCGTCAGGCTGATGTCAGGAAGACCAGGGCTAGAGAGTAGTTTGTTCTAGTTGTTTAGTTGCTCAGTCATAGACTCTTTTGTGACTCCCATGGACTGTAGCTCACCAGGCTCATCTGTCCAGGGGTTGCCATTTCCTTTTCCAGGGGATCTTCCCGACCCATGTCTCCTGCACTGGCAGGCAGATTCTTCACTGCTGAGTCGCCAGGGAAGACCCCGTGTTGGGCTGTTCTTAGTCGCTTAGGCATGTACTACTCTTTAAGATCCCATGCCAGGCCCTCTGTCCATGGGGATGCTCCAGGTAAGAATACTGGAGTGGGTTGCCATGCTCTCCTCCAGAGGATCTTCCCAACCCAGGTCTCCAGGATTGCAGGCAGATTACTTACCATCTGAGCCACCAGGGAAGCCCCTAGATAGTAGTCAAAATAGATTCTACTCAGGATTATTGCAAAGTGAGAAAAGAGACCTTGGTATAGAAATGGGCAGCCTTTCAAATGCAGCATGGACAAGAGGGGATTTATAGCTGAGGAGCATGGTGGGGGTCAGTGGATGGGAAATTACTAAGAGGAAACAGCAGGGGTCAGGAGATTCTGCTAAGATGACCTAACAGGATTCTTGCTGAAGACAAGTTACGTGATCAGCTATCACCTGTGAAAGCTGGGGAACACCCCCCCCATCAGATATCAAAGGTGATCAGATATTAAGGGCCAGGGGTTCTTGGTAAAACTGGATTTTAGAAGGAAGTGCACAGACGAGCCTGGGCTTTCCTGGTGGCTCAGTAGTACAGAATCCTCCTGCCAGCGCAGGAGAGGTGGGTTCGATCCCTGGGTCAGGAAGATCCCCTGGAAAAAGGAAATGGCAACCCACTCCAGTATTCTTGCCTGCGAAATCCCATGGGATTACAGTCCATATGGTCGCAAAAGAGTCTGACATGACTTAGCGACTAAACAACAACAACAAGCACAGTGAAGCGTAGGGAGAAGGTCCAGGATCCTGACTACAGTTTGGTGGAGCAAAAAGTCTTGGTCAGAGGGAGACCACTGACTCACCCTTCCTTCACCATCCTTGCATGGTCTAGTATCCCCTCGTTGAGGAGCTACACTCTCATCAGCCCAGGCTCTATTAGATCAGTGTTCCTCAGTTTCCTTCCATACGGCGTCAGAGGCACATTTCAAATTCCTGAGTTATAGAAATACTACTGTGGAGTAGTTATACCTCTCCCTGATACTATTGATTGCCTAACCTATTTTCATTCAGAGGATAAACGAAAGGGGTGTGAGAAGCAAAAAGAGGAAAATCCATTGCATGCAAGTGGTCCAGCTCATCTGAGCAGAGTGTACACTGACTTCTTCGAATTAATGTTTGCTTCCTTCCCTGTGACCTACTCCGTGCAGCCTATTTTCTCTGTCCTCTCTTAAACCATTACAAGTGTATCGCCTGCTCCTCTGAAAGCCCCAGTGGTTTTACAAGGTCACAGACAGGCAGGTCCTGACTCTCTCCAGCCTCATTGTTCTTCCAAATTAATGCTGCCTGATACCCTCTGATTCAAGAATCTCATGAGAATTTGGTGATGCCCATTAGGATAACCAAAAGTGGGATGACTTATTGGATATCAACACAAAGGTCTAAAACAATTTTCCTGAAGACTCTCGCGGCTCACCAGGCCAGGTGCCAAAATGAAACTCCTACAGAAGAGTGTTATATGAGCCCTTTTCTCCAAGAGTTTTTCCGCTGGAGTGGGAGTCAGAGCCCTTGGAGAAGCAGGCCACAGGGCTCACATTTTCCTCTTTATTGAAGCTCCCAGGGAGGGCTTCTTCCCCACTTCATCATTCACATCATAATAAAATCTCTTTGCCCCAGAGGAACGTGACCAGATTTCTTTTGTTAAAATCTCATTAAAGCCTGCCTCGGCCTGTAATAATTTGTTAATAGATGGCAGTGCTACTTGGCTGCTATCGGGTTTCCTTTCATTTCTTCTCAGGTCTCATAACTGTTGCCTTATCTCCAAGGCATTTGGTTGTCACTGAAGTGTAAACGATGCTACAGCCGCTGCAGACCAGTCGGGGAGCCCACATTATCTGCGAGGAAAGGGATGTCTCATTAGTTTCCTTCGCTCCTCTTTTTCCCTTTTTAAGAGCCTTCCTCTCCAGTTGAAAAATGTGAGTCTTCTCATAAAGCCAGGCCAGATGCCTAGATATTTCCCTTGTTCAGTGGTGTGAGTTAAGCTTACCCACTGAGGGTCTCTCCCTTGGGTTGTGTCTTCATAAAACCATCACATGGCAGTAGTTTAGATTTTTTAAAAAGGTGCTTTCTTGAAAAATGTGCTTTTTAAAAAGTGTGCCTGCAAATGGCAGTGACGAATGCATTTCCAGAGGCGTGTGACAGATCCTGTCTCTGGGTAGGGAGGTTAAAACCTCAGGGGGGCACGGTAGAAGTCACAGAGGGTTGTAGAGGTGGATATGCTTTATAAAATCTAGCCCCTGGAGATGGAGGGCCATGAAATGATTTGGAGTACCTGGCCTCTGGCTGAATTGTGGGAGGCTCTGGTGCAGTAAGTTTAAATAGAGGCACGAGGTACTTATACCCAACACTAGATCTACTGTGCTAAGAATTCCTTTGTATTTTATAAAGCAGGGTGAGTGAGGAGGGATGGGTTGGTGTTTTCATTTGTACTACTGTATCTGTTGATCAGTTCCTGCCATGAATGAGAACATAAACATGATGGGTGAGTCACATAGCCATTCCCCTAATCTCTCCAGTAGTTATAAGGGTAAAAATTCTTCTGATGATTTGATAGGAAATATGGAATTCCAACTGGAAGGAAATGGTGACCCACTCCAGTATTCTTGCCTAGAGAATCCAATGGATGGAGGAGCCTGCTGGGCTGCTGTCCATAGGGTCACACGGAGTTGGAAACGACTGAAGCGACTTAGCATGCATGCATGCATTGGAGAAGGAAATGGCAACCCACTCCAGGGTTCTTGCCTGGAGAATCCCAGGGACGGTGGAGCCTGGTGGGCTGCTGTCTAGGGGGCTGCACAGAGTTGGACACGACGGAAGCGACTTAGCAGCAGCAGCAGCATGGAATTCCACTGCTACTACTAACAACATCAATAGCTAACATTTACTGAACACTTCCTCTCCACCAGGCACTGTTCTAAGATCAGATATCTTTACTTGTATTTATTCCTTTACTCGGGCTTCCCAGGTAGTACTAGTGGTAAAAGAATCCGCCTGCCGATGCAGGAGACACAGGAGATGAGGGTTCAATCCCTGGTTCAGGAAGATCCCCTGGAGTAGGAAATGGCAATTCGCTCCAGTTTTCTTGGCTGGAAAATTCCACGGACAGGGGAGCCTGGCAGGCTACAGTCCATGGGGTTGCAAAGAGTCAGACAGGACACACCACACACACACACAAGCGCGCGCGCGCGGAAGTGGAGGGGCATGGGGATGAAGCAGAAGAAACTGTCTGAAAAGGTGTCCAGGTTTGGTGTTTAAAGTGATTGGGTGGATGCTGGAGCCAGTATAACTAATTTGGGTGGAAGAACAGAAGAGTCTTACTGCATTTTGATTTGCACGTGCTGAGTGGGTCTTGAGTGGAGAACTCTGAACTAAGACTGTTGAACCTGCCATTGGAGGTGAGGATTTCTTGCTCAGAGCAAGAGCTGAGACCAGAGGCAAAAACTTGGAAGGTTTCAGCCTAAAGACGGCAGAAGTGAGATTGTGTGATTATCCAGATCAGAGGTGAAAAGGGGCCAAGGACTGAGCGCTTAGGGAGGACAGTGTGTGGGGCAGTGTGTGGAAGAGCTCATACAACCCTGGAACCTCTCTGCTCACGCCATGTTGGGAACGTCGTGGTGCCCTGGCTGTTTCTTCTTGGCGGCAACCGGATAAAAACAAACAAAAGAGCCCTTCTGTTTGCCTTTGAGGATAGCAAGGAAGGGTGTCGTTAATGAGGAAATAACCTCCTCCGAAATTAGTCCTGAGGAGAAAAGAGGCCTGAGGAGACTAGGTATGAAGGACAGCTGGTGACGCGTGGAGGGGCTGCTGGGAGAGGAAGGAAGGGGATGCAAGGCCCCTGGAGCTGGGCTGAGAGAGTGCTTGCCTGGCAGGAGACCTCCGTGTTTTCTGAGCTGGTGGTCTGAGCTGAACGGCCTTATTGTCTTCCAGGGAACATGGATAATGTCGCCAGATCACAGGAAGCTGACCGCTATACATGCCAAGTTGGTGCCAAAGGGACTTTCTTCTCTGGTAGACATGGCTTGAAAGGCCCACAGAGGAATGGGCAGTCATTCAGCAAGATCACTTCGGGTCCTCTGTGTTGAGAAAGAAGAGGTGGGTTTGTCTCACCTCAGAATCTTCACCTTTGTGTATGCTTTTTCTTTTTCCTTCCCAAATAGAAGAAAATATACCATGAAGACTCTCTGAAGCCTGTTAACTTGGTTTTGTGGAGACCAACTGTCTGGGCTGCGTGAGATGTACTATTCAAAGTGTCCCAGGTTCATAAGCTCCTTAATGACAGGATTGGAACTTTTACTTAACTAAATTTTCTGTTGTCAGACTGTGAGCTAGGCAATACTGTCTTCAAACCCACTTTTTCTTGACTTTCTGAAACCACACTCATCCTAACTCTACCACATCTATATTCTGTTTTCACTGGGTCCCAGGGCCTCCATCCAAACTCATTTGTGGGAAAGTCTCAAATCTCTCATGCTGATAAGCGCTCCACAGAGCTGCCACATACAACCTTGTGGACTGGCGCCGTGCAATTCTAAGAGGCTTGGTGGGTGACACTTCCTGATGATGCCTTGCTCTGGGCAAAGGCAAATCTCCAGCCAAGGAACAAATCTGAAATGTGGGATCTTAGTCATCACTTGAGCAGAAGAGGAACTTCTGAGGAGGACCAGGGTCACCTCCCCCAGTCCCTGAAATCAAGTAAGTAGCTACTTCTTCCAGGGACAGAAGAAGTTCTTGCTCCCAGCATAACCTCAGAGGCCATTAAGCCAATCTCCTGTTGCCAATAAAAAAAACCCAATTGACATTATGTTAAAAGACAGTGTGTGTCAGCCATTTGCCTTCTCTGTAGACCTCCAGCGTTTCTCCTCCACTAAGGCTAACTTTCCCACAGAGATTTTTATATAAGGCAAAGTCATTTTTGCTCATTGAGCTTGTGGGATTTTTCTACTTCTCAAGTAAATACTTTTGGTGAAATAGGTCCAGCTCTTTGGAATACAAGTCCTTAGCTCGAGGTTGCTTGAGTGGAAATTTTTAACAAGCCATTCCCTCAGCTCCAGAGCCATGCACAATGTGATCTGTCTTAATGTGTGTGTTCTCACAGAAGCTGATAAATGGACATTCCTCTGGTATGGACACATCCTGTTACTCAGCTTGATCCTAATATCACTGGCAAAAACCCATTTGCTGCACTAGCAAACAGCTGAATTCATTATGTCCAGCCACATGAATAATCCCCAGACAGATTCTTGTTGACACAGACAGAAGGCCCGTCGCTGAGGGATGACAAGGCTGCCAGGTGGAGCAGTCGGTGTTGCCATGGTCCCTCCTGCTGCTCCTGAGGTATCCCACTAATAAGAAGTCACCACTTGCTGCTGATACAGTGATGGATGGCAGACTCATGACATCTCATTATTTCTGAGACCAAGGGGCGGGGGAAAGGACACCAGGAAGGAATGAATAATCTCCAGGTTTGGGCTGGGGGGTGGGGACTGATGATCAGCAGAAGATGAAAGAGTTGAGTTAACTATACATGCCATCACTCAGGGAGCTGAAAAACAGGCCTTCAGTATGCAGCTAGTTGCACAAGGTAATCCTGGATTTTTCAGGCTGAATGGGCTCCCTGAAGGACATCTGGCCTTCTCTCTGCCTTGGGGCTGAATCATCCCCACACCCACACCTGCCTGGGTTGGGAAGACTTCACTGAAAGGAGACTGCAGGGTCACCCCATCACTCATTCTGGTAGCACATCCCATAGAACAAATTTGAGAAGGACTGCTGGATTCAAGCATGACAACCCTTGAGACAGAAAGCACCCTTCATGTCCTGGGAGAATTCCAGTGGTCAACTGAGCCTTGCCTTGTGGAGCATGAACAAACCTGCAGGCTACCAGGCAGTCTTCTCAGCAACCCTTTCTTGGCCCGAAGCTACCTCTATTTTCCAGACGATTCCCAGACTGGTCCGGGGAAGGTAAAAGCATACCACCAGTCCACACCAGCACATCTGATTGTACTTCCCATTGTATTCAAGAAGAAGTTAATTACTGGCATGTTCATTCTTCTAAGTGTTAGTGTCCCAAATGACTGTGTCCCTTGTTGGCTCTCAGCAAAGTTATTTTCTTCTTGGGTTGTCCTTGAATGTCAGGCCTCTAGTCCCCTACCTCTTCACTGAAAAATCTTCTCCATGAAGCTCTTTCCAAAACAAGCCTTCAACCCGATGTAGTTTCCTCCACCTTATATTCCTGTAGCAGTTTGTAAGCTACTGCTACTCCACTCAAATCCCATGGACAGAGGAGCCTGGTGGGCTATAGTCTACGAGATTGCAAAGAGTCGGACAAGACTGAGCATGAGTGCACCACTGTTACTCCACTCATTCATTCATCTAACTAGTACCTATCGGACACTTACTATTCGTAGACCAGGCATTGTTCTAGGCCAAGGGGACATGACTAAGACATGACGTATGACTAAGACAGACGACATCCTTATCTCATGGAGCTTACAGTCTAGTGGGGGAGATCTTCAGTAAACAAGTTCCACTGATTGTTGCTGAGAGTCAACCATTTTTACAGCCAAAGAAATAAAAATTATAAACCCTCCAGATTCTCTGATTCAGTCCTGGTTCAAATCATAACAACAGTTCACAGCAATGTTTGACAAGCCTTGGTTTGAAACAAATGTCTATCTTAATAAACGGTGTCTTTACACTGTTTGAAGTGCTTTCCTGAAGCTGCCAATCTCCAAAATTATTTTATAATCCCAAATTCCCCACTTCTCCTTCTCCAACCAGAATCTTTATTCTTATAGGGCAGCTGCTTAACTAAGTATGAGAAAGAAAGCAATTTTATTGAATTAATTCATACTAATGTGTGAATGACTAATTCACACATAGCTCTCAAAGTGTTTCTGACATTTTGTGATAATCTTTGCTGACCCTAAATAATATCTAGACTTTTTCAGTCCTTATTATAAATTGGAAAAAGGAAGGCAATATAGGAAAAGTTTCTACTAGATTGTAAGCTGTGGGTTTTCTTGAGGACAGAAGCCATCTCATTTTGAGGTGCTCAGTTATCTAGCCCAAATGATTGGGAATTAATCAACATTTATTGAATTGAAAAGAATGGAGAAACACAGAGAAAGATGATAGGAAGAGAAAGGCAGAGGGTAGGAGAGCAAGAAAAGTGAAGAGAAGGAGAAAAAGAAGGAAAGAAAGAGAGGAAGGCAAGAAACCCAGAAGGAGGGAGAAAGAGAATTAACAGAGCCCAAATTATTTCTTCTGTGGTCAAGGCCCTCAGAGAAACTGTAGCAAGGAGGAGTCTATTCCAATAGAAAAGGAAAAAAACTGCTGTTGCTTCAGAGTGCCAGCAAGAGAATGGAGCCAGGAAATGTCGAGCCCTAAGGATAGATATTGATCAAAGCCATAAATTTCTCTTTTCCAGCACGATAGACAGGATTCATGACAGATGATGGGCCACTGTCAATTAGCCTCCCTGAGGGGCCCCTGGACCCAGAGGACTGGATCCATTATTACCTAACAAGCACAGGGACTCAGGAACTAACCCTGTTAGGGTTATAAAAATTGATCTCTGTAAATTCAATATAATTAAAGAGTCTGCATTCATCCATAGAAGGCCGCAGTGGAATTTTCCACTGAACCTGAACTAAAAGGGAAACTTGAGAGAGAAATGGAGGTAAGGAGGCAGGGAGCCAGGACCACCAACTTCCTTTTGGATCTTAGGAAATAAGAAGAGGAATCATTTCAGACACTAGAGAAAGAAGTGAAGCGGCAAACTCTGGATACAGGGCACCCAAGAGAGCAAATGCTCCAGCACAGAGAGAAACGGGCTCAGGCACTCTGCACAAAGGAATCCTGGAGCAAGATGGGCCTAAGAACCAAAGGGAGTTGCCATTGTCTTTGCTAAGATACACCTCTCAAAGTATAACCTGTATGGTCTGTGATGGGTCTTCTCTAGACAGGTATATAAGAATAGGTCTGCTCAGCTCACAGCCAGTGAAAGTATATGCCTTTAAATGTTCACTTCGATAGGCACCAAGAATGAAACCATGATGCCTAGATTTAGAGTCAAGTAGAATCCTGATCTGAGCACTCACTAGTTTTATGACTAAAAATTTCATAAAATTTCTCTATTCCTTAATTTCTCTGCTCTTCCATTTCCTCATCTGTAAAATGGAGAAAATGGCCTCTCTGTCTACCATTTAATGAGTTTCCTATTGCCAGATACCACACAGTCTAATAATCTTCTTTACTCTTCACTACCACCCCAAGAGGTAGGTATTATTATCGTCTGTTGACAGGTGAGGAAAACGAGGTTTAAAGAGATTGCAGCAACTTGTCCAAGGTCACAGAGCTGGGAAGTGTTGGAACCAATACTCGGTCTAACTTCAGGGTCCGCAGCCTCCCGCTGGGTGGCATGGCCCGTCCAGTTGTCCCAAGACCGTGGAATGAAGAGGGAGGTTATCCACATTTCTGTTCAAACACAGCTGATGGAGTACCCCCTTCCCCCATCCCAGCAAGATCTATGGAAAACAGCGGTCCTCTCCTGCTTCCTTCTCAGTTAACAGATGGCATGGAGGCTTTTCTTCTAGCTTAGCTTTGTTTTGGCTTAGTGGCATAGAATCGTTCTAAACTTATGGGCTGGGAAACAGGAATCTCAGCCCCAAGGTCTCCAGTGAACAGAATTATTACAAGGAATTGCCATTTGTCTGGCTTCCTCGTTACCCTCCACAGGGCAAGGGCACTGCTAAAGCATGGACCCCGTTTCTATGGACCATCGGCAGCTACAACCTTGGAATTCAACCTCTCCAGCTTATTAGGACAACAAATTACCCAGGATGAGAACTGCAGTGCATTCAGATGGAAAATGGTGTCTTCTTTTTAATGAAGTGATTTAATTAGGAGCCATTTCCCATCAGCTGGGGTGTCAGAGCACAGCTCGGGCAGCCACTGAGAAAAGCACCAGGCCTCTGCCTTGCTGGCTCCCTCCTTTCTGCTGCCGCCTCTTGGAAAAGGAGGAAATTGAAATCACTTTAGGAAAGCATAGTTCAAGCTGGGAAAGGAGGCAGATCAGGCCTGAGGGCCATGTTGTACGATCTTCGAGAGAGTTGATTGTCTCAGGCTGTACTCTCCCATCTGTAGCACCTTTCTCCAGCACAAGGATTTTTCAAGCTTTTTTGCTTCTTGTGTTTCTGCATTCTGCTCCTTGCCCCTAGTCATGACCTCCTGCAGCTCTGGTGGCTGAGAAAGCAAAACAATTCGTAAAGGGATCTATGCTGAAAGCGTTTGACTCTGAAGGATGTTCTGGGTGGAGAACTGTGGGAGGTTGAACCCAGTTTGGTCTGTGCTGTCCAGAGCCTGGAAAATCTCTAACGGCACTGGCAATCTAATTATAAATACATATAAAAGCCCATGTCCCGGGGCTTCCCTGGCAGTCCAGTGGGCAGGGATCCATGCTCCCACTGCAGGGGTCACAGGTTTGATGCCTGGTTGGGGAGCTCAGATCCTACGTGCCTTGTGAGGCCCCTCACCCCCAGCCCCAAAGAAAGCCCGTGTTCCATTCTGGACAAGCTTGATTTGCACATTTTTGGTGCGCTGCCATTGTATTTTCAGCACTCAAATATGTAGAATGTGTATCTTTAGAGAGACTATGTCATTCTGCACCATCCATCAGAGCCTCCAGCCCTCTCTCACAGAGCTGGGAATAAGCAGGGTGAGAATCTCCCAAACCCCAGTGGGAATTTTGTTTTCTTTGCAAATTCCTAGAAGGAAGGGGATAAAGATGAGGTTTAGGATTAGCGACTGCAAAAATGTGTAACAGTGCTGAGAGGATCAGAGCTCCGTGAGTTTAGTCTGGAAAGAACTCATGGAGAAAGAGAGCTTTGAACGTGGTTTGAAAATCTTTGACAGATCTGTGGCTCCCTTTATGCATATTTAAACTTTTGCTTTTTTAACCCAAGAAAACCCAATAGTCCCAATTCTTTTCTGCTCACTTATGGATTGTGGCATACACATGTAATCTTTCAAAGGGGAATATTTGCTCACACTGTTGGAAGAAAGTATTCCTTTTTGTTGATGTGCAGCTGTGATGGCTTATGAGTAATGCTGTCACCTAGAGCAGTGTTTATCAAAAACTGAGCTGAGCTGAGATCTTTTAGTGGGTTGTAAGGTCAACTCATGGAAAAAGCAAGAAAGTTCCAGAAAAACATTTATTTCTGCTTTATTGACTATGCCAAAGCCTTTGACTGTGTGGATCACAATAAACTGTGGAAAATTCTGAAAAAGATGGGAATACCAGACCACCTGACCTGCCTCTTGAGAAATCTGTATGCAGGTCAGGAAGCAACAGTTTGAACTGGACATGGAACAACAGACTGGTTCCAAATAGGAAAAGGAGTACGTCAAGGCTGTATATTGTCACCCTGCTTATTTAACTTTTAGGCAGAGTACATCATGAGAAACCCTGGACGGGATGAAACACAAGCTGGAATCAAGATTGCCAGGAGAAATATCAATAACCTCAGATATGCAGATGACACCACTCTTATGGCAGAAAGTGACAAGGAACTAAAAAGCCTCTTGATGAAAGTAAAAGAGGAGAGTGAAAAAGTTGGCTTAAAGTTCAACATTCAGAAAACGAAGATCATGGCATCCGGTCCCATCACTTCATGGGAAATAGATGGGGAAACAGTGGAAACAGTGTCAGACTTTATTTTGGGGGGCTCCAAAATCACTGCAGATGGTGATTGCAGCCATGAAATTAAAAGATGTTTACTCCTTGGAAGAAAAGTTATGAGCAACCTAGATAGCATATTCAAAAGCAGAGACATTACTTTGCCGACTAAGGTCCGTCTAGTCAAGGCTATGGTTTTTCCTGTGGTCATGTATAGATGTGAGAGTTGGACTGTGAAGAAGGCTGAGCGCCGAAGAATTGATGCTTTTGATCTGTGGTGTTGGAGAAGACTCTTGAGAGTCCCTTGGACTGCAAGGAGATCCAACCAGTCCATTCTGAAGGAGATCAACCCTGGGATTTCTTTGGAAGGAATGATGCTAAAGCTGAAACTCCAGTACTTTGGCCACCTCATGTGACGAGTTGACTCATTGGAAAAGACTCTGATGCTGGGAGGGATTGGGGGCAGGAGGAGAAGGGGACAACAGAGGATGAGATGACTGGATGACATCACTGACTCAATGGACGTGAGTCTGAGTGAACTCCGGGAGTTGGTGATGGACAGGGAGGCCTGGCGTGCTGCAATTCATGGGGTCGCAAAGAGTCGGACACGACTGAACTGAACTGAAGGTCAACTGAGTGGGTCGTGATCAGCACTTTTTAAAAGGAGATAATCGAATGGAGGAGAAAAGAATAGCAAATAGTTTAGGACTGTAGGTGTGCTTTTGCACACATACTGAGTCACACTATAAAATGCACTTCTTACAGCCTAAATTTGGCATCAGAAGACCTAGGTTCTAATTTTGGTTCTTCTATTTACTGAGCTTTCTTGGTGGCTCAGCTGGTAAAAAATCTGCCTGCAGTGCAGGAGATCCTGGTTCAATTCCTGGGTCAAGAAGCTCCCCTGGAAAAGGGCATGGCAACCCACTCCAGTATTCTTGCCTGGAGAATCCCACAGATAGAGGAGCCTTGCAGGCTACAGTCCAGAGGGTTGCAAAGAGTTGGACATGACTGAGTGACTAAGCACAGCATTAACTATGCAACCAGAAGCAAGTACCTAACATCCCTTCCCTAAACTTGACTTTCAGGATCTGTAAAATGAAGGGCTCTGGTAAAATTCTATGCTTCAGTAATTCCATAAAATAGGAAGAATAGAAATTTATTCCTGCACAAATGTACTACAGCCCAAAGTCAAGTAGAAATGGGTTGAGGGTTTTTTTTTTTTTTTTGGAGTATAGTTGCTTTACAATGTTGTGTTCGTTTCTACTATACGGCAAAGTGAATCAGCTATATGTATATATATCCCCTCTTTCTTGGATTTCCTTCCCATTTAAGTCGCCACACAGCACCGAGTAGAATTCCCTGTGCTGCGCAGTAGGTTCTCATCAGTTATCTATTTCATACGTAGCAGCAATAGTGTATATATGTCGATCTCAGTTCTCCCAGTTCACCCCACTTCCCTTTCCCCCTTGGTATCCATATGTTTGTTCTCTTTATCTGTGTCTCTATTTCTTCTTTGCAAATCGGTTCATCTGTACCATTTTTTCTATGTTTCACATATACGCGTTAATATACAATATTTGTTTTTTTTTTCTGACTTACTTCACTCTATATGCCAATCTCTAGGTCCATCCATGGCTGCAAATGGCACAATTTCATTTCTTTTTATAGCTGAGCAATAGTCCATTGTATATATGTACCACATCTCTTTTATCCATTCATCTTTTGACGGACATTTAGGTTGCTTCCATGTCCTGGCTATTGTAAATAGTGCTGTAATGAACACTGGGGAGCATATATCTTTTTGAATTATGATTTTCTCTGGGTGCATACCCAGGAGCAGGATTACTCGGTCATATGGCAGTTCTCTGTACAGGTTTTTAAGGAAGCGCCCTCCTGTAACCCATAGGAACTGTACCAACTTACATTCCCACCAGCTCTGTAGGAGGGCTCCCTTTTCAGTAGCGAGTGTTTTTAATTATCTGCACAGTGGTTCCTCCAATGACATCTACGTGGCCACTCAAGACTTGGCTAAGATAAGCTTTCGGATCCATCTAGCCACACTGTCCAAGGAACGCTAAGCTTACTGCAGGTTTTATGGAAAGATATCAAATTATGATAACATATTAAAAATAAATATGTCAAAGACAGAAATCCTGGTACAGGATTGCTTGTGATCTAAGCCTCTCCTCTACCAAAACTTCATCTCCCTGAAAAAAGAAGTATAACAAGAACTACGAAGCTTTGTGGAGCTGGAGACCATGCCACGTGAGGGCTCCCTGTCGGTCCCCTTTCACATGCAATGTCACGGATGCATTCCGGAATGAGAGCTTCCCTTTACATGTTCTGCACCCTGGACTCCTCCTCACTTCTCTGCAATTGACCAAGAGTCTGACTTCCACCTTCACTGGCGACCCCCAGGCCACAGTTTGTCAACCCTAAGTCTAGGTGACCCCCAAAGTCTCTTTAAGTTTCAACAGTTCCTTTAGGTTAGAAGTGAATTGCTTGGATACCAGATACACAATACATTAAATGTAAGATCCCAGATGTAAGAACGCCAGCAGTTTACCTGTTTTTTAGATCGCCTTTTTCTTTGGCTGTCCATCAGGCCTCAAATGCACCGCCACGGCATTGCTGTGTGGATCAGTCCTAGCCTGAGTCAGGATTTTGCTGAGAAATCACGACCATCAGTTCTCACAGGCACACATTTCAGATGGCCCAGCCAATTTCCTGTATATCCTACACATAGAGCATTGCAATGTCCTTGAACCTGTTCCCCTCTAACCTCTGAAACTGAAATGTAATGGAACTTGATTTAAGTCCTCATAGTTGATTATAGCACAATAACTGGAATGCTTTGTAATCATGTAATTGTTTCTCTCTTTCATTACACGGTGAATAACTTGAGGTGTACAATTTTGTCACCCTATGGTGAGATTCCCCTCCAGCAAAAGCAGCTCTGGGCACATTCCAGGCTCTCAATAAATGCAACTGAAACTCAGCTCATCACTGGGGAAGAGAAAAAATGTGATCTGAAAGAACAAGTAGACTACTGGCGTTCCTACATCTGGGATCTTACGTTTAAATGCATTGCATATCTGGTATCCAAGTAATTCACTTCTAACCTAAAGGAACTGTTGAAACTTAAAGAGACTTTGGAGATCACCTAGACCTGCATTGACTATGGCCTTGGCGTCAAATTCAGTCTACCACTTGTTTCTATGAATCAGGTTTTGTTGGAACACAGCCATGCATTGTCCACAGCTGTTTTGTCCTACAACTGCAGAGCTGAATCATTACAACAGAGACCGTATGACCCACCAACCCTGAAACACTCATCTGGCCCTTTACAGGAAAGGTTTGCTGGCCCCTGATCTAGACAGGGCGCCACTCTAATTTTATATGCAAGGGCACTGAGGTCAGGGAGAGGAAGTGACTCATTAACAGCACGCTCTGTGTCTCCACACCCCTGTGTCATCTTCGTCATTATCTCACTCTTCCTTCACCGGAATAACAAGGACTCACTTTGGAGATTTGATTCAGAAGAGCCAGAAAACTGTCACGAGCTCCTCTGCTTTGCCAGGAAACATCCCTGAGCCTCTCAGAGCTGTCACGTGATGTCCTCTTTTCCCACACGTGTCCATCTGAAGCAGTGGCAGGGTTTCCACCTTAACCTGAACTCTGTCCACCCTGGATTCAGACAATGTGAGCATGTTTGGAGAATCACAGCACCGGGCCTCCTAAGAGGGCTTAGAATTTGGAGAATCATAGCATGGCCTCCCAGAAAAGAGTTCATCTTATGGGCTTCCCAGGTGGCGCTGGTGGTAAAGAACCCGCCTGCCAGTGCAGGAGATGTAAGAATCGTGGATTCCATCCCTGGGTCGGGGAGACCCCCTGGAGGAGGGCATGGCAACCCTCTCCAGTATTCTTGCCTGGAGAATCGCACGGACAGAGGAGCCTGCTAGGCTACAGACCATAGGGTTGCACAGAGTCGAACACGACTGAAGCGACTTAGCATGCATGCATAAGGAGCAAAGGGTTCACTTCAGTTCAGTCGCTCAGTAGTGTCTGACTCTTTGCGACCCCATGAATTGCAGCACGCCAGGCCTCCCTGTCCATCACCAACTCCCGGAGTTCACTCAGACTCATGTCCATTGAGTCAGTGATGCCATCCAGCAATCTCATCCTCTGTTGTCCCCTTTTCCTCCTGCCCCCAATCCCTCCCAGCATTAGAGTCTTTTCCAATGAGTCAACTCTTCACATGAGGTGGCCAAAGTACTGGAGTTTCAGCTTTAGCATCATTCTTTCCAAAGAAATCCCAGGGCTGATCTCCTTCAGAAAGGACTGGTTGGATCTCCTTGCAGCCCAAGGGACTCTCAAGAGTCTTCTCCAACACCACAGTTCAAAAGCATCAATTCTTCGGTGCTCAGCCTTCTTCACAGTCCAACTCTCACATCCATACATGACTACTGGAAAAACCATAGCCTTGACTAGATGGACCTTAGTCGGCAAAGTAATGTCTCTGCTTTTGAATATGCTATCTAGGTTGGTCATAACTTTTCTTCCAAGGAGTAAGCGTCTTTTAATTTCATGGCTGCAATCACCATCTGCAGTGATTTGGGAGCCCCCCCAAATAAAGTCTGACACTGTTTCCACTGTTTCCCCATCTATTTCCCATGAAGTGATGGGACCGGATGCCATGATCTTCGTTTTCTGAATGTTGAGCTTTAAGCCAACTTTTTCACTCTCCTCTTTTACTTTCATCAAGAGGCTTTTTAGTTCCTTGTCACTTTCTGCCATAAGGGTGGTATCATCTGCATATCTGAGGTTATTGATATTTCTCCTGGCAATCTTGATTCCAGCTTGTGTTTCATCCCGTCCAGGGTTTCTCATGATGTACTCTGCCTAAAAGTTAAATAAGCAGGGTGACAATATACAGCCTTGACGTACTCCTTTTCCTATTTGGAACCAGTCTGTTGTTCCATGTCCAGTTCTAACTGTTGCAAAGGGTAGAATTGCACAAATCTGGGTCCACATGGGAGGAATAAAAAACACAGGTATTCTTCCCTCCAGGTACTCAGAACACCTGCCCGAGCTCCAGGGAGAAAGGCTGCAATAAGGAAAGAATTAAAACTAAGTGAGCAAGATTTCCTTGGTGGTCCAGTGCTTAAGACTCCATGCTTCTATTGCAGGGGCACAAGTTCGATCCCTGGTCTGGGAACTAAGATCCCATATGCCACCTGGTGCAGTCAAAAGAACAACAACAAAAAAAAACCTAAGTGAGTGGTTCCACAGCACCTGGCAGGGCAGCAAGGGTGTAAGACAGACGGGCTTTGTGACCCCACTGAGGAGGCTTTGGCACAACGAATGGTGGTGTGGTTGCCTCCAGGCAGCTTCATGGGCAGCTCTCTCACAGAACCCAGCCCAGCAGGCTGGGGCAGGGCTGGAGAAAAACGATGGATGTTAATGATCACCCAGCGGACTCTTCTATCTGTGCACGTGAAACGCCCCTTGGGGACCCCTAGAACCACGGAGCAGGGGGACTCTGATGAGGCTGGAGGGTTCATAGTAGCAAATGGGGCTAAAAGGGTGAAATGCTATTGTTTCTATCCCTGGTCAGGAGAGCAGGTAGAACTGAGCGTGACCACTGCCAACCCCCACCTGCCTCAGCTGGTGTGAGAGCGCCTTAGAGGGTGAGTCTGGACTCTCCCCAAGTCATATCTTTGGATGTGGACAGTTAAGCCTCCCAAGCTCCGCTGTTGAGTTCATTAACCCTGGTTCAATAGGGCAGGGATAAACTCCAAGTCATCTAACAAGCAATTCCCTCACTGTCAGTTGCTGCTACCTATAAATATAGTCAATGTAGTTGATGGTATTGGCGCAGCCAACCTAAACTTGAGTGGGATCCAAAGGAAATGCTTTTGGCCTGTGAGGGGAAAAGCCAGAGAGAACAGACACTTGCTCAACAGCCGTGATTCCCATTTATAGTAGGACATATTGGCTCCTAAGTAGGGCTTAAAATAAGTTATTCACTCCACTTGAGTTTTTACTGCCACAAACTAAAGACCATGGAGGGACGTATAAAAATGGCAAAAGACTGAGGGCAGGGAAAGCAGGCAGTGTCTGCAGTTTGGGTTAGATATAATTTCTTTATATAATGCCTTGATATATATATACATATGGGTTTCCCTGGTGGCTCAGCTGGTAGAGATTCCGCCTGCAATGCGGGAGACCTGGGTTCAATCCTTGGGTTGGGAACATCCTCTGGAGAAGGGAAAGGCTACCCACTCCAATATTCTGGCCTGGAGAATTCCATGGACTTTATAGTCCATGGGGTCATAAAGAGTCAGACACGACTGAGAGCTCACTTATATATACATATATATTCTTTATACATATATTTTATATTAAATAAAATATTTATTTAAAATATAGACTATGGGGGTACTCTTTCTACCCCCTTCTGATGCCTATGTCAGAAGCTTTCTCTATCTCCTTTATACTTTAATAAAACTTTATTACACAAAAGCTCTGAGCGATCAAGCCTCCTCTCTGGCCCCAGATTGATTTCTTCTCCTCCCGGAGCCAAGAATCCCGGCGTCGTAATTCAACAACAACCTTTCATCTTGGGGGCTCATCTGGGATCCTTCAGGACAAGGATGGAAAGCGTAAATCAGGTTATGCCATGGTGACTGCTGAACAGGATTAGGAAGCAAAATCTGGGTTACAATGAAGTGGGAAGTATCCTGGAGAGGACTGGGAAATTGATTTTACTCATATGCCAAAAGCTAATGGATATTCTTGCTTACAAGTTTGGGTAGATACTTTTACTGGATGGATTGAGGCTTTTCTCTGTCGTAGTGAACAGGCTAAGGAGGTTATAAAGATTCTCTTCATCAGTGGAAGGCTTCCCGTGGTGGACATCTCCACTTCAAGGAAAGGACTTTCTCCAAGTCTGTGGATACCTTCGACAACAATCACATGTGATGCCTCTTCTTCATCTGATGACATCTACCAACCCTAAAATGGACTGGTGCAATACGTTGCACTTTAACTATGGACTTAATGTGTCTTTTAATTTTGATTTTAACTTGTTTTAATGACTATGTTGCCTTACATCTGTAATGGTATAACTGGATTTATTTCTAGCCGCATCAAAGCTTTTAAGTTACAAATCGTTGCTCAAACTCCTGCTACTGCTGCATCTTCCTCCAACTACTGTTTGGGGCCCCTGGATCAGATATCCTCAATATGAGGATTAGGAGAATATATTGCCTCGCCAATTTAGGGACAACCCCCCTTCTCAGCTCGGAAGCAGTTATGGAACCAGAACGATGCCCCTTTTCCCTAGGCAACATAATTCTCCTAAAAGAAAGGGGGGGAATGAGAGAGTCATTTCCTAGGCAGGTTGATAAGTCTAGGGGTCCCCAAGGAGAGAGGGGTCTGGAATTCTCAAATAGGAAGAAAGGACAAACTTTTTTCCTTCTCTACATTCCTTAGGATTATATAACAATGTATTATGCTTGAGGACAGTCTCTGGATTAAACCTTCTGGCTAATTCTGTTATCTTAAAATGTAAATTATGGGAGTAGGTCTGGTGAGGTCTTTACAACCTCCAGACATTCTTTGGATTTACTGGAGAGTATATAACTCCATTGCTAACACTAACAAGCGGGTACTTTTTCTACCTTCTTCTGATGCCTATGTCAGAAGTTTTCTCTATCTCCTTTATACTTTAATAAAACTTGATTACACACACAAAAAAAAATAAATAAAAATAAAATAAAATATAGACTATGTATTTGGCTGCGCCTGGCCTTAGTTGCACGCGGGATCTTTAGCTGTGGCATGTCCAGATGATCTAGTTTCCTGGCCAAGGGTTGAAAGTGGACCTCCTCCACTGGGAGCATGGGGTCTTAGCCATTGGACCGCCAGGGAAGTTCCTTGGGTTGGATAACTTCTGGGAACGATTTTCTAGGCTCACCCATGATCATATGTGGTGAGTTTATTTGTATGCAAATGATATGAAGAAAAATTACCTAAAAGTTGGAAATAAGACAAAAAATATTATATGTGCCCTTTCGTGTCATGCCATCACACTGTCTAACAAGCCGACTTAAGGGTCTTCTGATGCTCCAAGTGAGGTAACCTAGTCAGACTTACGAATTATTAATGATCCAGGCCCAGATTCTCTGGGAGACCTTAACTTCAGAATATTGCTAGGCTACAAATGGCTTGTCTTCAGTAGAAATGCAAATGAATTCTGTCAGGTAGAACATGTAACCCCAAAAGGTCTGATCTTCTTGCCACCTGTGACATTAACTAGCTTTATCTACTGTGCAAACTTACTTCCACATCCTTTCTTTTAAGGGTCATATGAAACAGTCCCTTGTATTCCCCTGTGATTGGGCTTTGTCATCCTGCTGATTCTCTAATGAATTAGATAAATCTTTGACTATATGTCTGTAAGAGAATCTTGGTTTTTAATTTATTTACTTTAATTGCAGGCTAACTATTTACAATATTGTAGTGGTTTTTGCCATACATTTTATAGAACCTCCCCCCCCCAAAAAAAAAACTCACTGTGGGCTTCCCTGTTTGTAATTATCCATCTTACTCGGTGTATCATTAATTGGACTCATCTGGCTTTCATTTCTCAGCTGGCAGTTTAGTCAAATTTTTTTTTTTTAATGAAATTTCCTTTTATTTCTGCTATGAAGCTAATTCACCTCAGCAGGCTCCTTAGTGACCTTTTGGGCCCAGAACTGTACTGGTTACTCCATGAATTACAGAAGGAAGGTCAGAGCCCTCTCCTTAGATATCTCACAGATCAGTTGAAGAGATGAATCTTATGCATCTTTAGTCATCAGCGTTGAGACGTGCCTGTGATAAGCTCAGACCAGCTAGCTACCTTGAGCTCTGAGGCTAATCTAATTTTACTCAAGGATCCAGAAAAAAGGTAGCAAGAAAGATGAGTGTGGCTGTGACAAGTTTCTGCCTCTCTTGGCTCTTGCCCAACTCATCAGCCTGGGAGATTGAATTCCCCTCCAGCCAGCATCTTGTTCAGCATTTCTGCTCATCATGCCCCTGGCACTGCTTCCTCAGCGGACTGTCCATCATCCCTAAACCGTCACTGGTCCTCTTGATAGATCAGCAGACAGATGCTGGGGATACAGATGGAAATTCAGAAAATATCACCTGGTTCACAGACTCATTCCTTCCTTCTTGTTACCTTGCCTGGCTTCTGACATCAGAGAGAATCATCAGGCAGTCTGGCAGTGACTCAGGAGGAGTGTGTGTGCGTGTGCGCGCGTGTGTGCGTGTGTGTGCGTCTGTGTGCGTGTGTGTGTGTGTGTGTGTGTGTGTGAAAGATAGGGATCGGAGCACCTGGACTAAAAGAGAGAAGATTCCTGGTATGAATTTGAAGGAAGAAAGCTTCTAAATGGGGTGTCCTCTAACCTCTCTGAATTTTTATAAGTCCCTCTTTTAGAAAGGTTTTAGAGAATGAAGCTGGCAGTACAGTCTCTTCAAGGTCAGAAACAAAGGCCAATGTGTTCACTGTTGAATCAAACAGAGAAGGGGCGGAGAGTGGGCTCCGGCACCCACATGTCCATTGGGATGAGAGGCTAAGAACTGGGTGGGGTTAAGTGGGGGAGGAGGCAGAGATACCACAGACACTTTTGGCCATACTTCCATTAAACAACTTTATCAATGAAACCTAGCTGGGGTCTCCCAGTCCCTTCAGATCCAGATAAGGTCTGTTTGAAATGTCTGCATTATTCCAAAGTGGGAGCCCCCTCCCAGGTTTCTGTGAACTATTAGGGGCTGTATGTGATCTTGTCCACCTCTGGCTCTCACTTTCTGCCCCTGCTGAGTTCGTGTTGTCTGCCCTACGTCTTATAACTGTTCCTTCATTTTCACCCAGCTTTAACCCAAACATGGAAGAAGAACTTGGCCCCCTCTCCATAAAATAACCATTTACACAAAGAGATGAAAGAGATTTACAGGCAGCAATAGAAACTATTTAAAATTGAATAGTGGATATTCCTCTTCTTAGAAGTCTCTTGGCAACTCTGCCCTATTGCCCTGCTATCTCCTAAATCCTCTTGCTCCTTTTTGCAAAGGCAGTGTGGTATAGTGGTTTTAGGGACATGAAGGCTGCCTGCTGGAGTTCATATCCTAGTCTAACCCTCACCAGCTGTATACGTTAGGTAAGTCCCTTCCCCTCACTGTGCCTCAGTCTTATCATCTGTAAAATGGAGATAATAATCTACTTACTTCATAAAGTAGTGGGAGCATGAAGGAAGATATATATGCAAATAAGCACACTGAAGAGTGTATGGCATCACTGGGTACAAGATAAATGCAAATCCAAACCACAGGGAGCTACTCCTTCATATCTGGATGGCTAGAATAGAAAGTTCAGATAATAACAACTGTTGGTGAGGATGCAGAGGAATCTGATCACGTTACATCCGAATGTAATGTGAGATGGGTTAGCTGTTTTGGAAACCAGTCTGGCAGTTCTTCAAATGGTTAAACGTAGATTTACCACGCGTCTCAGAAATCCTACTCTAAGAGAAATGAAAACACAATAACTTGTACCTGAGTGTTTATTGTTTAGTTGCTAACTCTTTGCAACCACATGGACTGCAGCCCTCCAGGCTCCCTTTGTCTGTGGGATTTCCAGGCAAGAATACTCCAGCGGGCTGCCATTTTCCTCTCCGGAGGATTTACAGAAGCTATTCATAACAGCAAAACGTGTAAACTATGCAAATGTCTATCAGCTGATGAGTGGCTGGACAAAACATGGTCTAACCACATAATGAGGTGTTATTCGGCCGCAAAAAGGAATGGAGTTTTGACACATGCTGTAATGTGGAAGAATCTTGAAAACATTATGCTGCACAAAAGAAGTCAATCACAAAAGCCCACATGCTGGATAACCATTGCATATGAAATGTCCAGAATAGGGAAATCTACAGAGAGTAGATTAGGAGTTGCTTATGGCTGAGAAGTGGTGGTTGCTAAAGGAGTTTATAGCTAAAGGATATGGGTTTTTTTTTTTTAAGTTGATGAAATGTGCTAAGATTACCGCGGTGATGTTTCCATATAACCGTGAATATTCTAAAAAACAACTGAATTGTATACTTGAAGTGTGTGAATTGTATGGTATGTGACCTATATCTCAATAAAGTTTTTAAAAAGAAAAGAGAGAGGATGTACATTTATATTTACAGCAGTACCTAGCACATAGGAGGGGCTTCCCTGGTGGCTCAGATGGTAAAGAATCTGCCTGCAATGTGGGAGACCTGGGTTCGATCCCTGGGTTTGGAAGATCCCCTGGAGGAGAGCATGGCAACCCACACCAGTATTCTTGCCAGGAGAATCCCATGGGCAGAGGAGCCTGGTGGGCTACAGTCCAAACGGTTGCAAAGAGTCAGACACGACTGAGCGACTAAGCACAGCACGTAGGTGAGTTCTGAGTCCTGAGAGGAAACCGTGCAATATTTAGATGAGTCGTGTGTGTGTGTGTGTGTGTGTGTGTGTGCGCGTGCGCACACGCGCGCACTTGGCATTTTCCAGCTAAGAATACTGGAGGCGGCTGCCCTTTCCTTCTCCCGTGGATCTTTCTGACTCAGGGATCGAACCCGTGTCTCTTGCTTCTCCTGCACTCGCAGGCACAGTCTTTACCACTGCACCAGCTGGGAAGCCCTAGATGAGTCCTGAAGGAGAGATAATGAAAGGTCTATTCCCAAAGATGTGGAAAGGGGAAACTAACAAGGTGGAGTGTCTCATGGGCAAGAGGAGGGAATCCAGAGAGTGAGCTGTAGCAGCAGAGGGTGGCCAACAGGAGCTGTGGTTTTCAGAGCCAAAGCAGCCCCTGCCTCGCAGCAGCCCACCAGGGAGGAGCCGGGAGAGGGGATGCTTTCTCACGGTCACTTCCCATCTGCTGGGACTCCCTGTCATCGGCACCCACAGGAAAGCCTGAGATGCCCATGAGGAGACCACAGATGCTGTCCATTCAGACTCAACCATGTGGACCAATTCAGCCTTTCCCCCTTTCCTGGTGCCCTGGTAACAACCCCACCCTAGGACCCATCTTTTAGGAACCAGCTTTTCCCACTATTAGCTTAATAAGGTAGTTTTTTAATGATTGTTTTCTTACTTGGTTACTTTTCTGCAGCAAAATACTTGCTGCCTTTTGCAACCACAAACTTGCTCTTAGAAGAGTTAGAGAAAGGAAAGGAAGACATGAGAATGCTTCTCCCAGGCTTATCATGAAGAGCGGGCTGGAGGTGGGCGGACGGAGAACAACAGGGCTGGCTGCGCGCCCTCACCTGAGACGTGCTAAGTTGCCTTGGTTGTGTCCGACTCTCTGCGACCCCGTGGACTGTGGCCCGCCAGGCTCCTCCATCCGTGGGATTCTCCAGGCAAGAATGCGGGAGTGGGTTGCCATGCCCTCCTCCAGGGGATCTTCCCAAACCAGGGATCGAACCTGCATCTCCTACATCTCTAGCACTGGCAGATGCATTCTTTACCACTAGCGCCACCTGGGAAGCCCACGGCCCAGTGCAGGAAGTAGCAAGAGTACCTGTTGAAACGAGACAGGTTCTCAACTTCCCCTTCTAGTAAGGATACCTACCGAGGCCTGTATTTATGCTTCCCAGGGGCTATTTTCTCCCGAAGGTGTGGCCCCTTCCAGATAGTCTGGTGAATCTATATGTGGATTAAGGTCTGGGCAGAAAGTTGGTATGACTACCTGCTATTGCTATGGGCTGAATTGTGTTTCCCCTCTAATCTATATGTTGAAATCCTAACCCCCTGTCCTTTAAAATGTAACTAACTTGGAGACAGAGACTTTAAAAAGCTGGTGAAGGTAAAATAGGTTTTATCAGGGTGGGCCCTAATCTATTATGATTTACGTCCTTATAGGAGAAGGCAATGGCACCCCACTCCAGTACTCTCGCTTGGAAAATCCCATGGATGGAAGAGCCTGGTAGGCTGCAGTCCATGGGGTCGCTAAGAGTCGGACACAACTGAGCGGCTTCCGTTTCACTTTTCACTTTCACACATTGGAGAAGGAAATGGCAACCCACTCCAGTGTTCTTGCCTGGAGAATCCCAGGGACGGGGGAGCCTGGTGGGCTGCTGTCTATGGGGTCGCACAGAGCCGGACACGACTGAAGCGACTTAGCAGTAGCAGCAGCAGGAAGAAGAGATTAGGACATAGGCACAGATGCGCCATATGAAGTCACAGAGGATAAAGTCACCCACAAGCCAAACACAGAGGCCTCAGAAGAAACCAACGCTGCAAACACCTTGATTTTGGATGCTCAGCTTCCAGAATTGAAAATAAATGTCTGGGTTTTTTTGCTGGGTTTGGTTTTTTGGCTGTGGGTCTTCACTGCAGCGTGCAGGCTCTCTAGCTGTGGCACACGGACTCAGTAGTCACATCATATAGGCTTAGTTGCCCCATGGCGTGTGGAATCTTAGTTCCCTGACCAGGGATGGAACCTGCTTCCCCGGCAGAAGGCAGATTCCTAACCACTGTCGGCCCCTCCTGTTGGCCTTCATCCCTGCCTCTAACACAAGCACAGTGTGGATGCCTCGTTGTGTCATCTCTTTGGAAGCTTGTTCCTTTGGCCCCTGTATATCTGCTCCCCTTCTCTTCCCTCTCTCCAAGCCCACCCGAGGATCTGCCACTCTCAGACTGGCATGTACGGTAGTTACTCGGAGTGACAGGATCAACTTTCCTCTGTGGAATATCCAAGGAGCTTTTCTTGGAGGTGAGTGGTGGTTTGGAAAATGCAACTAGGAGTAAGACAGTGGTTGTCCTCAGCCTCATAGAGAGGCCATGATTGAATTTGATAGTGAATTGTGATGATTTCATTGAGATGATCATTTGAAGGGGGCCTTCAAAGACAAGTACGAGTTCAACAGTGGTGACCGTGCATTCTGTGCAAAGGAAACAGGATGGCCAAAAAGATCTCAGTTCTTTGACCTTGCTCTATTTTCTTCCAGCATTTAGCACCACCTGAAATTATATTTTTGTCTAGCTTCTAGTTGTTTATTTTCTGTCTCCCTCATGCCCTCTAATTCCCTGAATGTAGGAAGCAGGTCTGTCCTATGTGCCCCAAAGAATTCCTGGCACACGGTGGGTGCATGGTGCACGTGTGTAGCGTGGATGAATCAGCAGGCAGTCCAAGCAAAAGGGCGGGAAGAGGACTTTGATGAGACCTACAAGTACTTATGTCATTTCATGTCATCTGCGTAATTCCACTCCCGAAGAGACAGCATTATCTCCATACTACAAATAAGGAAATGGAGGTGAGACAATGGCAGGCAACTTGCCAAGGGTTACACACCCAGTAGAAGCTAAATCTGGGATTGAAGCCTAAGCTAGCAGGTTCCAAAGTCTGGGCTATACCAGGAAGGGGCTAACAGAGGCCTGAACTAAGTAAAACTGTGGGAAGGGAGTTGCATTCACGCCTGCGAGGTGTTGTGCTGACAGAGTGGGCCAGACATGGCCACAGGCTGGAAGAGAGAATCCTCTGCAGTTTCATCTCCACCTGAGCCGCTGGCCCTGGCCTTCCCAATCGCATGGGGATGACAGAGAAAACCCGCGCATCGGCCACTAAGGAGCCGGTTCACTTCGGAAGACTTAGATATCTACCTTCTCAATGAATGTTCCCCCACAATACGGGGACAGATACCAGCTTTACAGTTGTGAGATGATGTGGGTAAAGCACCCAGGCCAGTTCCTGGCCCATAGGAGGTGTTCAAGAAATATTAACTCCCTTCTCTTTTCCCCATGGCCTCCTGCCGTCTTTTCATCTGGGAAGTACGGTTCCTGAGAAGAGGACCAAAGAGGGAGGAAGCGTAAAGGAGACATCTGTTCCGGGGCGGGTAGGGAAGTGGACAGTCTCAAGAAGGAAGGCAGGGAGGTAGGTGGATAAGAGACCAGGAAAATACCCCGCGGTTTTCTCTCCAAGGAAAACTCTGACCCTCTAGAAGGAAGATTCCGACAAGCCACCAGAATCCTAAATCTTGGGCTCAATCCTCCAGAGCCTGCTGGAGAACAGGGAGAAGCAGGGGACCATGTGACTTGGGCCTCATAATACACATTTGGTTGTATTTCCAAAGGAAGTTATTCGCCGAGTTATAGTTTGGGGTTTGTGTTTAAAACGTTAATTTGTAACAGTTATTTGTGAGTTTAATTATGGATTGCACCTGGCAGTGATTTTCCATTTCTTAAAACATAATGTGCGCTGCTCTATAAACCTAGTTCCTGACATAAATATGCTATTTGTGGCATCATTTTTAAAAGGTGTTAACTCATAAACAATTAAATTATAGCACAAGATTTTGTCAAATAGTTTTTGAATTTCCATATTTCCTCTGTGTTGGAAATGTTTTCCATTTAAAAAAAAAAAAAAAAGAGGCCTGGGTTTTTCCGTCTCACAGGACAGCAGCCTCTCAGAGGCCGTCAGAGGGGAGGCCAAGAGCCTGTTACTGAGTTTGTTTGCAGCGCCACCTGGTGTTTATAACTCATTAAACTCTAACGCCTCCTCGTCCTTAAGCCCTGAAATTTGCTGAGTAAAATCCCCACAGAGACTTTTCGAAGCACTCCCTCTCTCAAAAGTTTTCATTTACTTAAAAAGAGTAAGGGTTGTAAACCAAAACAACAGCTGATGCACAAGGACTTTTGTTTCCTTCTAGCTTCGTATAAATGTGGGAGGGCAGGTCTGTGTGTAATACAAGTTAAGACTGAGCAGTGACTATGTGCCAGGGAGTGTTCCAAGTGTGCTGCATGGATTAAGTAACTTCACTATTATAACAATTCTAGAGACAGGTAGTATTATTAACATGCCCATTTTACAGATGGAGCAACTGAGACACAGAGTGTTTAAGGAATTTGCCAAAAATCGCACAACTAGAAATCAGCAAAGATTTCAGGCCAGGCAGCCTTGTTCCACTGCCCATGATTTTAACCACTTTTCCATGCAAGTGCATGTTTCAAGAAAAGGCATCTTCTTAATTTTTATTTGGCCTGATATTAAAAATTTAATTTCTCTGGGTAAAGTTTGATGGACCAAGGATAAACAGGGCAACAAACAAGGTAAAAAATAATGCCTTCAATAATCCTCTGCTATATGAGATAGTAAGCGTCTCAGAAGCATAGATTGCCCTTTAGAATGTCATGTAGTCCGGAAGGATGGTATACAGAACAAGTTCATTAGTGTTTGTTTATAATACCTCCTCGCACCCCAGTCAGGAAAGTATTATATTCTCCTCAGTCTTTTTAAGAGTTCAACAATTTCAAATCTCTCCTTTAAAAGGGCAATAATAACAATAACAATAGATATAGTGTATTGAGTGCTTTTTCTTGGTTTTTGCTTGAGAGAAGCAATGATCTAGTGAAAAATAATGTGGATTTGAAGGAATCGTACTATCTGGGCTCAAATCTTAGCTGCTATTGACTGCACAAGTTCCTTCACATAGCTAGGCCTTAATTTCCCCTATAGAATAGGGAAAATGATGGTGCCTGCTCCAGAAGAGTGTGTGAGGATGAACTGATTTAATTCTTGTAAAGAGTTCAGAAGAGTTTCCAGCACGTAGTAAGTTCTTCTGAAAATGTTACCTTGTCGTGTAATGTGCCAGGCGCCATGCTAAGCAGACAGGTGACAAAACCACCTTTTAATGCGAGGGTCTCTCTGTATAGACTGTTGGCTGTTAAAATCATTAATGCAGAAAGGAATCTGAGAGGAAACATACCAAGATGGTAATCGCTGCCACCGAGTAGGCGTACTTTCATTGTTTTTCACTGTTTGACTTGTCTGCCAAATAAGCATGGGTTGTTTTCTAAAAAGAAGACCAAAGCTAAAGATTAACAGGAAAAAAAAAAAAAATCATTGAGGGAACTAAGGATAATTGACCGGGAAAAAGAAATCTCATGGAGGACACAGCGTATGTCTTCAAATTGTCATTTCACTTCAAACTGAAATGTCTTCAAGTTGCTGAGAGTTAACAAGTAGAAGAGAAAGACCAGCACTTCAGAGCGAGGACCGATGGGTGGAAGTTTTGGTCTCTAGTGAGCAAAGGTGACTGAAAAGCCAGAGAGCAGCTCATCCTTGAAACATTCACCCAAGGCTGAGAACACCTCTAAGAGACAAGGAATAGGCAGGCAACTCACGGTCAAGCAGTAGGCTGGGTCATAAGAGCTCTCTAGTCTTAATTTTTCATTTCCCAATTTTGCTCTGAAATCCACCTGAAGAAATGAAAAAACAGGTGATCCCCATCTTGCAGAGAGCTGAAGTCTGTGTTCTTGCCAGGTATTTTTGTCCTACCCTGTTTCCATAAACCCTATGAGAAGACACGTGTCTTCCCTCATTCTTAAGGACCCAGTTGGATTGGAGAAGATGGAAGCGATGGGCCAAAACCAGCGACACTTTAGCATCCACATCCCACCAAGTGCCAGACACCAGCCCTGAAGCACGGTGCCTATGCTGGCTACTGCAGAGACGAGGTGAAGGAAAGAATAGGCAGGGCCTTTGGCTCCCGGGACTCGTGATCCCATTTCTGTCCTCTGTAGCCGTTAGGAGTTGTGGACGATAGAGCCTGGCCTCGGCGGCTGAAACAAACGAGGGTTCAGGTTTTCACAGCGGAGGGTGCAGGGAGGACACGCACAGCTGCGACAGCAGCCTCGGGATGCAGCCGGGGAGCCAGGCTCCTGCTGCCTTTCAGCGCCACCATCTGCTGGGCACAGACATCTTCCCGGGGAGCTTCGACCGTCACTTCTGTGCTCCAGGCAGGAAACAGGAAGCACGAGAGGGGAAAGAGGGGCTCCTCTCAAAGTGCTCTCCTAAGAATCTGCTCCAAAGTTGAGTGCCTGCTCCTCTGGCCGCACCTTACCTCCACGGAGCTCGGGCACTCTGGCCACCCGTAAAACCCAGGGCCCCATTACTAGGGGAGGAGGAGGTGCGTGCAGGATGAATAGAAGCAGTGCCTGCCACCATCTCTCGCGCCCCTGTCAGGATGGCAGGGCTTGTCCCCCTCTTTACAAAGACGAGACAGCTGAGAGGCGGCCAGGAGGACCTGTGCAGAGCCACAGCGGGGCGGTGGTGGTGATGGTGCTGACACCCAGCTCGGGGCCGCTTTTGGAAAATGGCGAACACAGAAGGCAGAGACTCCCGAACATCTGTGGACCAACAGCAGGTGTGAGCCCGGGGCCACCTCCCTGCGGGGAGTCCAACTGGCAGATGAGAGGGGCTGCAGAGGGCAGCGAGGACAGGGGCCGCAGGACTCCACGCTCCGTGTCATCCCCTGGTTGGCGAGAGCTAGACGGCTCTGGCCTTGGCTCAGCTGGGAGAACAGATGGGTAGGGATTCAGCACAGCTTCCAGAGCAGCCAAGCGGCAAACCTGCCTTCCCTCCCTGTGTCAGCCGAGGTTATGGCTCCCACTGGGTCCCAGCCAGCGGCAGAGGCTCAAGCCTGAAGACTCTGACAGCTGGGCCAGGGCTGTGCCATTCCCCGCCCACCGTGGAGGCCAGGACGAGGGCCAGCGAGTGCAGGGGTTCCTCCGGCAGCGAGGGGGACGCACCTGGGCGGAGAGGCCCAGCACGTTCACATTTCCCTGAGCAGGGCGAGCAAGCCTGTGGCGATCCGATCTTGGCCCTAACCTTTGGGGCCTGGGACTCCAACCACGGAGATGGCAGCCCGCTTGTGTGGCAGAGGCCTGGAGCTGTTCGGGTCCTAGTGTCCCACAGGAAAGACGGCCACGTGGCCAGAGCAGTAAAGGGGAATGCAGGAATTGGTCTGAAAAGCCAGCAGCACGCATCTAAAGAAAGGTTTGTCCTCAGGGAAAGAAGGAAAACCATGAGGGGATAGGAACACACACCCAGCTTCAGAAAAAGACAAGACATAAAATGCATTGCATAGAATTTTATTGCAGCTCTGGCTGGATCGTATCGTGTAAGAGGAAGACACACGAGTCTTTAGAAAGACATGAACTTCCTGCTGTCAGCTGGACACGGTGGATGCACGTGGAAGGAATGACTAGGGATGAAAAGAGGTGTATGGGGCGGCGGGGGGTTCTTTCACCTTCCACAGACTACATCAATGTTGGATTATCTGTGTTACCTACTCCCAGTTCACTGGCTCTGACATTAAAAGCGGACTGAAACTTGTTTAGAATTCTGTTTAGCTGGAAAAGCTTTTTCACATGAGACTGAAGTTTGTTTAGATTTCTATTTAGCTAGAAAAGTCAGAAAGGCTTTTTTGAATGGTATGATGACGAGCAGAATGCCTTTGAAGAGAGAAGCTGGGGAAGAGATGGGAAGGAGAGGGAGGACCAGCGGCGGGCCCCACCCGAGAGGCGGCTCCCTGTAAGAAGCCGGCTGTGCATTTCTACCACACTCTTCCTCCGGGAGGCTGGGCACCCCACGGCCACCTGCAGACTGCACAGTGAGGCTCTTTGGATGGTTATAAGAACTCCCAACCCTGTTCCCTTACCCCTGGCCTTCTGTCATCTCCAGATTCTACTCATCAAAGCTACGCCCTGCGGCCTGAAGGGCTGCTTGCGTGGCTGAGGGCGGGCTGGGCAGCAGGCGGCCAAGCGGGCTCCCACCCCACCCGCCCCCCCTCCGTCCTCAGCAGCCCCGACGAGAGCACCCTCAGGGCGGAGGCTCCACGAGCCCCCCTTGGCCCTCTGGGGTGAGAGGAGTCAGCAGGGACACGTACCCACCCTGCCAGGGCCATCTGCACTCAATTACAAGCCCTTTGGAAGCCGGCAGAGGGCTGCTTAGCTGCTGCTGGTTCTCTGTGATTAGCTAGTTCTTGTCTTTTGAATACTGCTTATGGTGCAGGCAGCTGTAGAGAGCATTCATGATTCAAAGCTCTTTTCCCATCAAAAAGAAAAGTGCTAAGCTAGTTTTATTACCACGGGAAGAAAAAAAAAAAGTTTAAGACTCTTACTTTCAGGTTAAGTTCCTTTTCCTTCCTTAAAATTCTACCTCTTCCCAGGATTGGGACCATTCTATGTTCTGTCTTCTACCATCACTATACAGGCACTCGTTTGCTCAAGGTGAGCCTTGCGAGGAAATATCAAGATCGTGTGTAATTCCAGCATAGGCGTTTTTATCCATAGTTCAGCAGACTCTCTCCTCTCATTTTTTATGGGAGACCTGATGTGAAGGTATCCTTACAGTGAAACCGCTCCAGATTCCGCCCTCTGCAACCAGCTGAGGAGCCAGGGCCACTGCGCAGGCTTACTTACCTTCTTCCACAGGTGCTGAGCCAAGAACAGAAGCAACACGGCTTTGTTCATACTTGATACTCTCGGTGTTCTCTGTGGGTAAGAAGCAGTTAGCTGGCTATAAGCCAGCATTAAAGTCAGCAGGAAAGCTTAATAAAATGTGTATTCCTGGGGCTACATCACAGACTTGAAATCCAGGCTCACATGTGAGTGGAGGTCCAGAGAAGACGGAGATTTCGGAGTCCCGTGACTACTGATAACGAAAGCCACAGATCGGCTACAATTCACAGGGAAAAGAATGTGGAAATAGAAGACAAGGGTAATCAGAGTCTCTTCTTCCTCGTTTCTCTGAATCAGGCAAATAATTTTTTTCTCATAATACACAGGCTGCCTGGTAAACAGCGGCACAAATATGCCAATAACCACAGGGCACTCCATGGATAAAAGAGCTCTTTGTAGATAAATGTGCATGTGTAGCTGATTCTGCTATACACCTGAAACTAACAAAATACTGTAAATCAATCTTGTGGCTCAGCTGGTAAAGAATCTGCCTGCAATGCGGGGGGACCTGGGTTTGATCCCTGGGTTGGGAAGATCTCCTGGAGAAGGGAAAGGCTACCCACTCCAGTATCCTGGCCTGGAGAATTACATGGACTTTAGGAACCCATCTATATATGGAATGAATAGCTGTACTCTCCATATTGGGGAAAGAGAGACATAAAAATGCCTATATAAATATTTAGCAGTAAGAGTACCCCAGAAGTAATTTTACTTTTTTTTTAATAAGAAATTTCAAGCATGTCCAAGAGGAACAAAATCTGTTCCAATTATGGATTGTTCCACTGAGGATAATGGGAGCCACAAGTCTCACTATCTGAGAAGAAAATTATTAATATGGGAAGGGAGAAAACAAAGGAACCCTGTGCTGTCAGTCTGAAATGGAGGTACGGGATAAATTCGTGGTTTTTAATATGGATACAGAAATAAATTTAGATGTCATGGGCACTCAGATATGTGCACACATGTACACACATGCAAATATTCCTAAACTCTGACTGTTGAGGTAACCTGGGACCAGTGGCTCCACAGTAGTATTGAGCACACTTAGCCCTCAAATCTTAGTTTTAAGGAAAGGAGCGGTAAAGCATCTGTCTACAATGTGGGAGACCTGGGTTTGATCCCTGGGTGGGGAAGATCCTCTGGAGAAGGAAATGGCAATCCACTCCAGTACTCTTGCCTGGAAAATCCCATGGACGGAGCCTGGTAGGCCCCAGTCCATGGGGTTGCGAAGAGGTGGATACTACTGAGCGACTTTACTTCAAGGAAAGTAGGGCCGGAGTAATGAAAAGTACAAGACAAAACTGGACTGTCTACAGTGTCAGAAAATGAAGAAAAAGGCCAAGTATAAGGGAGACATGTCAAGAAGACACAGCAGTCAGCTTGAAGGCGCTCCTGCTGGCCACACCTGAGATGATTTAAGCATCTAAGGGAATAACCGTAATAATTAATTGTAACTCACTGGATACAAAAATGATTCCATACTCGTAATATAATATAAACTAACAAATAAACGGGGAATGAGTGACCCTATAGTGAAAAAGGCTGGCCAGCACCACCTTAAACAAGTGGTCGGTTAGCATCACAGTGACGAGACAGGCGGAAATCACACACCACACAGCGTGCGGGATCTTAGTTCCCTGAGAGGGGACCGAACCCGGGCCACGCCAGCGAAAGCGCTGAGTCCTAACCACTGGACGAATTCCCTAAAACTGGTTTTAAAAGTCCAACTTCTCAGTGTAACAGACAAGTGACTACAACAATGATGAAGACAAGATGAATTTGTAGCATCAAGAGTGTCACAAAATTATTTCTTGAAATAGAGCAGAAATTATTTTATATAATGTGATTTTTAGGTACATATTTTAACAAAACCACTTATTATTATGAGTTAAAGAAAGATCAGTGGATGAATATACTCTTCTAGGTTGAATTAAAATAGGATATGTAAGGTTTAAAAAAGTTTGGCTGGGGAAAAGTAACAGTTTTGCAAAACCTGTGCGATCCAAAAGATGATGTTCGACAGCAAGAAGGGTTCCAGTTTCTCAGCACCAGTTCTCACAAGCATAGAAATGTATGCCTCAGTGTAAGAGGGTGTCAAACAGAAACAGGCAAATCTGACAGACTTTACCAAGCAGGATAAATCTGATGTAAAATCACAGTGAAACAATTTACAGCTTACAAAAAGACTCGCAAGTCGAGGATTCCTTCTATCGACTTCTCAGAGCCCCCAAGAGCTCCTCCTGTCCTCTCAAAGATAGGTTGTACCAAAATCTGGTCCACGCCGAACCTTTCAGGGATGCGTGACCTGAAAAGGAAGAAGTGTCTGAGAAGACGCTGCCTGGCGCCCCTTCCTGCTGGCAGCCCTTCTTTGTAGAGGCGATCAGAATCGGGTCCGAGTGGCGCAGAGTGTCAGGCATCCCATGCCACGCCAACACCGTTTCCTGTCCAGCCAGCTCTCATCTTTCTCCAGTAATGAAGAGATGGACGTTCTTCTTGGACTGCAGCATCTGGGCGGCCCGCTCCACCCCGACCACGGCGGCCAAGCGCTGGGCATCGTACTTGGAGTAGAGGACGGTGCAGGTCCAGGCGGCTTCCTCGCCGCTGCTAGTGGCTCGCAGCATGTTACAGACTTCACTGTAGAAGTGCGGGTATGTTGGCAGTTCATAGAAAATCAGGTTCCTGATGCCTTTTATTGTGTATCTGCCAGAAGGAGAAAGAGAGGCTATGTCTATGGGAGAAATTTATGGAGAAGTCACCTCGGAATTTTATAGGGACACGGTCACTCATACCACTTTGTGCTCAAGGAGGAAGAACAATAACAGACAGACCAACGGTTACTCTAATTTGAGCTGGAAGGGCTCATTTTTTGTGACAACGTGTTTGAATTCCTAATGTTTGGTTTAAGATAATGATAAAATGAATTTGCCTTTCTTGAGCCTGCTCTGAGCAGAGTGAGGTAGGCTGGGGAAGAATAGAAGACAAGGGTTAAAAACCGGTCATCAAAAATTTAAAAAGCAGACAACTTCCAATTTAACACTATCCTTATAATCAGGGAAAACAACGTTCTGTAATGGAGATGAGGTCAGATCCAGTATATAAAATAAACTGCAAATGCTCTCCCATTAAGTCTTTTCTTATCACTTTGACAACATGTTAACTCCATGGCAGATGTTCCAAGTTCATCCATTTAGAACACTGTGCCCAAGGACCCCTCAGGCATTCTGGGAAGGCAGTCAGTATCAGGAGCTTCCTCACTCTTTCCCTGACCCACAGGGCTGCACCGAGGTGGTGGGAAGGCACACCCTAAGGACTCACCTTGTGGTTAGGTCGAGGTCAAGCATTCCCTCCTAACAGAAGATTTCACAGGCTGACAAGGTTCTGATTTTTCCTGTCTGACACATCTGATGTTAGACTTCCTCAGGAATTTTATTTTATTCATGGAGGATAAGTCTTCCTTGTCTTTTTATCCCATGGCTCAGCCTTATCTCTCTGGAGACCCTCCTCTTTCAGGATATAACTGCAGTCCATTACTTGGTTCATTTTCCACATCCCCGTTCTATAAAGGAATTCTAACACTAACGAGTGAAGTTGACAAGACACAATTCTGCCTCAGCAGTTATCAAAACAAAAACACACAAACACGGAGTTTTACTTCTGCTTACTATGTAGAAAATTCAAGAGAATACTGCTTCCATGCTAACAAGAAAAACAATTTACAACAACATTCCTCTTCTTGAGCCTAGACAGCCGATGTCGTGAGGCAACCGGTGAACTGATTCAGCGGTGCCCTGGTGTGTGTTTAACTGGTTCTCAGTGGGGGAGGGAAGGTGCTGATTTGAAGCACTTGCCAATTTTTGTGGTGTAGCGAACAATGTCATGCTCCTGAACTTGGAAATGGGAAGAGATGTGCGACCAGATCTCAAGAGCAGGCATGAGCCAGCTTCAGTCCATCACTGACTGAATTCCTGAGCGACAAGCTTGTCTGAAGAAAAAAAGGACACTTCACCATGGGAAAGGGGGTGGCTGCCATGAAAACGGGAAGGAAGAAACAGCTACACTTTCAACACATTCTCAAAGGACAATTATGGGTTTGCACGAGAGTTCAGGATCCCTGGGGTTTCCAGACGCACCTTTACTTCATTTTCACGAGGTCCTTTCCACAGGGCTCCACTGGGGGCCCTGAAGACAAGGCAGAAGACCTGAGAGACTCCGCAGGCGGCGCAGACAGGAAAACGCACTCTTTCCCCAGACCCATACCGTGTATGAGACTAAAGCCTCCAGACCCATACCGTGTATGAGACTAAAGCCTAAAGCCAATGGACGGGACAAAAGGTCAACTGCTGGGGTGGAGTCATATGAAGCAAAAATCCGCTGCCCTAAGGAAGCAGGGCTTCCCTGGTGGCTCAGCTGGTAAAGAATCTGCCTGCAACGCGGGAGACCTGGGTTCGATCCCTGGGTTGGGAAGATCCCCTGAAGAAGGGAAAGGCTATCCACTTCAGTATTCTCGCCTGGAGAATTCTACGGACTGTACAGTCCATGGGGTCGCAAAGAGTTGGACGTGACTGAGAGACTTTCACTTTCAAGGGAGGGGCATTAACCCCCTCACCCCCTCCCTCCCCACCACAAGACTCACACCCAGGAAAAAGCAAGAGCAGTCTGTCCCTATGCAAAGGGCATGAAGCCTACGGAGCCCAAGAGCCTGCGCTGATGCAAGCAGAGGCTTGCTGCCAGTGGGGAAAAGCAGGAAAACTCTTTCCAAGACCCTCACAGAACAAGGCAGAGAGGGGTCTGCCACCACGCAGGGTGGTGTAGGAACCCTGAGAAAGCCCAGGGTGGAGAGAACCTGCCTGCATCTGAGCTGGACGGGTCGGAGGGCCCCTGCCCCACTTCAAGCCTGTGCGGAGGAACGAGCAGGCGGGGCTGGAGTGTGGGGAGAAGCTCTCCCTGGGCACAGGGGCGCAGGGCTCGGGGAAAGCTGAGAGGGGAGCAGGTCCTGAGACAAGACCCTCCAGCAGGGCCCCGTGCCGGGCCACTGTCTGCTGGAGGAACTGCAGTCTGTGGTACCTGGACGGTAACCATGGTAACAACCAGATCCTCACTAGGCTCCCAACTCCCACTCTGGCGGCCTGACGCAAGAGATGTGTCCAGGCCAACTACCCACTTAGGAACTCCATTCAACTATTACAAAACACACAGAAAAGCAAGAAAAAGACATTAAAACCATGAGGTATCATTTTGACTATCAAACTACTGGCAACAGGTAGGGTTTTACAGAGATAGGTTAATGGAGTATAAGTTATTGTATGTATTTTGGGGGAGAAGGGAGAAGATGGGAGTTGCAACGTACAGCAAACATTAAATTGTGTACAGTTTTTGAACAACCAAGTTTTCCTTTCCAAATTTATCCCAAGGAAATACCTAGGCAACTAGGCCATCAACTATGCAGATGGCTGCTCATGGCATTATTGTACATAACAGCAGAAAACAACAGCATGCCTGTTAAAAGGAAACTGGGTTAACTATATCCCATTCAAAGTACATAACAGTAACCACTAAAATGGATACCATGCACACCTCACAGGCTACTCATAATCAAACAGAAAAGGCATCGTTACAAGGCAGAGATCCAGCAGACCTACCTTGACCAGGTGATTATGTTCAGCATCACCCAAAATGGGATAAACTGACACCCTGTGCCTTCATGTAGAATTCTTACCAAAATAATGTTTAAATCTGTGATTCCCAAATTTAGATGCCTGTCGAATCACCTATTTGTTTTTAAAAAATATCTATTATATAATTGGTCCCCATCTCCAACACTATGATTTAATTGATACTGGGGTATGACATGGGCATTCAGATTTTTTAAAAGCTCTACTAGGGGATTCCAATGTGTAGTAAAGTTTGGGGACACTGACCTAAATAGTAAGGAAAGAGGCAAATCCAGACTATGGGATATTCTACGGGAAACCAGACTAAACTTTTCAAAAAAATGTCAGTATCATGACAAAGAACAAAAGGAAGAGAATTATTCCAGATGAGGGTTTCTTAACCGCAGTATTACTGACATTTTAAGCCAGATAATTCTTTGTTGTAGGGGCCATCCTGTGAACTGAAGGGTGATTAGCAGCACTCAGGCCTTGACCTGTGTGAACCACTAGAATAACCGTCCAGCTGTAACTACCAAAAATCTCTCCAGATATTTCCAAATGTCCCTTGGGGAGCAAAACTATTCCCAGCCTGAGAACTGCTAAAATAAACTGAAGAAACATGTTAACCAAATGCAATGTATGATACTCAACTAAATCCTAACTCCTGGATTGCTGGTGGGGGACAGTGGTGATAGTCACTGGAAAACAACTAGGAAAATCTGAACACAGACTCAATATTAGACGATGTTATTGCAATCATGTCAAGTGGAATGTCAATAAACGACAGAATTTTGTTTTTAGCCACTTTACATGCTGAAAGATCTAGAAGTTAAGTGTCATGAAGCCTCCTATAACTGTCAAATGGTTCAGGAAGAAAAAAAAATAAGATGTGGGAGGAGAGAGAGGAAAGACAGAATGTGAGTGCATGTGAACAGGGCAAAATGCTAACAGCTGGCCAAGTCTACGTGGAAGGAGTTAGAGATGTTCACTGGGAGAGCTTTACAATGTCTTTTGAAATGAAGTCTTCCCAGATAAAAAGTTGGTGGGGGGAGGATGTGACAGAACCATATATAAACTTATAAAGACTTAGAAATACATATCCATAACACACAAGCACACACGCCAAAACGCTAACTTGTTTTTTTTCTATGAGCACATAAAACACGTAAGATCAAAGAAAAAAAATCCCTAAGTGTATATGGGGATCTCAACTTTGGCATTTTTTTTTTCAAACTGCCTGTGTCTGTGTGCATGTACACAAGTTTTTGACATTAAAAAGTCAGGGAAGAAATATATCAAAATGAGTATTTGTATCAGTGGGATTACAGGTGATTCCATTTTTTTTTTAACCTAGATTTTCCAGGTTCTCTAACAATAAGACTCTTATAATGAGAGTGTTTTTAAAACAAAACAACAAAACCGACTCCAATAGGTATTATACTTAAGAACTAAGAAAATCTCTTGGTGCCGATTTGTCTACAGGAGAGATGCAGTAGAGACTGGGCTTCCCAGGTGACTCAACGGTAAAGAATCTTCCTGCAATGCAGGAGATGCAGGTTTGATTCCTGGGTGGGGAAGATCCCCTGGAGAAGGAAATGGCTACCCACTCCAGCATTCTTTCCTGGAAAATCCCATGGACAAAGGAGCCTGGCAGACCACAGTCCATGGGGCCTCAAAGTTGGACACGACTTAGTGACTAAACAGTACAACAAAGAGGGGCTAGGGGTCTTCTGGAAATAAGAGAGTGTGGGCAGGGCCTCTTCAGAGGGGCAGTCAGTACCAACTCCTGTAACCTCCCGCACCCCTTCCCCTGCCTTCCTCCTCTCCTGTACATGTTTTGTGTCTTCAATGACCCCAACAAATATGGCCTAACACTCTGACAGGACCTAAAATTAAGGACATTCCAGATATCTATGCTACCTGCCAAGTGTCAATGACATGAGGCACCCACAACTGACTTGAAAGGCTGGTTCCTCCATAGTCTATAAAGACTCGACCTGCTACTTCCATAGCTGGGCTTCTCACTGGGGCAAGGAGCACCCGGAAACACCCCAGGCAGCCTTTCCCAACTCTAGAAATCCCACCTCCAGAGCTTCCGAGTGCCAATCCTTCATGCTGTGCTTACCCACTGATAATGCTCAGAGAAGAAGCTGTGAACTGTCCTCACCTCAGGAGTATCATGACCAAAGGCCAATCTAGCCCTAAGATTCTACTGGTTTCACCTCCCCAAAGAAAACAAATCTTCAGGTTGAAAATTTTTCATTAGCTCACAAATGAACTGCAGTATTTCTAACATTACTTCCTCAGAGAATACAGACACAGAATTTTAGAGTTGGTTACTAAAGTTGAAAACACATGTATTTTTCCCCATGGTCATATTAAAAAAAAAAATCAAATCACAAAGACACTGCAGATCAAAATACCTATCATCACTTTCGTGACCTCTCAAGCAAAAAATTCTATAGCTGGGAACCTTGAGACAATTGGCAGTTGCAAATTACTTAAGATTCACATTTAACACCCAATAACTGGATCCAGGGTGTAAAGCAAATGGCACATGTCAGGTCTGTCTTTACCATGACTTTGGGAACAAAACCATCTGGTCACTAAATGAACACTATAAGACAGGAGACTGTCCCACTTAAGAGAAGGGGCTCCTCTTAACACCACGCCCTCTCCTTGAAGATCTGCTCTTTGAGAGAGGTCCTCATCCCAGCTTAATTCACAGCTGTAAGAGACAATCACGCTGGGAAGTTTTCCAGTCCATCCACTTCATTCAAAGGCCTTGCTTTGATGTGTTAAGCTTTTGGAAAACTAAGGGCTCTTAAGACCTGCTGAATGCAAATCCCCCCCCAAAATACCACTTTCCAACGCGAATGAAAACAACTCACTGGAAGGAAGCAAATAATGATGCCGGGAAGCAGGCATTTGTTAAAACTCTTGGGCCAAACAGCCAAGAATGAAGCCCCGTCAACACAGATGCAGCCATGCCTCCCTCTCCTGCTGGCAGATAACTGTTGTCAGCAGCATGCCAGAGGTCATGCCGTGGCAGCCTGCTTCACCCGGAGGGTGCTGGGTCTTCCTGGTGAGGAGAGGGTTTCTGGGGAACACCACCCAGTACCAACATAAACTAAAAGGCAATGCAATGCCAAGGTGCACCAACTAATAAGCTCCAAAGCCTAGAAGATTTCTGGCTTAGCTGTTAGAGATTCTCTGAGGAAATGTGTCCCTCAGTAGTATATGATTGAGAATTAATAAAATAGTAAAGTCAGAACTTAAATTCACTGAACATTACTGTGAATCAGGAAAGAAAAGGTTATCGGATGCAATTTCCATCTCTCTCTAGGTAAGAGCTTAAAGGAGGCTTTTACACTTGGCAGTAGAGAGAATTAGCAAAACAAGAAAATCACTGAGCTCTGGGTGCACGAAGGGCTGCAGCTATCCCAAACAATAACAGAAGGATCAATATTACTCACACTCTAATTTAAAAAAAAGGTCAACCCAACATTTTTGTCAAAGTCACATGGTGGGGAAGCTAAGCAAATGCTGAAGCTCTTAAATGTTCACCTTTAAGGCCCTCGCCTTTTGCTCTTTCCTGAACATCCAGGGGCCCCTTAGCCCCTGTTCTCTTTGGTGAGGAAGTGTGTGCACAGCACCTCTGGACACTGAACACTGACGCTGCACTCAGCTTCCATCTCCACACAGCCCCCAGTATTTCATCTGCGCTTCTACGACAGGCTCCATCCGCCCTTTGCTGCCCTCGAGGTGTCCCTGTCAAGAGCTGCTCAGCTCTGTGACATCTTCCCTGAGGGGCATGTCCTCAAGAAAGCTACGTAGGAAGTACCCTAAGTATGGATCCACTCCACATCTATATATAACATGCTGCAGTCACTCATTCATTTCTACAACCTTTTCCAGCAACACCCATTTTACAAGAAAACCAAACAACCCATCAAGAAAAGCCTGTCCAGCCCCTAGAACTCTGGCGTCTCTCCAGGAAGTGGAATAGGAAGGACCACAGCAGGGCAAAGGCCCCCGTACACTCAGAAGCAGGCCCTCCGGAGAGGATGCTTGAAGCCCGGCCCTACTTCTCACCTTTTGTAGAAATAGAAGCGCTCGGTGAGCAGCAGGAACTGCTTCTCCCCTTGAAGGAAGAAGTGTCTGGCCCTGGAAACCCCAGACTTCTGGGTGTACTCGCAGATATGAGTGAAGTTCAGTTCCTCCTTCTTGAAGTAATTTCGGAGACGCACAAAGTCAAAGTAGGAGGGGACATAGATAAGCGTGTGGGACATGACTGCATCCCGATATTGAGGCAGAATCTTGTTCACGAAAAAGTTGAACCTGATTTGGAAAGGCAAAGGGCAAAGTCAGCGGTCTGGAAGTGAGCCCGTAGGGTCACAGCTAACTGCATGACCCTGGGCAAGTCAGGGTCTCCCTCGACCTCCCCTAAGAGGCCAATCTGGTCTACCGCACTGCAAAGAGATTAAACCTGTTCAACACCTTATAAAGTGAGTGCCAGCACTCCTCATCATAAAGTACGGATGTGACACTGGTATACCCCGAGAATTGTTCCAGGAAGTATATAACCATATCACGCATTCACTCAGCTCTCAAGTCGGTCAGCAAATAATTACTGAACACCTACCATATACTAAGCACCACTCTGCTGCCAAGGGTCCCCCGACTAAAAGCAATGAGCAAACAGGAGAAAATAACATAGAGAATTAGAAAAGGAGTTCTTGCCCTGAAGGGCTTACAATTAAGTTGCTGACATGCAGCATTAAGCAATTAATGTAATTTAAAAATGCCACCGTCTAGGGGAAAGTACCCAATTCACCAGCCCTGCCTCTAACCAGATATCAGAACTAGGATGAGGCATCGCCTCTCTGGGCTTCGGTGTCCTCCGTCAATGCCACGACAGAGAATCACCTCATTTCATCTCACAAACGGTCATTGATAAAGTCCACATGGCGTCCGATTCTAAGTTTGAACGGCCAGATAAAAGCCCTCTCTGTGACTCCCAGGGTCCAGTGGGAAGGGCGGGGGATGTCGGTACCTGGCATCAATCACGGAAGCGAGGCTTTCCACCTCCATCCTCTGGAAGACGTGCGGGAGCTGCACCAGGACCTGACTGATGGAGCCTGTCATCGGGACGTTCCTCACGGCCACCTGCCAGGGGTCAGGGAGAGCATCAGGAGGTGAGCTATCCCCGCTGCTGACCAGATGTAATCCTCCCCTTCTGCCTCGTGACCCAAACAATACCCGACACTTCCCGAAGGTCAGAGAAAGGGGAGACCCCACCTGGCCTTGCACATTGACGCAGTACTTGTTGAACACGGAGTTGATCTGGGCATCCTGTAGGGCCCCGAACAGCAGGGTCTGGCGATAGTACTTGGACCAATTGTTGAGACTCCACATCCGCACTCGAGAAAAGTCCACCCCATGTGAGTCCAAGGGCAGCAGGTTCATGTGGTTCATCAAATGCTGTGAGCAGAAACAATATTCCATTAATACTTATCGAGCACTCACCTGGAAGGCACTGCTAAGCGTTCCATAAGCCTTTTGTCTCACCTAACCCTGAGAAATGCACACTATCACCTCCCAAGTTACAGCAAGAAAACTGCAGCTCAGGCAGGAGAGTGGCTTGTCCATAGCCAGGTAAACATTCCCAACACGAAAATAAAGCTCAAACTGGCTACCTCGTGGATTTTTCAAAAAGGATCGAGATAGTATCTATACAGTGTATTTCTGAAATGCCACCCTGGTTACTCTATAAGCAACCTGGCTTCAGACTTGGACAAGAAGGAAAATGACACAGAAAACAGAATTGCTGTCCTTCCATGACCTGGTTCTCAAAACCTTAGGAGATTCCCTGAGTGACTACACGTCAACCAATTAAATATGACTCAACCATTAGCTTCCTCATAGCTCAGTCGGTAAAGAACCTGCCTGCAATGCAGAAGACCTGGGTTCAGTTCCTGGGTCAGGAAGATCCCCTGGAGAAGGAAATGGCAACCCACTCCAGTATCCTTGCCTGAGAAATGCCATGGACAGAGGAGCCTGGTGGGCTACAGTCCATGGGATCGCAAGAACTGGACACAACTTAGCAACTAAACCACCACCACAACTATCAACATGCCTTTTCTATGTTAATCATATTTTTACCTTTTATACTGAAGGGTTACAAATACTATAAATTTATTCCTTACTTTATAAGTACTCCCCTTTATTTGCTGCAAACTTTAAGTCCTGGAGTTGTAGGAAAGGTAAGTTCTCACTTGCCTTATACTGTCAAAATAAACCTATGGCTCCCTGATGAGGACTGTTCAAAAGCACAGTCCTAAACTCAAAGACACTGAGGAATATGTGGAGAGGGAGAAAAAACATCACAGCACTAATGATGGTAGGAGGACAAAAACATCTCACACTCATCAGTAAAACATGAGCAATCTTTTCCCAAACTCTACCAAACACTGAACAAAAGCAAATGAGCATAAATTGCAGGAGGAATTATTTTAGATAAAGATGTCCTCGGTGAGGAGGGATTTCAACCAACCAACCACATTAAGGCAGTCTATTAGTAGAAGCCACCTTTATAAGGGGAAGAACTCTTATCTGGTGATCTGAGAAAATCGACAAGAGTTTTTATCTTTCTGGATGCTGACCAACCTGCGGCTAGCAGAGGGGACACTTCTCGTTTGCAAACTGGAAAATGTGGAACATTTCCATTTCCAAACTAACTGAGTTTTAAGCTGGACTTGAATAATCCTTTCAGACTCAACCCACTGAGCTTCTTGTCTCTAAATGTGAATGACCAACATTACCAGGACATGCTCCCAGTTCTGCATCAAGTAAATGTCAGCTTGATCAATGATGAGCAGTTCGACAGAAGACAGGAAGTCAAAATCTCTCTTCTTCTCTCCTTCTCCACCAATGATGGTCCTCAAGCCCAGAGGGGAGGCGATGAGGATGTCCGAGGAGTAGAAGGGGGCGTAAAGTCGGATGCTCCTCTGCAGAACCGCCACCCCTACACACGAAACAGCCAAGGACACGTCAGTTCTTTAATCACCACCAAGCCACCAGCTTCCACCTTCTCAAAGTGCCGCCTGCCCTTGTACCTTCCAGCTTCCCTCTTAGCATATAACTGAACTCAAACTGCTTTCATTATTAAATCATCATCACCCCTCCTTGCTTTGATGGTCCCTTCTAGCCCCCACTCTCTTCCTTTTCCTCACTGGCAAATCTTCCCAGAAAATCGTTTCTACTTTAAAATCTCCTCTTCACTCCTCAACGCACTGCAGCCTGCCTCTGATTCTCAGGACGCCAGTGACATGACCCTTGCTAAGGTCACCAAAAGCTCTCGGTTACCAGTGCAATGGCTCTTTGGTGTTTCTTGTCATTAATGCATAAGCACATCTTCCTTGAAATGCTTTTTCCTTACTGGTGGTTTCCATGACTTCAACACTTACTTTTTTTTATCACTGACCTGGTCCTTATCACCCCAAGAGAACGGCAAAGGGAAAATAAAAAACTCTTCTTTAAATGAGGACAGTTTACAGGACAGCATCTAGGGGTCTATCATCAGCATTAACAAGTCCCAGAAGGAGAAGAGAGAGTCACTAACATCCACATTATAGGGGACCCAGCAGAGGGAGGAGAAGAGAGAAAGGGGCAGAAAACTTATTTGAAGAAACAATGGCTGAAAATTTCCCTAACTCAGTGAAGGAAACAGACATTCAGGTCCAGGAAGCACAAAGACATGGTATTTTATGGAGAAAACCCTCAAGACTCCACCAAAAAACTATCAGAATAAATGAATTTATTAAAGCTACTAGATACAAAATTAACATACAGGAATCTGGTGCATTTCTACACATTCACAATGAACTACTAGAAAGAGAAATTAAGAAAACAATCCCATTTACAACTGCATCAAAAAGAATAAAATACCTAAGAATAAATCTAGCCAAAAAGGTAAAAGACTTGTAGTTGGACATTATAAGGTCTTAAAAGAAACTGAAGACACAAACAAATGCAAAAATATACCATGCTCATAGACTGGAAAAATTAGTACTGTCAAAATGTCCACAGTACCCAAGAAAACTACAGACTCAATGCAATTACTGTCAAAATACCCATGACATATTTTACAGAACTAGAATAATCGTAAAGTATGTTTAGAGCTACAAAACACCTTGAATATCCAAACTGATCATAAGAAAGAAGAACAAAGCTGGAGGTATCCTGCTCCCTGATTTTAAACTACACTGCAAGTCTACAGTATTCAAAACGGTATGGTACTAGCACAAACAGAACAAACATAGAGGGCCCAGAAATAAACCCATATTTGTATAGCTAATTAATCTGTGAAAAGGAGGCAAGAATAAACAATGTGGAAAAGACGGTCTCATGAACAGATGGTGCTGGGGAACCTGGAGAGCTGCATGCAAAAGAATGAAACTGGACCACGAGCTTACACCAACTACAAAAATCAGCTCAACATGGATTAAAGACTTGAACATAAGACCGGAAAAACCACAAAACCCCTAGAAGAAAACATAGGCAGCAACTTTCTTGACATCAGTCTTAGTGATTTTTTTTTTGGATCTGTTCCACAAGCAAGGGCAATGAAAGCAAAATTAAATGGGACGGCTGCTGCTGCTAAGTCGCTTCAGTCATGTCCAACTCTGTGCGATCCCACAGACGGCAGCCCATTAGGCTCCTCTGTCCCTGGGATTCTCCAGGCAAGAATATCGGAGTGGGTTACCATCTCCTTCTCCAATGCATGAAAGTGAAGTCGCTCAGTCGTGTCCAACTTTAAGTGAGCCCATGGACTGCAGCCCACCAGGCTCCTCTGTCCATGGGAGTTTCCAGGCAAGAGTACTGGGACTACTTCAAGCTAAAAAGATTATACACAGTGATGGAAACCAACAACAAAACAAAAAGGAGATCTACTGAACAGAAGATATTTGCATATGCGGTAAGGGGTTCAGTTCAGTTCAGTTCAGTCGCTCAGTTGTGTCTGACTCTTCGCGACCCCATGAATCGCAGCACGCCAGGCCTCCCTGTCCATCACCATCTCGTGGAGTTCACTCAGACTAATGTCCATCGAGTCTGTGATGCCATCCAGCCATCTCATCCTGGGTCATCCCCTTCTCCTCCTGCCCCCAATCTCTCCCAGCATCAGAGTCTTTTACAATGAGTCAACTCTTCGCATGAGGTGGCCAAAGTACTAGAGCTTCAGCTTTAGCATCATTCCTTCCAAAGAAATCCCAGGGTTGATCTCCTTCAGAATGGACTGGTTGGATCTCCTTGCAGTCCAAGGGACCCTCAAGAGTCTTCTCCAACATCACAGTTCAAACACATAAATTCTTCGGCAGTCAGCTTTCTTCACAGTCCAACTCTCACATCCATACATGACCACAGGAAAAACTATAGCCTTGACTAGACAGACCTTAGTTGGCAAAGTAATGTCTCTGCTTTTGAATATACTATCTAGGTTGGTCATAACTTTTCTTCCAAGGAGTAAGCGTCTTTTAATTTCATGGCTGCAGTCACCATCTGCAGTGATTTTGGAGCCTAAAAAAATGAAGTCTGACACTGTTTCTACTGTTTCCCCATCTATTTCCCATGAAGTGATGGGACCAGATGCCATGATCTTCGTTTTCTGAATGTTGAGCTTTAAGCCAAGTTTTTCATTCTCCTCTTTTACTTTCATCATGAGGCTTTTTAGCTCCTCTTCACTTTCTGCCATAAGGGTGCTGTCATCTGCATATCTGAGGTTATTGATATTTCTCCTGGCAATCTTGATTCCAGCTTGTGTTTCTTCCAGTCCAGCGTTTCTCATGATGTACTCTGCACAGAAGTTAAATAAGCAGGGTGACAATATACAGCCTTGACATACTCCTTTCCCTATTTGGAACCAGTCTGTTGTTCCATGTCCAGTTCTAACTGTTGCTTCCTGACCTGCAAACAGATTTCTCAAGAGGCAGGTTAGGTGGTCTGGTATTCCCATCTCTTTCAGAATTTTCCACAGTTTATTGTGACCCCAAAATATACAAAGAATGCATGTAACTCATTATCAGCAAAACAATAAAAATGGGCTGAGGATCTGAATAGACATTTTCTCAAAGTCATAGGGATGACCAACAGGCATACATAGAGATGCTCAACATCACTAATGGTCAGGGAAATGCAAACCAAAAACCACCAGGAAAAAAAATCAACACTGCAATGAGGTACTTTTCCACTCCAGTCAGAATGGCCATCATTAAAAAGTCTACAAACAACAAGTGCTGGAAAGGGGTGGAGAAAGGGGAACTCTCTTACACTGTTGGTGGGAATGTAAGCTGGTACAGCCACCATGAAGAACAGAATGGAGGTTCCTCAGAAAACCTCAGAATTACCACATGATCCAGTAATCTTACTCCTGGGGATATACCTGGCCAAAACTATAATTCAAAAAGACACACATACCCCTATATTCACAACAGCCAAGACATGGAAACAAGCTAAATATCCATCAACAGAAGAATAAATAATGAAGATGCGGGGGGGGGTGTGTGTGTGTGAGTGTGTGTGTGTGAGTGTGTGTGAGTGTGTGTGTGTGTGTGAGTGTGTGTGTGTGTGTGTGTGTGATGGAATACTACTCAGTCATGAACAGAACAAACGAATGCCATTTGCAGCAACATGAATACAACCGGAGATTATCACACTAAGTGAAGAATGAAGAAAGTCAGAAAGAGAAAGGCAAATACCATATGGTCTCACTTATATGTGCAGACTAAAATAAGGCACAAATGAAGCTGTTTACCAAACAGAAAGAGACTCACAGGCACAGAGAACGGACTTGCGGCTGCTGAGGGGGAAGGGGGAGGGAAGGACTGGAGGTCTGCAGTTAGCCGATGCCAACCGTTACATTTAAAGTGGATGGACAACAAGGTCCTCAGGCATAGCCCAAGGAACTATAATCCAATCTCCTGGGATAAGCCATAAAGGAAAAGAATATTGAAAAGAATGTATATATAACTGAGTCACTTTTCCTGTACAGCAGAAATCAGCACAACACTGTAGATCAACCATACTTCAATTAAAAAAAAAAAAAACAACAAATAATGTATCAGCTGGCTAGTAAGTGCGATGACCAAAATGAAATAATCTAATAAACTGTGACACTGGAGTTACAGAATTCTTATAGCCATCATGTAAGTTGGTATTATCCTCATTTTACATTTGAATAAACCAAAGCACAGAGAAACACAATGAAATATTACCTCACACCTGTCAGAATAGGTTTTATCAAAAAGACAAGAAATAACAAGTGCTGGCAAGGATGTGGAGAAAAGGGAACCCTTGCATGGTTAATGAGAATGTAAACTGGTGCAGCCACTATGGAGGACAGTACAGAGGTTCCTCAAAAATGGAAAATAGGACCATCACCAAGAAAGAAAAAAAACAGAACCATGGCACAACTGAGCAATCCCACTTCTGGGTACTGATGCAAAGGAAACAAAACCACTGATTCCAAAAGATACATGCACTCCTCTGCTCACTGCAATATTTATAGTAGCCAAGGTATGGACGCAGCCTAAGAGTCCGTAGGTAGATGAATAGATAAAGCTGTGGTATACAGATACACACAAACACACACACACACAGAGGAATATTACTCAGCCATAAATGAATGAAATCTTGCCATCTGTAACAAGGATGGACCTTGAAGGTATCACCATAAGTGAAATAAGTCAGATAAAGACAAGTATCAATACCATATGATATCTCTTAGATGTGGATCTAAGAAACAAAACAAAAAACTAGACTGACAGATACAGAGAACAGACCAGTGGCTGCCAGAAAATGGGGGCGGGGGTTGGAGGGTGGGCAACATGCATGGGGGGTGATCAAGAGGTACAACACATTCAGTTATCAAGTGAACCGGCCACCAACGTATCCAACATATGAAAAGGATCCAACGTATGCCAAAGGAGAATATAGTCAGTAATACTGTATTAACTCTGTATGGCAACAAATGGTAACTATACTTATTGTTGTGATCAGTTTGTAAGGTACATAGACACTGAACCACTATGTTGTACATCTGAAACTAGCACGTCAGTTATACATCAATTAAAAAAAGTGATTCATCAGCTGCTTGCTGGCCACCTGCACATGTTTAACACTTAACATCAACTCTCAGCCCCTGCAACCTCACGCTCCAGCTGTGCTGAAGCCTCTGTGTCCAAGGTCATGCTGCTTATTCATCCTGATGCCTCTGCAGTTTCCTGTCTGAAACTTTTTCCTCCACTCAGATCTCCCTACTTCGTAACTGGCTAAATCCTATTTGGGTTTCAACTTAGTACAGACAGTACATCCATCAGCAGATCTTCCCAAACAGTCCTGTGTCCACTTTGAGTAGGGATGTTTGCTTTAAATGTTTAAAACAGCCACTGCATCCTCTAACCATAACACATCTTCTATCTCATACTGTCCGATTTGCCTTTAGGCTGGAATTCCTTAACAGTAACTTTTAATCCTTCTAATCCTATATCCCCAGCTACTTTACAGTGCTTAACATAGTAGACGCTAAATAATTAATAAATGAGCATATGTGACAGTAAATAGTCTTCAAGAACTTTTTCAATGTACAACCAACCAAATACATGGGAGCTGGATGCGACAAGCACACACGTGAAAAGCTGGGTGGGGGTCAGGAAGTCCGGAGTAGAGACAGCTCCCTAAGGCAGGCCGGCAGGGAGTCCACTAGGCACAGGCCCTTCAGGTACTCATCCTCCCCGGACTGCCGCACTCTGCCCCTTCACCTCCCACTCCCTCAGGACTCCTGCAGCACTGACGAGCTATGGGTGAGCGGGGACATCTATTATACATGTACATATGCTCTTCACATATGCCTTTGGAGACGCTCCATTTCATTAGCCAAGCGTCCACCCAATTAGCCAAGACAAGGCTCTCCCCTAGCAGAAGAGATGTCTCAAATGCACTGGTTCTGCCAGGAGTCTACCAGTGACCCTCCGAGAGAATGTCTAATTCCAGGCTTCTAGCTCCCAGGTATGTGCACCTCACACCCCAGGTCTCTCGGGGTCTCAGTCTGGACAAGGAGGAATTACCGATCCTGAAGTGGTCATCGATGTTTCCGACAAACACAGCTTCATAGTCCTCAGGCCTCTTCAGGTTGGGTGGTCTCTCCTCGGGATCGGAACCGTACTCTCCATTAAACCTCTTTTTGTTGCTGACAATGATTTTCTTCTTGGTGTCGCCCTCCAGGAGGCTGATGAAGAGCTGCACCACCCGCAAAGCAGCTTCCCGGAATGGCACCACAATCAGCACCTGTCAAGGGAGAGGTGGGCAGCCTTGGAGGGGCGTGCGGGAGGGAGGGCAGCTCCAGGAGAGCCCGCTGGGGACCTGGAGCTGACGAGTCCCCTGTTCCGCAGCCCCGGGCCAGGGGTCACATCCGTTATACAGGGCCTGGCTCAGTACTGCAGGCTGAGTATCTTTCAGACCCACAGCAGTGTCCTATGGACTTCAATCTCATGGGCCCTGGGGGACATTCTCAAGCAGAATGTGGAAATACCTTTTAGGGTAACTCAATGCCTTTAACAGAGGTATCCACCAGCAAAAGCCCAAGGACATAAACAGACAAAGCTCTCTGAGGACAAGAAATGTTACTCATTTCTGTCTCCTACAGAACTAGTTCAGCATTGATATTCATAAGAGCCAAGGAATATGCTGAATAAATGAATTAGATGTATTGGTAGAGAACAAATAATCTATCATTACTTCTCTAGTACATTTCCTGGTACTTTTCAGAAATAATGATAAAGTATTTCTAAAGTAAGATCATATTTCAATGGGAAATAGAGGGTTCAGTTTTCCAAACATTTCCAAAGATGCTTAGTATTAATTGTTGAGAAAAAAAAAAACAAAAACAAAAACAGAAGATGCTTAACAAATAATTTCTAACTACCCTTGTGTACCTGGGTTTTTTTCCTAACTACACTTGGCTAAGGCTTCCCTGGTGACTCAATGGTAAAGAATCTGCCTGCAATACAGGGGTCATGGGTTCAATCCCTGACTTGGGAAGGTCCCTTGGAGGAGGAAATGGCAACCCACCACAATATTCTTGCCTGGGGAATCCCATGGACAGAGGAGCCTGGCGGACTACAGTCCAAGGGGACACAAAAGAGTTAGACATGGCTTACTGACTAAACAACTCAACTCTTGTGTAAACCACACAACCAATGGAAATAACCCCAGTCAGCTCTGGCAATTCACCAAATTCTAAATTGCTTCATTCGGGTGCTCTATCTCATACTCTGTTCTGCAGTTCTAAACAGATAACCTTTTTATCCTGATGTTCAAGATCCTGAGGTCGTTTCCCAGAAGGGCAACCGGCACAGCCAGAGGGGTACAGGGACTCAGTCTGGTACAACACGGGAATGACCGGTCACTCTTGAAGAGGGCCAAGTTCCTGTCCTGCTGGGACACTAAGTAAGAGTCTAGTGGTTTTCCCCAGCTGTCGAACAAGAGGGCTGCACTAAGAAATCTCTTAAGAGCCACGTCATCTTAATAGCCGAGAATCCTACTAAACTCAATGAGAAGTATCTAAGAAGAGGAGGCTTCTTCAATACAGAGACATGGGTGAAGGGGGGTGGGGGTGGGAGGTACAGTATCTAGCTACTTGACATCATGAGAAATGTAGCAAGTCAGAAGACAGTTTCCGTGTAAGCCCTCAATCCACTGGTGCTTAAGCCTATGAGCCCCCATAAATGTAATCATCACTCTAAGTTGCAATAATGATACAGTGGGAAAATAGGGGTTTTGTTTTCGAAGGTTTACATATTTACGTGGCTTAGTGAAGAGAATCCTTGGTTTAGTCCTGTCCGTCCTACTCTCCCTGGTTCTCTTTAGCAAGGCCCTTGGTAACTTCCCTGGTGGCTCAGATGGTAAAGTGTCTGCCTACAATGTGGGAGACCAGGGTTTGATCCCTGGGTCGGGAAGATCCCCTGGAGAAGGCAATGGCACCCCACTCCAGTACTCTTGCCTGGAAAATCCCATGGACGGAGGAGCCTGGTAGGCTGCAGTCCATGGGGTCGCAAAGGGTTGGACACGACTGAGCGGCTTCACTTCACTTCACTTTATGAATCTAGGTCTGTGTCCACAGATGTAACATGTAGGGATCGAATAAAGAGTTCTTTAAGGACGCATTCAGCTCTGACAGTCACAAAGAAGAGATTTACAGTGGAGAGCTACTTCCACAGAGGATCAGGGTTTATCTTGCAGGAGAATTATCATGGAGGAGCCTCCTACTCAAGTTTCCAGGGGGAGCCACTGTTAGAGCCAGCCCACTGAGCTGTCTGCAGCACTACTCTAGTATCAGCCGGCTAATACGCACAGTCCTGGACTTGTTCTTTGCTCCAAGCATTAAAGGACCTGAGCCTGCGAAGTGCCAGGGCCTCTATGGTGGTGCCTTACAGCCTCCTTAAGGGCAAAGTTCTGGGGCCACTCACCTTGGGCCTTGTCAGCCCTTGGTCCCTGAAGTCGTCATCGTCACCCACCCCAAGTTTCTGGCTTCGGCGTCTGCTGTTGTTGGCAAGCACCTGGGCATTGGCTTTGAGGACGTGATTTATTACATGTAGGCAGTACACGTGGCGGATCTCTTCCCCGTTCTTCAGGGCGGTCCTTTCTGGGTAGAACAGGTCCCGGTAAGAATTCATAATTAAGAAGAGCTCTTTCTGGAGGGGTGTGAAGGGGCTACTTGATTTCTGGGGACCAGAGAGGAATTGGCTGTTGGTCTTGATCCAGGTGGATTCCAGGGGCTTTTGAAGATGAACTGACTTTAAGTCAATGTCCTTTGGGGGTTTAAAGGTTTCCAACTTCTGAAACTTGGATGAAAAGACAACCTGGCCCAGGATGGGCCACTGAGGGAGAAAGAATCAAGAAGTTAGAAATGAATGACAGTACCTTACATTCATACAGAACTTCATAACTTACAACGGCCTTTGATGACTTACAGATTCTCTCACTTAACCCTCACAACAACTGTGCAAGGTAAACGCTATAATGCTCTTCTTACTGTTTAGGAAATGCTGAGATTCAGAGGTTACAGGATTCAAACAAACAGGAGAGAACAGAGCTAAGGGTTAGAGCCCAAGGTTTATGACTTTAGAAAACTTGTGAGCTCTTCACTCAATCAGTGGGTCACAGACTGTGCTGTGGACCACACTGTAGGAAGTAAAAATTTATTCTAGACAAAAAAAAAGGTACAGGTACCCAATGGTCAAGTAACTTTGAAAACACTACAAAACCTAATCCCCCTCAGGGAGACTCACAGCAGAATAGATATGAAGGTTCTGCTGAGTCCTGTAACAAGGACTCTTCCACTTTGTTTAACCCAGAGTTTTCCAAATTTACCTGGGCATGGAGCAAGGTTTTTTTTTTTTGAACAAAGTTTTTGTTTTTGTTTGAGATTTTTTTTCTGGGGGGTGGGGAGGGCAGGGATGTTTGCACTCTAACGAAACTGCTGATCTTAGCAATAAAGGATGACCTCTGCAATAAAAAAGAATTAACTACTAAAGATATGCCAACAAGTAGGATGAATTTCCAGGGAACTGTGCTGAGTGAAAAAAGCCAATTTTTATCACTGTATTTCTAGAACACGTTTGAGATAACAAGATGACAGAAATGGAGAACACATTAGTGGTTATTACCAAGGGGAAGGGAGGTAGGTACGGTCATAAAACAGCTCCAGAGAAGAGGAGGGATCTTTACAGAGCTGGAAATGCTCTGTCCGTTGGCTGTAGTGGTGGAAATGGGAACCTACACATGTGATAAATCAGTGCAGAACTAAGTAACACACATAAAACAGGAGCAAAAGCAAGGAAACCTGAACAAGACGAGGAGATTGGATCAATGGAAATTTCCTAACTGTGATACTGAACTATAGTTCTGCAGGACGTCCCACGGGGGTGAGCCAGGCATAGAGAACATGGGTATCTTTGCATTATTTCCTACAACCACACCTGTAAGAACGATCTCAACAAAAATTCCAACGAACACGGAGCCTGGCGGGCTACAGTCCACAGGGTCGTAGAGTCGGACGTGACTGAGCGAGTGAGCGCACACACAGGCTCTTCCAGCCTTCCTATGTCCTGCTCCCCAAGTCATCTGCCACTGGTGTGGATCACACATTTAGGGAGATCACTAGAACCCAAGATCGCTGCTTCTCCCCGTTTGTGACTGTGATGATGGAACGATGCTTACTTTTAGCTGGTGGGTAGTTCTGGGGTTTGTGGCAACAGCCTGGATTTCTTTTTCTTTCAGTTTTGTGTTCACATGCTGTACAAATGGATCTAATCCAGAAATAAAGATGAGAACAGTTAGAGCAAAGGACAGCGATTTCTCAGTCTCCCCTTTTAATGACATGCTGTTCTTCATGACATTAACTCAACTTTCTTCCCCATCTACTTCCCCCATCATTTATCCCAGGCCAGGGCGTAAAAGTTTCTGACACGTTCATTTCCCTAAAGCATTTCTTTAATCACGTTATTTCCGAGCTCAAAAACCTTTGAAGAAAATTCTCAGTCTGAAAATCAACATACACCTCTAACCTACTTCTCCAATGTAATTTTTGAATGACATGGCTCTCAAATTCTTCTGCCACTGTGTTTTTCCTTCCTTTAACTGAAAATTCTATCCTCTCCTTCACCTCATTTTCATATATCCAAACAGGATTAGTTCAGTGTTATCCCTGACTCATAGTAAACAACTATTTCCCAAGAGGTTCCTGTGTCAGGCACAGGGCTGGCTCCACGAAGAGGCCATCTCTGGTCCCCTACAGACAGTCATCACTCTCAAGACCCCCACCATCCACCCCAACACAGAAGTGTATGTCCTACCTCATCTAATTAGACCTCAAGATCCCTGAGGGCAGGTTTCATGTCTGATTTAACTTGCACTGAAGACATCCATACATGCCCAACACTCAACCGAGGTGAACAAAGGCTCAAACAGCCCCACCTGCACTCAGGGTCGTCCTCAGTGCTCCATGCTGGCACCAGTCTTCTCCTCCAGTCCCACCCATTTCAGAAGCAAAGTTCAACGACCTATTCAGGACCCAGGCAGTAAAGCCTCAAATGCAATGCCCCTAACAACAAAACCTAAGACAAGGGTGAACGACAGGAAACAAGAATTCAAGGTGCTAATATATCTATACAGGCAAAACCACCAGAGAAACTTTACGATAAGCCTCCTTATGAAACATAAGGGTTTTTTTAAGTTCAGAATGGGATTCGTGTCCAAATTCTACCTGCTATTTCTCCCTCTTCTCCAGAAGAGCTAACAGCCAAATGAGGACTAAAATTTCAACTTCAGTGGCAGACCTGGTTGAAGAATGGCACTGGGACCAAAAAGGGCAGTCAGGACGCGGGACTGAGACCAAGCTGACTTGCCCATCCAGGCACACGCAGAGATACAGACCCCGAGAGATGGCAGAGACCCACCTCAGCCTTGCACAGGCAGGCCTTGTCCAAGAGACTGCCACAACCATAGGGCAGTCAAGAGGCGGAGAGAGACTAAGCGGATGAGGTGGAGCGTGCTGGCTTCCCAGGTGCTCCCTGGTAATAAGGACCAACTAGATCAGCCACTTTCAGGACTCACAAACCTGTAAAATTGCTGCTTACAGGAATTGAGAAGTGATGGGTAGAGAGACAAATGCAAAGTACTATTCTCCTCCTTCTCTGCTTGAGGAAAAGAAATCAGAGATCTTCCCCTGACCCCAGCTGTGGGAATGTCAGGTCTGGGGAACTGGTCTTCCCTGCTATCATTCTTCAACTGTCTGTTCTCCTGAACACCCTCCCACTCCCAACAAGGCCTAAGCCCCAAAAAACAGAAAATACCTTGGAGAAACATTTCCTCCCAGCTCTACATCTAGCTGCTAAATTATCTGTTTTTATCACTGTCCATTCCAGTATCAGGAGATTTAACATGCATTAGCCCCTACCTGGAGAAGGCGATGGCACCCCACTCCAGTACTCTTGCCTGGAAAACCCCACGGACGGAGGAGACTAGTAGGCTGCAGTCCAGGGGTCACTAAGAGTCAGACACAACTAAGCGAATTCACTTTCACTTTTCACTTTCATGCACTGGAGAAATGGCAACTCACTCCAGTGTTCTTGCCTAGAGAATCCCAGGGACAGGGGAGCCTGGTGGACTGCCATCTACAGGGTCGCACAGAGTTGGACACGACTAAAGCGACTTAGCAGCAGCAGCAGCAGCAGCCCCTACCTAGCACCAGGTGAATTCAAACAATGTACACCAGTCTCTGACCTTGTGATGCTTTCGGAGAAGGGTCACCGCCACTTTCCTCTTCGAGAAAATTGGTTTCTAGGCTGAAGAGTGACTCATGTTTTGCGTCTGTAAACTCCTCGGGGGACTCCTCTGATGTGCCGGGTGGCCCATGCCCGTCTTTTCCCTCAGGGTCAGCAGGTGAGGCCACACCTGCAATTTTGGGAAACATTTTATAAAATTATTTACTACGCTTTTGAATACAATTACACTTCTGTTGACAAATGAAATCGAATTCCTCAGCCTATATTGACACTGACGCTCACTGCCATCATTAAGCCAACTCAGGTTTGAAGACAGAAGTTTCAAGATTACGCTGGACTGTTGACCCAGTACACGTAAGGATGTTCAAAGCAGCAATAATCATAACAAATAACTGGAAAAATTATTTCATCATTTCTATTGATGGTGTACTAATTATCTCACAGTATTCACAATGGAATACTCTGTGATTAAGCTAATGTGAATCCACAGTTACAAACATTATATTATTAACAAAGAAAAGGAAGTTACAGGAATGTATGAGACCATACTCACAAATATATGTATAGACTTGTATTCACTCATATATTCATAAAAAAGTAATCTGGAAGGTTATATACAATGGTAAAGGTGTTCATCTCAAGGTGGTGCAAATACAGGTGAACTACATTATATTATCCTCTTAAACTTTTACAGTAAATATATATTACTTTTACAATTAAAAAAAAAAACGAAAAACTTTTCATCTGTAAAAACCCAAAACATGAAAGCAAGCTGAAAAAGCAACAAAATTAAAGAAGAAATCCCTAAGTCTAAGACAATGATTTATTTATACCAGTACAAATGATGAATTAAAACACTAAGACTGGTGTGTGACACCTTAAAGTATAGAAAACAATAGTCAGGCAAATAGGTATTAAGATAGTAGGGTATAAAAGGCTACACAGACATATTCAGACAATGGACTACTACTCTAGCAACAAAAAGAAGTGAATTACTAATATGAACTGCACGGATGGTCACAAAAACATGAGAAGCCAAAGAAGCCAGACACAAAAGGCTACTTCTGGTATGCTCGCATTCGTAAGAATTTCTAAAAAAGACAAAACTAATACATAGTGAAAGAAAGCTGGTCCGTGGTTGCCTGATGCCAGCCTGGGAAGCTGACTGCAGAAGGACCGGAAAACTTTTTGTAGGTATTGGAAACATTCTGTATCTCGACTTTGGTGGTGGTAATACAGACATACACATTTGTTAAAACTTACTGAATTACATACTTGAAATGGGTATACTTTTCTGTATGTAAATCAGGCCTCAATAAAGTTGATTTTAAAGTTAAATGAAAAAGTCACCTAGACGTCTCAGTGAGGCAGAGTCCCTTTAGGTTTTCAATCCCAGCTCTTCTCTGAAGCCTTCCCTCACTTACCCTGGCAGCATGTGACCACTTTGCATCTCTTCACCACCTTATATCTATCTGTTCCATCCAGATGTGCTGCTTGAAATGTTTTGTATATTTCATGTCTACCTTCCATTACACACAGTTCCTCTAAGGGAGGGACAGTAATCTCTTTAGTAAGTTGAGACTGTTACAAAAACAGAATTATGCTCCCTTTCCTCCCAATCAGGGGAACTTTGACTAGGATTGAAGTCCTCGAAATCATAAGCAAAAATGTCTTTTCTCCATGTTTATGGCCAGAGGGTCCTGTGTTTTCTGTCAGACCTCAGAGTTATCACCAAGCCCAGCAAAGTTAAGAATCTCTGCTTTGAATCCATGTACTTTCACCCAGCTCATATAGCACAAGGCACCGTACCCCTGGGGCAATCTGTCTGTTGTCCCAGCAAAGATCTTAGACCCACACCAGAGACACTTACTGCTCTGCATGTCAGTAGACTCTGCTGCCATCGCTTCCTCCTCGCTGATGTCACTATCACCATCTTCAAGATTCATTTCTGTCTCATCCATAACACTGTCTTCTTCTTCCTCTTCCTCCTCCTCCTCCTCTTCCTTGGAAACATTCTTTAATGTGGCAAGTAATCGATGGTAACCAGACACTTGTTCTGGTTCACTCTCTGCTTCACTTTCAGAACTTGAAGTATCTGACTCTGACTGGAAGGAAAATAAGGATTTTAAAAACAAGAAGTATACTGTTCTCATGGCTACCCCATCACTATCATCAGGTCCACAGGGGAACAAGATCAGGTTTTTCTAAATTAAAATTAGCTTTTCTGTAAATATGCAATATCTATTCAACCAAACCTTGCACCAAATTTATTTAATAGATGGGGAAACAGTGGAAACAGTGTCAGACTTTATTTTTTTAGGCTCCAAAATCACCGCAGATGGTGACTGCAGCCATGAAATTAAAAGACGCTTACTCCTTGGAAGAAAAGTTATGACCAACCTAGATAGCATATTCAAAAGCAGAGACATTACTTTGCCAACAAAGGTCCGTCTAGTCAAGGCTATGATTTTTCCAGTGGTCATGTATGGGTGTGAGAGTTGGACTGTAAAGAAAGCTGAGCGCCAAAGAATTGATGCTTTTGAACTGTGGTGTTGGAGAAGACTCTTGAGAGTCCCTTGGACTGCAAGGAGATCCAACCAGTCCATTCTAAAGGAGATCAGCCCTGGGATTTCTTTGGAAGGAATGATGCTAAACCTGAAACTCCAGTACTTTGGCCACCTCATGTGAAGAGTTGACTCATTGGAAAAGACCCTGACGCTGGCAGGGATCGGGGGCAGGAGGAGAAGGGGACAACAGAGGATGAGATGGCTGGATGGCATCACTGACTCGATGGACATGAGTCTGAGTGAACTCCGGGAGTTGGTGATGGACAGGGAGGCCTGGCGCGCTGCGATTCATGGGGTCACAAAGAGTCAGACACGACTGAGCGACTGAACTGAACTGAACTGAGCCTAGCTATGCCTCTAAAAGCTCTTCCTCTTCTTTGAACTGCTAATCTTCTATATGGGAAGAAAGCCGACTAAAGACACTGAGCATTAGGTTATAAGGCAATCTCACCTGTGTCAGACATTTGGCACTTTTAAAGGAGCAACAGAAAAAACTACAATGCAACAACAACAACAAAATAAAATGTAGCAATTTTTCTAAGTTTGTTTTAATGAGTTAAGACCTTTGATGATTTCCCACTCTATTTTATGTTAAGTATACAAGATATTTCCTCTTAGGATTTACTAAGAGCCCTCTGGGATGCCTCCTTAACAAGTTCTAAAATGCTAATCTCTCAGGACAGTTTCAAACTCTGTACTGTATTAGTTATCACAGTGGAATTTAAACACACATCCACATTCAGAACTAAGCAATATTATGAAAATAATAGCTTACATCTAAAATGAAGGAGCGGAAATGTAGTCAAACTTTATTATTATATATAATCTCAGAGAAGTAACAGCCCAGAATCAACTATCATAAGGAAGGTATAAAGCATTACCAGTTGACAAGTCTGTGGTTTTGCTTCCTTTCTGGAAACCCTGAGAAGAAACAGGTAGTGTTAAACTCTAACTACTGGTATGTAACAATTAGGAAAAAGTCTAATGATACAACTTTAAATAAGCATGGCAGACTAGCAATATATTGTAACATAAATACAGTATAACTATACATTATAAATACATTATAACCATAGTCATGTAAAAACTCCATATGCACTTGGGCAAGGATTGCAAGAAAATGCCAAACAGATGATAATCGACAAATGTAAAAGTTTAACAAGATCTCAGGACAAATACCAGAGCCACCCAGTAACTAGCTCTTATCCGAAAGATAGGAAAGTTTGGCAAATAAAAGCTCTTGGGGTTTACCCTTTTCTAGGAAGTTTCTTAATTAGGCCGTCCCGCTAACTTTTTGATAAAGCGGCCCAAAGTGTCCGGTAAGAGCTATGACCATAACTGAGAGTCTGGACACTTACAGAGGAAACCCACATCCACCCACACATCAGTTTCCTCACGGTCACGGAATAGACCGGTGATGCTGAAGGCCCCAACGTGAAGTCGCTCAGTCGCGTCCGACTCTGCGACCCCATGGACTGTAGGCCCCCAGGCTCCTCTGTCCACGGGATTTTTGAGGCAAGAGTACTAGAGTGGGTTGCCATTTCCTACTCCAGGGAATCTTCCCGATCCAGGGATGGAACCCGGGTCTCGCGCATTGCCGGCGGTTCTTTACCGTCTGAGCCACCAGGGTAGCCCCCAAGCAAATCTTTAAAAACATAAAAAACAAAACGATCTCAGAAAAATCTCTGACCATACAAAAACCAACCCCCGACACACGCCCCCACTTAAGGTGTGTGGAGTCTGGCAGAAAGCGACCGGCCCAACGAAAGGCGGGCAGACGGGAGAACACCCCGTCTGGGGCGGGAAGTCGCCAGGACGCCCAGCCGGGGCGGCGGGGGCGCCCTGTCACGGCCCCGGGGCGCGCGCGGGCCCAACGCCGGGACACGCGGGCTCCCTCTGGGAGAGGGGGCCGGCAGCGCGGGTCCCGCCGCGCCCCTCCACACCTGTCATAGAAGGGGTGCTCCTCGCCGAAATCCCGAAGATGCTTCTTCTGCTTTTTAGTCAGGGAGCCGAGCAGCTGGCTCTGGCTCCGGCTCCCACGTTTGCCCATGGCGAGCACTGCAAGTCCGCCCACCTCCACTAGCTTCACGCCTGGAAGTAGACCTGTCGAGCCATTCACGCGCGACCGCAGGCAGCGCTTTACGGCGGCAGGGCCGTACCATAAAGCAGACCCGCTTTACGTCGCGCTTGTGCGACAGGGGTTGGAACTTCCTGTTTCCAGTTTCGCCCTCTAGCGGCGTTCTTTGGAAGCACGTGCTCGCATGCCCGTCTCTTCTGGGCTGTAAAAGGAAGACAGGCCAAAAGTAGGCAGGCGGGCCTCCGGCTTCCCCAGATAGGTCAATGGATGGATGTATTTTGTGCATCTCTTGTGGTTGTGAGAATCAGCCTGCGTGAACATGTAGTAGCGGAGATGGGTGAATGCAGTGCTTTATATTGCTGCTGCTGCTGCTAAGTCGCTTCAGTCGTGTCCGACTCCGTGCGACCCCATAGAGGGCAGCCCACCTAGGCTCCCCTGTCCCTGGGATTCTCCAGGCAAGAATACGGGAGTGGGTTGCCATTTCCTTCTCCAATGCATGAAAGTGAAAAGTGGAAGTGAAGTCGCTCAGTCGTGTCCGACTCTTAGCGACCTCATGGACTGCAGCCTACCAGGCTCTTCGGTCCATGGGATTTTCCAGGCAAGAGTACTAACCAACATTTAAGGGTGCTGGCTCGTCTCGATTCATCCTCATAACAGTACACAAATGCGACTTGTTAATAAACCTGATATTGGAGATGAGACAGCTGACGCTTTCAAAAGGTTACATGCACACTGACAAGCGAGGAGATGGAAGCCCAAGTCTGTCGGATGCGACCACAGGCTTTTCCCACCGGGACCTGTGACATGCCTGTGGCATGTCTTGACACGGGGACAGAAGAGACACAAGGCTGAGATCCTTGCCCTTACCCTACCCGCTCATTTTCTGAAAGTATTGCAAGGGGCCCTGGTAACAAATCTGTTCCGACATTTTTTCATGTTCCAAGAGCAGAAACACATCCAGAGAGGTAAAGTGACTTTCCTAAATCACCCAGAGAGTCATAATAGCGAAAGGAGTAAAAATCAAGAGCCTCAAAACCGAATTGGGGCAAAGCAGGATGGAACACTTTTAAAGGTGAAGTAACTTTTCTCCACCTGGATCATGGGGTTGGTTACACCTTGTATACAATTACCAAAATTTATCAAACTGTACATTTAAAATGGGCCCATTTTAATGTAAGTAATAATCTCAATAAACAGAGGAAAAAACAATGCAACTGGACTTAAAACTCAAGAGACATGCAGCATATATGCAGAGCTACTTAAAAACCACTCAATAAACACAAAGAGATGCTTTTTTCCTAATAGTAAGTTAAAATGTCAATTATAAACCACAGCATTTGCCTGAATATTTAAGATAAAACAGGAGCCGTTAAAAACAGTGTTCACTTGCTCTGTTATTACCAACGCTTCAGTGGGAGCATTTGAACTTTGTACAGTTCCATGTCACACCTACCGAAGTTGCACCAGAACTATTAGAATCCTAGTCTTGTGGTTCTAGGGACCATCTACTACTTCTAATTAAATTCCGGGAGGCTGGGGTGAGAGGGGTGGGGATAGGAGGGAGAATCAAGAAAATATGCAAAGAGCAGGTAGAGCCAGCAGCTGACCCAGCCAAGGAAGCCATAAACAAACAGACGTCTGTCTTCTGTCTAATTCCAAGATAAAAAGTACAGTCACTTATGTCAACAAAAGGCTGTTTGCAAAATGTCATCATATAGTTTGAGGCACTAACCACAGTATAACCTGGCTATAACAATAAAGTCATACTGTTTTTTTCTCCTCCCACCCTATGCCAAGTGCCCCAACTTCCCTCCCCAGAGGCAACCAGTTTCTTGGTGTTCTTCCAGAGATCTGCTATAAAAAGGTATACTCTTGAGCACTTCAGGTGACTTGTTACTCTCTCCTGGTTTCCACGTCATTGTAGTCCTATGGACAGGTCCAGACTGTTCCCAGGTCCAGAAAAAAAACTGTGTCCTAGCTCCACCCAAGCGGTCTCATCATTGGCTCAGTGAGCCTGCTTCTGAAAATATTTATTTATATTAGCCTTTGATAACATAAAAGTGGGTGCTTTGTGCAGTTTTAACCCAAGAGTTCAGAACTGAAACACTTTCTTCCTGCCCCCTGTGAAAGTTCTCTTAGTAAAACCCACACAAAGAACATGCACGTGCCAGCTAGTGAGGGCCCTGGGAAAAGTGTAACGAAGGCAGAGCGTGTTCTTCCCCTTCATCTTCCCACACCTGACTCTTCTTCCCCCTCCTTCAAGGGTTTCTTTCCCCTTTCCCCTCAGGCACTCAGTATTTTCAGTGGTGAAAACAGTGCAGGAAGTAATCTTTTATACTAGTTTGTAAAGAGAGCTTGATGAATCAGTGTTACTTTTCCCTGGGTGTTTTCCATCTGAGGAGACTCCCTGGGATATTGATCCTTGGGGGTAGACAAGGATGCCTGCCCCTAAGGACAAGATTGTTAGAATATTCAGAAAAGTGTTCATTTTTCTTTCTTTGAAACCTTTTCTTTGGAAAATTTCAGTTCAGTCGCTCAGTTGTGTCTGACTCTTTGCGACCCCATGAATCGCAGCACGCCAGGCCTCCCTGTCCATCACCAACTCCCGGAGTTCACTCAGACTCGTGTCCATCGAGTCAGTGATGCCATCCAGCCATCTCATCCTCTGTCATCCCCTTCTCCTCCTGTCCCCAATCCCTCCCAGCATCAAAGTCTTTTCCAATGAGTCAACTCTTCGCATGAGGTGGCCAAATGCTAAAGTAGTCAAGACTGTATAAGACACTCCTGTGCTTCCTTCTCTCAGCTTCAAGAGCCATCTTGTTTTATACAATCACCAACCTGCTACCCCTGACCCCTCCAACCCCCACCCCGTATTATTTTTGAAGTCAGTCTCTGACATCATATTATTTCATCTGTAAACATATATTTTAAAATATCTAAAAGATAAGGGTTATTTCTTTAATACAGCCACAATGGCACCATTTTACCTAATAAATTATTTAGTATCATCATATATCCAGTCAGTGTTCAAATTTCTCATAAATGTCTTTTTTTTTACACACTTAATTTAATGTATTCTGATGTTCTCTCACTCATGAATACACTGTTGGATCTAGAACTTGGATCACACGTCACTGTAGTTGGTATTTTATACTTCCGTCAGGAGGCATACAACGTCTGGTTGCCTTTCATTTTGTGATAGTGTCAGTCATAGGTAATCAGTGTCTAAATTTGTTAATTCATTAGAAAAGTGAAAGTGAAAGAGTCGTGTCTGACTCTTCGAGACCACATGCACTGTAGCCTACCAGGCACCTCCATCCGTGGGATTCTCCAGGCAAGAGTCCTGGGGTCGGGTGCCATTTCCTTCTCCAGGGGATCTTCCCAACCCAGGGATTGATCCCAGGTTTCCTGCATTGTAGGCAGACACTTTACCGTCTGAGCCACAAGGGAAGTAGAGGTTGTATTCTATCATAGGGGGTGATATCCTAATTCTATCGTTTCTTCTTCACTTCCTTGTTGGACCATTTCTCTGAAAACAGGCTTTTCCTTCTAAATTTTGTTTACCCAATGGTGCTGCTTGTAACAGGGACTTCTCCAGTGAGCCAACTATGTGCATCAGATGACCAGCAGACTGGAGCTTCAGCTTTAGCATCAGTACTACCAACGAATATTCAGAGTGGATTTTCTTTAAGATTGACTGGTTTGATTTCCTTGTTGTCCAAGGGACTCTCGGGAGTCTTCTCCAGCACCCCGGTCCCAAGCCATCAATTCTTTGGCACTCTGCCTTCTTTATGGTCCCTGATGCTGGGAAAGATTGAGGGAAGAAGGAGAAGAGGGCATCAGAGAATGAGATGGCTGGATGGCATGACCAATGGAATGGACATGAACTTGGGGAAACTTCAGGAGATGGTGAGGGAGAGGGAAGCCTGGCGCGCTGCAGTGCATGGGGTCGCAAATAGTCGGACGTGACTGGGCGACTGAACAACAACAACTGTTAGTATAGGAAAGGCAGGGAAAGTGCTTGATTCCCTCCCTTCTTTTACTAATTTTAAACCCAAGGAATCAATTCAGTAGATCTTCTAATGCTGACCAAGTTGTCGTTGTTGTTGTTTTTTAATTTACGTATCATTGTGAACTCATGGAATTACACAAATCGATGTGTTTCAATCCCTTGTAAAGATTGTGGTGTATACGGTTGGCAAGAGCTTGTTTGATATATAGTGATGTGTTTGAAAAGGCAAACTACGTTGTAACGCAAACCACACAAAGTGAGCAGGAGTCTGCCCGAGATTCCCAGCAGAGCAGGAAGGGGAGGCTGCTGGGGAAGCATAATTTGAGGACACAGATCAGATACTGGTGATATCTGGGGTTTGAAATTTATGTGATAATACAGTGATAAGAAGGGCACATGGCTTCAAGATGTGTTGACAGGGAGCCATACCAAAGGTATGACTCTAACGATGAAAGCTCCTACGCCTCAGCTACTGATTTGGGAGGATTCTGGAGAAGGGGAGTGTGTCTCCTCCCGGAGGCCTCAAACCAGACGGTTTTCTACATACAAGACTGGCTTCTCCACCACGTGTCCACACACATGTCTATTTACAGCTTAAAGCAATCTAGCCTCTCCCTGAGAGTGCCGGCAGGAATCGGTCTCTCGCTACCCTTCTAATGAAATGAGCTTGTTTATTCACTTTTAAAAGTGTACAGAACACCATGGGCCAGGTGCTGGGCTAGCAGCTGAGGCTGGGAGAAAGAAGAGGGTGCGTGCCAGCCTCTTCAAGGAGTTCTCAGCCTCAGCCAGGCATGGATAAGTAGGAAGACCATCGCGATACACCATGATTAATGCTGAACTGATAGAGGCTAGGTGCTAAGGAAGCAGGTAGGTCGGTGTTTGGGGGCCCGTGGGGGTCGGGGGCCAAGGGCGGAGGGTCACTTGCTGCTGTTGAGCATTTCTCCGTCTGTCACATTCACCGAACATCAGTATTGAACTTGAGAGGACTCTCGATTCTAGACCTTAGGCTGTAGGAGTTGTTTCTGCTGACTTCATGAACAACATGTGTGTGTGTATTCAAGACAGGGTATGAGGGATATAGGGCAACAGGAAATTAGAAAGCTATGTAGTCATCGGATTCCTCAGCGTTTATTGTGTAAGAGCAATGAGCTCTCTAGGTGGAGCATAGTTTAGAAAATGAGACGATGTCTGAAAAAAGAGAAAGCTTTGTGATGGATTTCGGTGCACTCCACATAACTTGAAAATGTAAAATACTACTGTACATAGTGTCTACCCTTTCTATTCATCTGTACCCATAAGAACTACCCGTTATCAAACCCAGAGCCTGGCCCGGAATGACCTTTAAATATGCTTCCTCAAGCTTATTGGAGGTTGATTTATATTAGACCTGGCCTAAAACGGAAATGTTTTATCAGATTACATTCATTTATTGAGAACAAGGGAAAATGCTCCTCTTGAGGGAATGGAGGGACTTCCCAGGTGGCTAAGCGGTAAAGAACCTGCCTGCCAATGCAGGAGACGCAAGAGATGTGGGTTCAATCCCTGGGTCAAGAAGATCCCTTGAGTAGAAAATGGCAACCCACTCCAGTATTCCTGCCTTGAAAATTCCATGGACAGAGGAGCCTGGAGGGCAATAGTCCAGGGGGTTGCAAAGAGTTGGACAGACTGAGCTCGCATCCTTCGAGGGGATAAAATTTTAATCCCTCCCTCTAGTGGAACGTTGGTATAACTACACTTTTGTTTTTCACATTTTCTGGCAAACATTAATCAAACATTTTCTAAGCAGTTACCATGTTCCTGTTACAGCATTAGGCACTGAGGATTTAAAAAACTCAGATCTCAGACTTTCCCCTTGAAGACCTCACCGTCTAGTTGGGGAGAGAAAGCAGTTAGCCATGGGCTAAAAGCTGGATGAGAAAGATGCACAAAGGATTTTGTTAGTCGCTCAGTGGTGTCCGACTCTTTGTGACCCCATGGACTGTGGCCTGCCAGGCTCCTCTGTGCATGGGATTCTCCAAGCAAGAGTACTGGAGTGGGTTGCCATGCCCTTGTGCAAAGGGTTTTAGGAACCCGGAAGACAAAGAAGTTCATCCTGCCGTGGAGGAGAGAGGAAAGGTGATGGGAAGTTGCACAGAGGATGCAGTGAGTCAGAATTTCCTGAGAAAGGACGTTCCAGGGAGAGGGGACAGCATGAACAAGGTGGGAAAGATGTGTTTGGAGAACTGCTCGTGGTTCACGGTGCTGAGGTGAGTTCGTGGGAGGGGAGGGGTTGGAGAGATGGGCAGGTGAGAAGTCAGTCTTCTAAACCGCTTGCTGGGGAGTTGAGGCCCAATTCCATGCAGAGGTGAGGGGCTGTTAAAGGATTTCAAGCAAGGGGGTTATGTGATCAGATGCGGACTTTAGAGAAATCGCAATGATGTCTGTATGGGTGGCGAGGATGTTAAATCTTCCTTTCCAACGCCTTCCTGGAGCAGTTAGTGCTCTTTTTTCAACATTTTATTAATTTGTTTTTGGCTGCACTGGGTCTTTGATGCTGCGTGCAGGCTCTCTTTAGTTGTGGTGAGCAGGGGCTGCTCTCTGCTGTGTGAGCAGGCTTCTCATTGTAGTGCCTTCTCTTGTTGCACAGCACGGGCTCTAGGTGGGGGCGCTTCAGTCGCTGTGGCTCACAGGCTTAGTCTCTCTGCAACATGTGGGATCTTCCCGGACCAGGGATCCAACCCGGGGCCCCTGCATTGGCAGGATGGATTCTTAACCACTGGATCACCGGGGAAGTCCCAGTTAGTTCACTCTTCATGCTGCCCACCTCCAAAATGCTTCCTCGCACTTGTCAATGTTTCTCGAAGCTAGTACTTCTAGTCTCTCCTGATCGTCTCTCCTAAGTTGAGACTGTAGTGAATTCAGTCTATGAATCCATGCTATCCATGCTAGTTCCTTGCAGGGTGTGGATACAACATGAAGGAATCTTACGGTGCAAGCTAATGGGCCCTGCTCCCCATCACTGTTTAGCTGTTTCTGTTTTCCCTCTGCTTGTTCCTGTGGCTCAGAGATCCCTGTGTCCATGCTGACAGATTCTAAATGACTGTCTGGGTTAATATTGCCTTGATGAGAACATTTTTTTGTTGTTGTTTTTGCATTCTCACAACTGTAAAGTTTCCTTTCCCATCATTTTAGTGACCGATAATCCTACTGTAAACGTATTTGGTCTTTTGAAGCTCGTAGGGTGTTAACATAATGCTGGAGCAGTATGTAAACTAAAATCATAAACAACGTCTATGACCTCAGTTGACAATAAAATAAATGTCAAGATCATTCAAGTCACACATTAAGCTTGAGGTTTCTATTAGATGTCCAAGTGGAGAGTCCAGGAGGTGGATACATGCACACGTGGGGCTCGGGGTCGGGGTAGTCCAGGATGCTGGGATATCCAAACGGGGGTGGTCAGCAAGGAAATGAGACCCAGTGAGATCTCATTGTGCAAATACAGCCTGAGAACTGAGCCCTTGGGCCTTGTAAATTTCAGGGTGGGGGTAGATGAGGAAGAACCAGCAAGTGATGAAGAGGGGGCAGCCATGTGGGAAACAGAAAAGCTGGTATTGTCTCCCACTTACTGATCAATCCCTTTCAGGAAAGGTAGCTTTGCAAAGGGGTTAAGCACGAAGATACTGGACTCAGCTGTGTCAGGATTCGGATCTCAGTAACCTAGTAAGAACAAAATGAGGTTACGCTTCATATGTGCCACTCGGGCTAGTGTCGGACCTGGAGGGTATTTATTTGTTGAGTAACCATTGACTGAGCCCTCCTGCACACTGGGCACACTGGCCCAAAGAAATTGATGAGAAAGAATGAAACAAAGGCCCTGGCCTCAGGGCGCTCGGAATCCATAGGGAAGGCGAAGGCTTGGAAGCCAGTGAGTCTCCGTGACATCACAACATGGTAAATTCTTGAATGAAAGTATGAGCCATGCATTGAGAGAACAGAGGAGGAGTGATTAATCCAGCAGGCAATGGCCTGACTTAAATGTGATGCATTTTTTTTTCTTGCTCACCTTTTATGTGCCATTTTGCCCATGAAATTCACAACTCTGCTGAGCACCGGTAATTAACCTATGGGACAATTTGAGAATGTTTTTCTTTAGAAGGAAAGAAGTGGGGAAAAATCCTCGGGATATAGACTATGGTCCTACTTTAAAAAAATTTAAAAAACGAAGTTAAGAATTACCATCTTGAATTAAATTGAACTTATAATTGCCTATTAACCCAAACCAACAGCAGCTGTTATGTTGTCCCACTTTTGACTGTTAGCAAAACATCGTGTGGTCCTCCCATCACAGGCTTAACGGCGGAGTCTATTACATCTGGTGTGGGAGGCTTCAGTGATCTTAATCTTTTTCCTTGGGCAATGATTTGCCTTTCATTTGAGGGGCGGCTTTTCTTCTTCACATGGTGAAGCCTCACGAATGTCAGTCTTTCCCATATTTAACTACCATACATTTCTCATGAAGAAGATTTTCTAGCATCTTCTTGTGCTTTCTATTTGTCCTTGTTTTCCTCTCTGTGCATTTATTCTGGCTAGAACTAAAAAATTTAAGAAGTAAGATTTGCAACTAAAGATGTCCTTCGTGAGTTTACCATATATTTTTGCATTGAAAATTCCACAAAGGCAGATTGCAAAGCTGCTTGTAAGTTAATACCGAGTACAGTTGGGGACTACCCCCATTCTGCAAACTTAGAGCTCCTCCAGCCTGGACAGGGGGTTTTTTTGAGTCAGATGCATGCTCGGACCATTGTGTCCTCTAATCCTAAAGTGACTGTAACTGCAGCCTCTTTGATGACGGGGTGGATGACCTGACTGTATTTGGGATAAGGCAAGGAGATGAGGGCAACATGGGGGAGTGTTGAGCATTGTCAGGTAGGATCCACAGAAGACATTCTCCCAGGAATACACCCAGGAATCGGTGTTTGTTCTGAAAGCAAAAAGACCACGAAGGCTCATTAAAAGAAAAGAAAGTTAGAGAATTTTGTAGCCCTATTCAAAGATGAAGAAAATACTAGCCTTTCTTTTAGAAAAGATAGCTAAGGTTTATTTTCTACAAAGGGTACATGTTAATCTGAAGAAATTGTTCTTCAAAGTTGTCCCTGCGATTCTGTCTTTTAACTAAAGGGACTGAGTCTCTTTTAAAGTAGGTATCCAATGACACTGAGTCATTTCAGGAGAGTCGCTCAGTAGTGTCTGACTCTTTGCGACCCCATAGACTGCAGCACGCCAGGCCTCCCTGTCCATCACCAATTCCCAGAGCATACTCAAACTCATGTCCTTTGAGTCAGTGATGACATCCAACCATCTTATCCTCTTTCATCCCCTTCTTCTCTCACCTTCAATCTTGCCTAGCATCAGGGTCTTTTCTAAATGAGTCAGTTCTCATAAGGTGGCCAAAGTACTGGAGCTTCAGCTTCAACATTTGTCCTTTCAATGGATATTCAGGACTGATTTCCTTTAGGATGGACTGGTTGGATCTCCTTGCAGTCCAAGGGACTCTCAAGAGTCTCCTCCAACACCACACTTCAAAAGCATCAATTCTTCAGCGCTCAGCTTTCTTTATAGTCCAACTCTCACATCCATACATGACTAATGGAAAAACCATAGCCTTGACTAGATGGACCTTTGTCGGCAAAGTAATGTCTTTGCTTTTTAACATGCTGTCTAGGTTGGTCATAGCTTTCTTCCAAGGAGCAAGCATCTTTTAATTTCATCAGGAGGCAGATAAGGTGGTCTGTTATTCCCATCTCTTTAAGAATCTCCCACAGTTTGTTGTGATCCACATAGTCAAGGGCTTTAGCGTAGTCAGTGAGTACAATGGACTGAATGCTTGTGTCCCTATCCCCCATCCCCCACTCCCGTACCTAAAGTGACAGTGAAAGTTGCTCAGTTGTACACAACTCTTTGGGACCCCATGGGACTATACAGTCCATGGAATTCTCCAGGCCAGAATACTGGAGTGGGTACCCAATCCCTTCTCCAGGGGATCTTCCCAACCCAGGGATGGAACCTAGGTCTCCCACATTGCAGGCAGGTTCTTTAGCAGCTGAGCCGCCAGGGAAGCCACAACAGCACCTTCACACACTGAAATCCTGACCCCCAGTGTGATGTTAGCAGGCACTGGGGCCCCTGGCAAATGACTTGATCCTTATAGTGCAGCCTTCATGAATGGGATTGGCACCATTTTAAAATGAACTTCAGAGAGCGACCTCACTTCTTCCACCGTGGGAGGACACAGCAAGAAGATGGCCTTCTAAAGAGCTTAGAAGTGAGTCTTCAGGAGACACCAAATCTTCCTGGACTTCCCAGATTCCATAATCATGAGGAATAAATGTCTGTTTTTTATAAGCTGGCCAGTCTGTGGTATTCTGTTACAGCAGCCCAGACGGACTAAGAGACCAAGCTTCTCCATGAGTAGATTAACAGGAAATCCAGTCTTCCCCCTGGTTATGGCCAAGTCTCTCAATGATGCTGACCCAGCCCGAAGAGACACTCCTAGTCACACTCATTAGCGGTCACTGCTAAAGCCTGGCTGTGCTCCAGGAGACAAGAGCAGGCATTCTCCTTGGCCTTCCCTGTGCCCTCCCCACGGCTCCCCTCAATTGTTTATACTCATTCTCGGGCATGCAACTAGCTCCCAAGTGGAGCTCTTTAGGGTCCAGATTCTTCACTTGACAAGAGCATAGTCATTTCCCTCGGCATGCCCATAAGCCAAGGTGGGTGGGTTGGAAGGAGGCTTCAGATTCAGCCTCAAGCTATTCCCAGAGCCAGCTCTTCCCTCTGAGGGGCTCCAGGCCCTAGGTCGCCACTGTCTTATGGTGAAGGTCATTGCAGCGGCCTTGTCACAGCTGTCTGTCACTGAGCCTCTGCCAGGCTCCCTTTATTCATCTGACATGCTCCTGTGACGCTGAATCTCAAAGAGACTAGATCTGCAAAGCTCAGGGTGAGCCGCCACTGTTGTTGAGCACTGCGTACTGTCTAAGCACAAGTCCCTGTTAAACTGAATGAAATAGGAAGGCTAGGGAGGAGTTGACTCTGCTGCTCCCAGGTGAGTGTATATATATGTGTGTGTGTGTGTGTGTGTGTGTGTGTGTGAGTCTCTCTGTGTGTGTACATGTGTCTCTGTGTGTACATGTGTGTCTGTCTGTATGTACACGTATGGGAGAGGAACAGGCTGTAAAGGCCAGGCACTGACACCTTATTCTTCTGAGGTCTAGGACTCTAGTTTTCTTTCTTGTGATCTCCTAAGAGAGTCTGGGGTAGGACAAATACAAAACTACTGAAGTCAGGTTTGAGGCCATAGGGTAATTTTATAACTTCTCACTAATTTCCCATCATCAGAGTCAACTATCTGAATTCTTGAAGCCTCAGCCAGTTTGGGCAGAGGGTTGCACTGTCAACAGTAACAGCAGAAAACATTTCTGTAAGTCTTTACAGTCATATAACAGGCCAGGTAAAAATCATACGGTAGGTATGCCAGCAAACCCAGAGCTAGCTGCTAAGAGCCCTGGGAATTCAGAGCAAGGCAGACATCCTTCTTTGGTTTATCACAAACCTTCATTTGGCACAACCCAATTTGTAATGCTGAGTCTCTCCTCCATGCTACACCTTTAGAGAATGAAACGCTCTGGTTCTTCCTGTGCAAGATCACCTCCTTGGGGAAAGCAGAAGGGTGCACTTCTAGAAATAAATAATTAAGAGAACAGACTCTGGGCATGACCTCTAGCTGCCCTGGTTACCACTGTATGACTAGTTACCTTCAGAAGGAAATGGTTACACACCTCCTGTGTGGTCACGCGGCACAGCAAGAACCTAATTCCTGGAATCAAAGGAGAGTTTGTTCCCAGTGGTCAGGGCTTTTGGGCTGGGAGGAGAGACGGCAGCAGCTAGCACCCCTTCTCTGAGTAGCTAGCTCCAGGCTTTACTGATCATCAAAAAGGCACAGACATCTCCCCAGAGAGGCTGACTACTGTGCGGGGACACTTGGGTGTCTTGTAGTGAAAAATCATCTGAACAGGTAAAAAGATGAGTCTAAGTCAGGTTGGGGCTTCCCTGGTGGCTCAGTGGTAAAGAACCCACCTGCCAGTGTAGAAGACGCTGTTTCAATCCCTGGGTCGGGAAGATCGTCTGGAGGAGGAAATGGTAACCTCCAATGACGTTGCGTCGCACCTCAGTGTTCTTGCCTGGAAAATTCCACAGACAGAGGAGCCACAGTGGGCTACAGCTTATAGGGTCACAAAGAGGCTGACACGACTTAGCAACAAAACATCAATGAAGTCAGGTTAGGTGGGAGCAGGGACTGGGGCTGGCAGGGACATCTACTCCTAACACTGGATTAGAAGAGGTTGGCCATCTCCTGGGAGAGTGAGGTAGGTATTTCTTATGAGAAGCGAAGTCCCCCAATTTCCTACAGGGCTGCGAGCAAAATTGCTTTTAATTACGTTAATTACAACAACCGAGCATTTCTCAGAAGAGCTTTTCATCTTCAAAGGGACTCCAGGATGCTGCATACCAGTTGACATGAAAGGCCCTGGAGTTGCAGAACTGCAGTCTGAAGTTCGAGGGGCCCCAGCTCTGTGGGAAAGGCAGGGCTCAAGGAATTCTCTCGCTTCAGGGTGGGGAGCAGGTCAAGGCAGGGATATGTGTCCAGACGCTGGCCCTTGCCTCCCTGAAATTGGAGACCCAGGGGCATGGAGTGTCAGCCTCAGTCCAGTCCTCCCGAACCCTGCCCTCTCTACTGGAGTTGCCAGATAAGTAGAGGACACTCAATTAAATCTGAATTTCAAATAAGCAAAAAGTGCATGGGTTCACTAAACGATTATCTGTTGCTCACACACACACACACACGCACACGCATACACTCACAGGTGCACGCATGCGCACATGCAAACACGGCCCCAGTCATATCAGAGGCTGGGCTTCCTACCCCCCGAGACGCCTACCGGAGAGCTCAGCGAGCTGGGGCGTGTTCCCCCCGGGCCGTGGGATCGGGGCTCTCCAGACCTGCCCAGACCCAGCCTCTTTCCCCCCTTCCTGTGGGAAGGTCCTTCTTTCAGCGATCCGAGGCGGGAGGGTTGGGCCGTGGGGCAGGCAGACAGTCCAGCCTTCCCAACTCCTCTATTTGCCTTGGATTTGGGGATGAAACAGCCTCGGGGATGGAATGTCTAGAGCTCCCCTTCCCTTGACGCCCTGCTATCGACCCCAGCCCTCCGTAGCTTGAGGGAGAAGCCCCGTGGCCACCCACCTGCCCGCATCGCCCTGAACGGCTGGAATGGAAATTCTTCTGTGACAAACCCCAGAGAGAAATGGTCCCTGGGCACTGATGAGCGCCCTGCCTCGGCAGTGGAATCCAGGCCGCCGGGACGGGTCTGGGCCTGAGCTAGAAATACCTCTGGTTTCCTGGGCTGGGCGGGAGCCGAAGGCGAGCTGGCACTTGCCACCAGCAGAAGAGCACCTGGGAGGCGGCCGGGCCTGCTCCGAAACTCCGAAACTCTCGGGGCCTCCAGACACTGACGCCCTTGGAGAGAGGTTCCCAGGCCCCTCAAAAGCCCCAGATCCAGCCCCTGGGTTCAAGTCATTCAGGGTCAAGGGCAGAGCCCCTAGTGCCTTCTTCACGCCCCCAGGACAGACAGATGGTCCAGGAGATCACTCTGGGCCCACGGATGAGATTTAACATTTGGCAGCTCGGGTTCTTTTCCATGACCTAATGGAAAGGGCACGAGGTCAGACAGGTCAGGCCTGGCCAGCTTCCTACTCACCATGTACCCCAGCTGAATGACCTCGGAGAAGAAAGACTCTTTTAAAAATTAAATTTAAGAAAAATCCCCCTGGTGGACTTGAAAATAAATCCATTTAAGGAAAATGAATGTGTGCAAGATGAATTGACTGGCGACCAAGGCAGAGGAAGGGGGTTCTGGTAGGGAAAGCAGAGCACTGAGCCGCGACTCTGCTTTCAGATCCGAGATCCTGGAAGGAGTCCAGAAACTGGTGGATTTCTCTAAGAATTGTATAGGGAACAACAACAGCTTTCCCCCGCCAACTGTAGTAGTTGATAAAACATGCTAGTGTTTCCTTCTCACGTTATCCTTTCTTAATAAATTAAAAGTGAATAAAGTGGGACACACTTAGGTCATGGGCATCATTCAAATGATTACCTGACAATTATGGGTATTTGTTGAACACTGAGGCTATGGTTTTTCCAGTGGTCATGTATGGATATGAGAGTTGGACTGTGAAGAAAGCTGAGTGCCGAAGAATTGATGCTTTTGAACTGTGGTGTTGGAGAAGACTCTTGAGAGTCCCTTGGACTGCAAGGAGATCCAACCAGTCCATTCTAAAGGAGATCAGTCCTGGGTCTTCTTTGGAAGGAATGATGCTAAAGCTGAAACTCCAATACTTTGGCCACCTCATGCAGAGTTGACTCATTGGAAAAGACTCTGATACTGGGGGGGGATTGGGGGCAGGAGAAGAAGGGGATGACAGGATGAGATGGCTGGATGGCATCACCGACTCGATGGACATGAGTTTGGGTGAATTCTGGGAATTGGTTATGGACAGGGAGGCCTGGCGTGCTGCAGTTCATGGGACTGCAAAGAGTTGGACACGACTGAGCAACAGAACTGAACTGAACTGAACTGATCAATAAATGTCCCTTGAGTGACTAACCAACCTACAGTCTGATTTGATGAAGGGAGGAAGAGAGGAAGAAAGAAGGGAAGGTAGGAAGGATTAATTTTATGTCAACTGAGCACGTCTTAGCAGAAATCCTGACTCTGATTTTAGAAGCCTCCAACACTGATATTCTATTTCCCCAAATTCCCCCTCCCTGGCTCTCCTGTTCTCCCACCTCCTTTCATTTCTATGTATGCAGCAGCTCTGCCCAGCTCTGCTGATAAACATTTGTAAATAGTGAACAGAGAGCAGGAAAAGCCTTGAGGCTACGTGGTACCCCTAGGGATTTAGTCAGCCAGACTCCTGGCCAGCAAGATCTGATGGGTCCTTGTTTGGATCTGAAAGGCCCCAAAGAGACCGTTACTGCTAGCAACTCAACGTTTTACAAATGTCAGTGGGCTGAGGAGGGACAGGTGGGGAGTGGGCTGCCTCATCTCCGATTCCTAGGTCTGAACAAGAGAGAGGGAAAACAGTCCCAGAGAGTGGGATGGGGAGTTCCCCAGGGGGGTCAAAAGCAGGTGGAGGTGCACGTAGGACATGGGACTGTCCCCACGACCTGGGTGGGGGCTGGTGGCTGGTGGAGGGGTCTGAGGAAGTGCTGTTTCTACTCTTCTACTCTTAAGCCGTCTCTTTTACAAGACGTTCTGCTGATTTCCAAGTTCGAGATTTGAACTTGAACATGACTGTGGCCCTTTCCCACATAATCTATTACCCTCCACGAGCCTCAGTTTCCTACGTGTAAAATGGGAATCCTAATAAATAACCCATGCGCATGCACTTAGCAAATGTGTTTGAACACTGACTGACTGACTGCCAGGCCCTGTGGCAAGCTCTGAGAACACAGAGGCGCTTATTCACACTCCAGGCAGTAGTCCCCAAAGGGCAGCTCCTGTGGGGTGGTTTATATGCAATTAAGATTTTTGAAAAACTTGTTGCAAACATATAAAATGTTGGAAGATTGTATGTACACATCTGGATTTCCCAGTGGGCAAAACTGGGCCTGCCTTTCTGTAGAGCAACTATCAACCAGACTAGGGCTGTTTCCTTTAAAGGGAAATCACGCTCTCCAGGTCGCCACAGTCCTCAACATTCCCACCTTGCTATAAATTAAACGATATTTTTGCTTATCTAAACCCTTTGATGTTCCCTCACTGTAAACAAGAGAAAGTCCAGCTGTTTGCTATAAACTTCAAGGCCTTTCAGTTCTGTTTCCTGCCTAATCAGTTAAGTTCAGTCGCTCAATCATGTCTGACTCTTTGCGAACCCATGGCCTACAGCACGCCAGGCCTCCTTGTCCATTACCAACTCCCGGAGTTTACCCAAACTCATGTCCATTGAGTGGGTGATGCCATCCAACCATCTCATCCTCTGTCGTCCCCTTCTCCTCCTGCCCTGAATCTTTCACAGCATCAGGGTCTTTTCCAATGAGTCAGCTCTTCGCATCAGGTGGCCAAAGTATTGGAGTTTCAGCTTCAGCATCAGTCCTTCCAATGAACACCCAGGACTGATGTCCTTTAGGATGGACTGGTTGGATCTCCGTGCAGTCCAAGGGACTCTCAAGAGTCTTCTCCAACACCACAGTTCAAAAGCATCAATTCTTTGGTGCTCAGCTTTCTTTATAATCCAACTCTCGCATCCATACATGACTACTGGAAAGACAATAGCTTTGACTAGATGGACCTTTGTTGGTAATATCCCTGCTTTTTAATATGCTGTCTAGGTTGGTCATAGCTTCCTGCTTAATGCCTCCCTATAAATGCTACGTGCCAGCAAACTGTAACTTCCTGACCATTCTGTGTGGTGCTTTGCAGTGCTATTTTCTTTGCCTAAAATGTCTTTTGCTTTGGTTTTTCTATGCAGATAATTGATGTTGATCTTCAAGGGTTATCTTAAACATCTTCCTCTCCCTTTGTGTGTCATTCCTGTGAGGCATTGCTCAGAGGATCATACAGTCTGGAGACCTGCAAAGAAATCAAATGGTTCACTTGAGAACAAAGAGGCGTCGATGGTTCTATATATTATGATTGGGCCCAAGGACCTTGCCATTGGCAACAACTTGTAAAAAACCTCAGCTTTCCCAAGAAATAGGGACAAAATAGAAACATTAAACGAAACCATGTCTGTAAGTGAAATTAGACAAAACTTAAATCGAATGGAATTATGGATGCTGGATAAGAAGCAGCAATTATTTGGGTTATGATGATTATTTCAAGCAGAGGCTGCTTCATCAAGGGTGATATGTCAGCAGCTGCAAAGTGTGTTCAGGGAAGAAGCGTTGATTAGGGCGGCAGTGGAATAGTAAGAGATGCGACTGGACAAACAGATGAGGGCCAGCAAGGAGCCTTTCAACTCGTCTCTCTGCTTGGCCCTTTTCTCCTTTCTCTCTGCCTGAAACACAGCAGCCAGACTGATCCTGCAAAATAAGTCACCCCTTGCCACTCTTCTGCTCAAAGGCCCCTAGTGGCCCGCCCCCCTCTCTTAGAGTGAAAGCTGCAGCTATCAGATCTCAAATCTCACAGCCCAACAACCTCTATTCTCTCCTCACTCTCTGCCAGTCACCGGACTTCATTCCGACCTCTCTGCTCATCCTTTATTGGGCAAGTGTGCTCTCACCCCAGGGCCTTTGCACTTGTCAGCCCCTCTTTCTGGAACCATCTTCCCTCTGCTATCTCCAGGGTTCACGATCTTAGATCTTTACTCAGATTGTCATCTTTTCTCTGGTAAGTCTAAAATTCCACTTCTCCCTCACCCCCTCTTCTTCCTGAAAGTGTGAAAGTGAAAGTCCCTCAGTCGTGTCCAACTCTTTGCAACCCCATGGACTATACAGTCCATGGAATTCTGCAGGCCAGAGTACTGGAGTGGGTAGCCGTTCCCTTCTTCAGGGGATCTTCCCAACCCAGGGATCACACCCTGGTCTTGTGCATTGCAGGCGGATTCTTTACCAGCTGAGCCACAAGGGAAGTCCTTTTTGTTTTTAGAACTTATCACCAACTGACTTTTCTTACTGTATTTGTTTATCTTGGTTACTGTCTGTCTCCACCACTGGAATATAAGCACTAGGAGAACAGAAGATTTTATCTCTCTTGCTCACTGATGTATTCTCAGCACCTAGAATAGAGCTTGGCCCACAGTAGATACACAGTAAACATTTGTTGGATGAGTGAATCAAGGTTCTTGACTCAATAAACATTGAGGAGTCACAGAAATTTTTAAAAACTTTTAATTTTATATTGGAGTATGGCCAATTAGCAATATTGTGAGAGTTTCAGGTGAACAGCGAAGGGACTCACATCATACAAGCATGTGTTTCCATTTGCCCCGAAACTGCCCTCCCATCCAGGCTGCCACATAACATTGAGCAGAGTTTTTTGGGCTATACAGTAGATCCTAGTTGATTATCTATTCTAAACATAGCAGCCTGTACATGTCCATCCCAAACTTCCTAACTATTCCTTCCCCCTGGCAACTGTAAGTTCCTCCTCTAAGTCTTACAGAATGTTTTCAATGAGGAAAGTAAACCAATTAGAGCTCACAAAGGGCCTTAGGAGAGATTAGGGTGGGGGTGGAAGCTGGTGGGGGGGCACAATAGTAGAAGGATATATAAGTGAAAGTTTAAACAGAGGGCTTCAGTAGGAGTAGAGGAAGACAATGGGAGGCAGTAAGTTTCCTGATGGTGGGGATTTTGTCTGGTGAACAGGAGGCACTGAACAAATATTTACTGAAGGATGAATGAAGGAATGATGCTTGTATCTCACGTGGGATGGACCCAGGGCTCTGGTTCGGGTCTGTCTTAGAAAAGATCTGGATCCTTTTTTGATCCTGACTCTCAGGTTCTCATGGTCAGGAGTAACATGAGATTAATGCTGAACTCCTATGTTTGTATGTATATCTTCTCTTTCTTCCTGGATTGGGTTAACCCTCTATCTTGTTTAGTCACCTTGTAGGCCTCAGCTTAGGTTAGACAAACTGGGATTCAGGCTGCGGGAACTGAGATGTGGTTCAGGCTGTAAGCGCCCAGGGACAGCCTCCAGATCGGATGACCTTTCTGAATGTTATACAGCTAAAGTTTCAAGTGATGTAAAAAAAATTAGTGTGGAAGGAAGCCCATAGTGTGGAAATCAGTGTGCAAGTCCAGAGACACTCAAGAGAGTGGAAATCCCTGTGGACACCATCTTTACCTTTTCTGCAGAACCACAAGTAATTGAATAGGAGGCTAATCTAGGTTGAGGCTGGGTATGTGGACTCTGCTAAGAGATTCCCACAGAGAAGGGGTGGAGAGATGGGGGGTGGAGGTGGGGCAGGTACTTGGTCAAAGAACCTCTCATTTATGCCCTCCCTTGTCTGCCCTTTAGTTAACGACATCTCCCCAAAGGAATTATTCACTAGCCTCTGACATCCACACTTGGACCTTGCCTGTAGTCCAATCAACAGAAATGAGGTGCTTCACTATTCTCTCTGCCCCAAGAATAAATACACTGTAACTCATTTCTGTCATAGCTCAGTCAGTAAAGAATCTGCCTGCAATGCAGGAGACCCGGGTTCGATCCCTGGGTCAGGAAGATCCCCTGGAGGAGGAAATGGCAACCCACTCCAGTGTTCTTGCTTGGAAAATCCCACAGACAGAGGAGCCTGGCAGGCTACAGTTCATGGGATTGCAAAGAGTCGGACACAACTTAGCAACTAAACCAAAGCCAAACCAAACTCATTTCTGAACCCTCTGGGTTTTAACTAAGCCAATGCCTGGTGCCAGATCCCTGGGACCAGATCCCTTGCCAGTTCTGAGACATGGGCAGTATCCTCGTGCGTGAGCTGAGTAAACTGAGGCTCAGTTCACACAGCTAGGAATTGCAAGAAGGGAAATTCGAGACAAGTTTGGACTAATTCCAAAGTACAGGTTTTTCTGAGGATGTCAGTTATGCCCATAGAACTTACCTGTAGAAGTGGTAATTGTTAGAACTAGAAGGCAACTGTGGGATTTGTTCAGCTCCTTCAGAGGAAGGGGCTTGGGCTCAGACAGCAACAGGGACAAGCTCTGCTGTCACCAAGTACCAAAGAAAGATTTGACATCCAGTCCTCTCCTGACTCCCTAGGGCCCTTTTTCCTTTCTTTTGAAAGAAGTCCTCATATTAAAACGTTTCTTAAATTTTATGTCTGTCTGCTTTAAAATCAAAAAGTACTGAAACCTTTATCATCAAAATATCAGACCTCCCCACTCCTTGTTTTTGTTGAAATAATATTTCATCTCCTAATATTTTCTGTTGAAATCTTTCATCCCGTCTTATCTCCCTGCTTGTGCTTTTGTCCTCCCTCAACCTTGTGGGTTAATACCCTTTTTTTTTAAAATTCCTTCATTGTCATTTTACTGGAATGGCCTGGGGAGGGAGACAAGACAAAACACATTCGGTCAATCAGTCTCGTTGAACAACAACAAAAAAATCCAGTTTCTCACCACACTGCCCCCCAAAGATCCTGTATCCCCAGACGACTTATTTTTCTGAAGTCAACACATTGCCCTGTGCTCCTGGAGTTTACCCTGCGCCTGGCCCTGTGCTGGGAGCTCCTGGCTTACCAGTTTCTGTCTGGCCTGTGCCTTGCTGCCCCCAGGGACCAGACTGAGGCTGGAGAGAATGATTTACAGGAGGAAACAAAAAGTAGATAATGGCAGTAAGAAGCCCTCCCACCCACTTGTGAATTTCAGAGAGCTTTCATATCCAGGATCTCTTTCACAGCCGCAGATAAGCACAGGATCCGTTGTTTGGTGCTGACCATGAAGTTAGAATCACACCACCACTCTATCCCAGCAGAGCAGCGTATCTGAAATGGGGACTATGAACATTCATGTTCAAGGTGCTTGTAACTTGTTATTCGGTTCTTTTGTCTGCAGGTCTAAAGCTTCCTTTGCCAGGGGAGATGGAAGTGGACTCTTGTACTTCCAAGGGAGTTACTGAGTCTTGTTTATTTTCCTCCTGCTCCTCTCATACAGCCCCAGGTTTGGAATAAAGAAAGCTGCTTCTCTGAGAACACTTACCACGGCTCAGCTTGGTCCACGAATAAAAAGAGTCAGAAACAAATAATCGTGAACACTTTCTTGGGAATTCTCCTAAAGCCTCGAGCCAAAGTCTATGTCATTGTCTAGGTTGGAACGTGAGATTCATTTATGCATTTATTTCTGCTGCAGAAATCTCAATGCTTCTAGGATTTGGATGGCATTCTGGGGTGCAGTCTATGGAGGGAGAGGGGACAGAAGAAGAGGCAACGCCAAAATGCATTACAATTTAGGCTGTGGTTCAGACAGTGTGTTTGGCTCCTTGTAGCCCTAGTCCCTTGAAACCCTTGGTGGAGCCAGAGATAAACCAGGGCACTGAAAGGACTTGTGGGTAGACCTGATGGGCTCCAGAATTGCCTTCCAGAGGCTGGCTGGGGTCCGAGTTCCTCTGACAGAGCAGAGAATCGGACTGTTTAGCTTGCAGTCCCCACCCCTTCTTTAGCAGCCCCACGGACGCTCAGGCTCGTCTCAGAACTTATTTGCTGTCACTGCTTCCAGGAACACTCTCCACTGTACTGAGCCATTGGGAAAAGTTCCAGTTGCCATGCCCTCTACCCTGCCAAGAAGAGAGTAGGATTTGCGTCACATGGCTTTACTGTCACGTGTTTCATACTGCAGAGGCTAAAGCTTCAGGGTCATGAAAAAGACTCCACCTCACCAGCTAAGGGCTTCCCTGGTGGCTTAGTGGTAAAGAATCCGCCTGCAATGCAGGAGATGTGCATTCGATCGTGGGTAGGGAAGATCTCCTGGAGGAGGAAATGGCAACCCACTCCAGTATTCTTGCCTGGGAAATCCTGTGGGCAGAGGAGGCTGGTGGGCTACAGTCCATGGGGTCGCGAAAGAGTTGGACACGACTGAGTGACTAAACAACACTACCAGCTAAGAGTTGCCTGGGAGCCAGAGAGGGAAATTCCCCAATTTCCTATAGTTGTGAATCAGGACGCCTGTGCTGAAACGTACATCCCACTGCCTGAAACTCAGACTCACGAGTGACTCAGCAGTGCCTCACCTGAGCAGGGACAGAGGGCAAAAGGCTGGGAACACTGTAGGTTCAAGCCACGTTGGGGATGTTTGAATCCTGAGAGTGCTCTTTTTGAGATCGTAGAACAGATTCCTCTAGGGCCCTCACAGTTCAGTTCACTTCAGTTGCTCAGTCGTGTCCGACTCTTTGCGACTTCATGGACTGCTGCACGCCAGGCCTCCCTGTCCATCACCAACTCCCGGAGCCTACTCAAACTCATGTCCATTGAGTCGGTGATGCCATTCAACCATGTCACCCTCTGTCGTCCCCTTCTCCTCCTGCCTTCAATCTTTCCCAGCATCAGGGTCTTTTCAAATGAGTCAGCTCTTCCCATCAGGTGGCCAAAGTATTGGAGTTTCAGCTTCAAAGCGCTGTCATAGGGACTCATAAGATATTCTGATTCCTCAGACCAAGCAGATAAGGTACGTCTCAAGCAAAAGAGACCTCAGGGCGGCCTCTTGCCAGCTCTCATTTGAAGAGCTAGGAAGTTCCTCCTGATTTCTACCTTAATTCCTCTTGCTTCATCCCCTCTCATTGGTTCTTCAGTAGGGTGACACAAGAGTTGGAACCATGCTTTGTTCACCATAGTATCAACAGAGTCCAGATGCATGGGTAACTTAAAAAAATTTTAGCAACCAGTGCAGCACAGTCAGAATGGACTCTGGCTAGGGTGCTGAACAGGATCCAGGAGAAAAGAGCTCTGGGCTTGAGTTCTAGTCTTGGCTCTGCGGCTAATTTACTATGTGACCTCAAGCAAACCACTTGACCTCTCTGGGCTTCACTTTTCTCACCTTTAAAAAAGAGATATCTGGACTAGAGGTTGCAAAGTCATATGCCAGCAGGATCAGGCAATTAAAGTAAATGAGTGAATCCAGTAGGGCGGGGTTGTCCCGACTGTTACATGTAGACTCCCTCTAAATGGGCAGCTGTTGCCTGATGGAGCTGCCGACCCAAGCTGTCCCAGGCATTCAACTCTTCAAGAGATGCTAAGACTCTGGATGTTTTGTGAAATCTCCTGATGTTTAAACAATTCTGTGGGTCAAGAGACATCTCTAATTCCCCCGTAGACCAGAGGATTTGAAGGGCCCTCCCAACTCAAATTTTCTGCTTCTAAAATATATGTCTTCCAGGGAATTCCCTGGTGGTCCAGTGGTTAGGACTCGAAGCTGTCACTGCTGTGTCCTCAGCTGTTCAATCCCTGGTCAGGGAACAACACCCTGCAGGCCATGCAAAGGAGCCAAAAAGAAAAAAAAAGAAAGTGCCTTTCAAAGAAGATCACTAAGAAATCACCTTAGTTATGGTAATTTCAGCTACTGCAAAAGTGAGTGTCTGTGTGTGGACTCATGCTTTCAGCTTCTGGTTCCCCTCAAATGACACTTTCCTGGTGGTCTTCCCCTGCATCCCGCTTATATACCTGCAGGGGATTGTTTGTTTGGTTTCAGGAGCCCAGCCCTGGGCCAGATGGACGGTACAGCTTGTCCAGTGAGCTCACCAGCAGTAATAGGCTGGCTGTGCCGATGAGATAGCCCTCCCCTTTCCCTGCATGAAGGTAAGAGTGGCCACAAGCAGTGGCTGATTCAGGCTCTGGACCTTGCTGCCTTTTCAGGGCTTTGCTGGCCATGTCCCTAGGATGAACTGGGACTAGGAACCCAGTCTGCATTATTACCAATCTGGAGCTCTCCAACCTAGGTATATTAGTTTGCATTTGGAACAATGGAGCACAGACTGGGGGTGCTTAAACCACAGAAACATATTGTCTCACAGTTCTGGAGGCCAGAAGTTCAAAATCAGGGTCTCAGCAAGGTTGGTTCCTTCTGAGGACTTCGAGGGAGGGAAGGGTCTATCCCAGGCTCCTCTCCTTGGCTTGCAGATGGATGTCTCCTCGCTGTGTCTCTTCACATCCTCTTTCCTCAGTGTCTGTTTGTCTCTATGTCCAAATTTCCCTTTTGTATAAGGACATCAGTCATATCTGATTAGGGCACATTGTAATAACTGCATTTTAACTTGTTTAACTCTGTGAAGACCCTCTCTCCAAGTCAGAGTACATTCAGAGACACAAGGGGTCATCAGACCTTGACATCTGGATTTAGGGGACACAGTTCAGTCCATAACACTACTTCACCATGGTCTCTCACTCATTGCTTTAAACTCCAAAACCTAAGTACCCTGCTTGTGCCCCTTCTTACCTGTGACAGCCCAGTGCTGCAGCATCCCACGTGCTGGTACTCAGCTCACTGTACACACGCGCTCTATACGGACTGAGGCTCTCTGCTGTGGAAAAGGGGAGGGGACGTTTACCGGACACCCATTAGGGGACATACAGGCCTTGAATTTCAGGTAATAGTAAGAGCTGTCTGCTGGTGGTCCAGTGGTTAAGAATCCACCTGCCAATGCAGGGGACACGGCTTTGAGCCCTGGTCTGGGGAGATCCCACACGCGCTGGAGTAACTAAGCCCGGATGCCAACGCTATCGAGCCCATGCACCGCAGTGACTGAAGCCTGTGCTCCCGGGGCCTATGCTCTGCAACAAGAGAAGCCGCCACAGTGAGAAGCCACCACGCTGAACGAAGAGTAGCCCCTGCTCGCAACTAGAGAAAGCCTACATGTAGCACAGAGGGCCCAGCGCTGCAAGTGGATAAAATAAACAATTCATTATAAATGACCCATTTATAACAGCTTATAAGAATCATTCATAATAAATAAGTGAAAATATGTATTTAAAAATGAATACATAAATAAAAATTAATAGTAGGAGATGTCTGTTTATTCAGTGAGATACTGCCTCTATGGCACTTTTTATCTTCATATCAATAAAAATGTTATTCCCAACTGCAGCTGGGAAGTGCCAAGTATCATTCCAAGCACTTTATATGAAGTAATTTTTTGAATACTCACAATACCCTTTTGAGGTAGATATGATTATTTACATCCTTCTACAGATGGGCTTCCCTGGTGGCTCAGCTGGTAAAGAATCCACCTGCAATGTGGGAGACCTGGGATTTGATCTCTGGGTTGGGAAGATCCCCTGTAGAAGGGAAAGGCTACCCGCTCCAGTATTCTGGCCTGGAGAATTCCATGGACTATATAGTCTATGGGGTAGCAAAGAGTAGGAAACGACTCAATGACTCTCACTTTTCACAGATAAGACACTGAAGCACGGACAGCTTAGGAAAACTTCCCCAAGTCTATAGTAACTGATGGAGTTGGATTTGAATCCCAATAGTTGGCTGCAGAGGCCATGCTTTTAATCATTACCAGATAGTATTTGGAAAAGGCAGGAGAGTTATTCTCATTGACTAGATGAGGAAGGTCGAAACCAAGCAGCTAAGGAACTCACTCAGGGGCACAGGGGTAAGGGGCAGAGGAGAAGCAGAATTCCTGCCCTGGAAGCCACAGGGCTTTCCTCAGAAGGGACCAAGTGTCCTGGGTCCCTTCCCCACACCCTGCTCCACTTACACAGGCCCACAGGTAATAAGGCCAACCAGCAGTCTCTAAACCCTTATTTGTAGTTAACTGTCTCCAGGCGTGCATGCTAAGTCGCTTCAGTTGTGTCCGACTCTCTGTGACCTCACGGACTGTAGCCAGCCAGGCTCCTCTGTCCACGGGATTCTCCAGGCAAGGATACTGGAGTGGGTTGCCATGCCCTCCTCCAGCGGATCTTCCCGACCCAGGGATTGAAGCCGTGTCTCTTATGCCTCCTGCCTTGGCAGGCGGGTTCTTTACTACTAGCACCACCTCCATACCGAAGGGGTGATTATTGGGCAGAAGGGAAGGGAGGCCCCCTTCTCGATTTAGAGCTAAATCTCGACTTAGATTTCCTCGCAGTCGCTTCCAATGCACAAGCCCACGAGCCCCGAGGGGTCAGGTCTAGACCTGAATCCTGGCGTTTACTTTCTCAGCCTGAATGAGAAGCAGGGCAGGGCGGTGGGGAAGGCGCTGCGAGGGCCTGGGCCTCCCAGGAACACAGAGTATCATATTTCTCGCGACCCGCCAATCACGGACGCGGGGGCGGGGCCACACCTGGGAGGAGGGGCCACACCTGGGAGGAGGGGCCACACCTGGGGGGCGGGGCCGGACGGCGGAGGCGGGGGCCGCGGCGTCCCCGGGCGAGGCGCTGACGTGAGCCTGGCTCACCTGGGCCGGGCAGGTGAGGGCCGGCGCGGGGCGGGGAGAGGAGCCCGCAGTCCCTACCAGCGCACAGCCAGGCGTTGCTCGCCCTACGGGTCGAGGAGCGCGGTGGCGGCGGGTGATCGTACCTGGGGACTTGGTTCGGAGGGACGTTCGCTTCTGGCAGCCGGATTGAAGACAGGTGGGAACGCCAAAGTCCGGAGACTAGCTTGGGGAAGGGAGGGCACGCCCGCTGGTGAAGGGTCCCCTCCAGAGCCTGCAGGGGTGAGGAGAGCTTGCTTAGGGACATCTGTGCGTCGGGCGACGTCCTCTAGGGCTGGATGCCTGTCCCTGTGACCCAGGTGGCTCCTGGATGGTCAGTCCCAGCTTGGGATCGCCGGACCCTTCCCGACCCCTCGCTTCAGTCCACTTCCTTTCCCTCCCCGCCCAGCGGGAGTGCGCGGCTCCCAGCCTCCACCCACCCACCGTCGGGGCGCGCTAAGGCGCCTCCACCCCTCTGGTCCTACCGGATCGCCGCTCCGCCGGCTCTTGCTGCCCAAAGAGGGAATTTCCCAGGCCGGCCGGCCGCCCGGCCCTCGATCTTGGTGGGTGTTTTGGGAAATTGCGGGTCGGGGCAACCAGTAGCTTCGGCCAGTTTGTTTTCTCTCCTGGAATTTGTTTAGCACCGTCAGACCCCTCGCCCTGAGCCTGGGAGACACCCGTGGATTTCCAAGTAGCCAAACGAGGTGCTGGGGAGGGTGGCGCCGGGTGTGGTTGCTCTGGGGGTGAGGCTCTCTTCGCCTGAAGGGGCTGGAGGGCGGGTGTGGAGAAGTGGGGAAAGTCTTCCAGGCAGGGCTGGAAAGCAGGCCCGCGGTGCCACTGTTCACGGGGAGCCTGCTGTGTGGTAAAGGGGTCATCCCAACGCGACCCTGCTGTCTTGGTGGCTGTCAAAAGTGGAAGCCTGGAAGGGAGATGAAGAAGGCGCGTTTGAGCAGGGGTTGGTGAAGGCGGGGTGCCGACCCAGGACAGTATTTTAGGCTTAGATGTTTGTATAACACTTGACACCAGCACCCCATACAGGGTCGCTAGCTCTCTCCAGCCCCCAGCTTCAATCAAGCAGGGAGGAAGGGCATAGGAATTATGGCTAGAGGCTCAGAATTTACCCATAAACAGGGCTGAACTAAATGGAGGAAAGACTGGGGAACTTGGAAGATGGCATTTCAGGTCCCTCCAGGAGGAGGGAGAAGAAAAGCAGGCCCATTCCCTGAAGCCTGTCTGCAAGAAATGAGGGTGTGTGTGTTTTACTCTGAGCAAAATCATTGACAGCTGAGTCTTGGCTTCGGGGAGGCCGTGTTCCTGGAAAGTAGTCTGGGCAGGGGCTGCAGAGATGGCAGTGCGGGTGTTTCTAGGGGGCCTGTTCCCTGGATTGGGGGTGTGAGAGAGGACAGTTCATGCCCTGGGGAGGTTGAAAGCATCTGTGCTCAGGGCCCAGTGTGAGGGGAGTGATTGGGTTAGCATCTTTGTTCTGTGGCTGGTTGAATACCTGTTGGAGACTCAGGCCTTGAATTTTCTAGCCTCTATAATGGCGGCTAGAGATAACCAGAGCTGAATTCAACTAGGCTAGGGTTGTTCTGTGGGCCTTGGGATTTGGGTGGCAAGAGTGTTTTGAAAGAAAACTTTGGTTTAGGTGTGTTTAAGGGTGGTTGTCGTGCAGCCTCCTCCCTAAGCACTTTGTTGGCCCTCTGTGCTGCTTGGATCTTTGTCGATGTTTTTGGTTTACTCTCTTGGTGTACAGAAGAAGGGAGAGACTTGGAGGGCTGGGTGTAGTGGCAGGTTATGGTACAGCACACTCTGACTCAGAAGTATTGGGTCCAGGTCCCAGATAAAACACTTTGCTGTGCCTCAGTTAACCCAGCTGTAAAATGGGGATGATAACAATACTACTTCTAGATCATGAGGATGAGGTCAGACACATTAAGTAAAAGTGTACGTGAAAACTATAAAGCCTATGTGTAGATATAGAGGATTGTTGTTACCATGGTTTATATTAGCTGAAGGCCATCATCTTTTTTACCTAACAGTGGCCAAGAAATGCCTTAGCTTCCTGTGGTTAAAAAATATATATATATTACTTGTAGTGTTCTGTTTTTAAGTTACGAATCAAAACATGTCATTGTAGGAAAATGTGAATCATATAAAAGTATGTAGGGAACCGTGAAAGTCACCCACAATCTTGCCATTACTAAGGTAACTACTTGGGTAATGACTAAGAACTTCTTGTTGCATCGATATTTTATTTCTACCCCTTTTAAAAATTCTATGTGCATATATACACAAGTGCATGTTATGTTACAAGATGGAAGAGATACTATCCAGTCAATATTGTATGATGCCTTTTCCCTCTTAAGTACATATAAACATTTTCCCAAATCCAATAAAAATTCTTCAGATGCCTCGATGTTAATAGCTGCTTGATACTGCAGCCTATGAATGTCTGATTAGCTGTTTTTCCCTGTTATTTTGGTTGCCTCCCAATTTTCCCTTTCTGCCTGTTTTTGTAGTCTTAGTTACTGGGTGGCAGGTGGAGATATAGTCGGCTTTGAGAAGATGGGGAGGGTTAGCTGTGATGGAGGTGGGGTAGGGAGGAGGAGGCTGGGCAGGGTTGCCCCTGCGTGCTGCCGTCTTCCGAGAATGCTGAGAACACAGGGCTCTAGATCTTAATCATTGATCTCTATGCGTGGCTACTTCTCCCTCCCCATCACTCTGTGTGCAGTTCCTTGTGTTCGCTTGGTTGCCTTAATTTTTTTCTTGATGTGCCGTGGATCAACTAGGAGGAACTCTCTTCTTCAAAGCCTGCAGTCCTTCAAGGGGTGGATTTCACATGTCTGCCAGTCCTAGACACAGGACTGGCCATATTACAATAAGTGTGTTAGTCGCTCAGTTGTGTCCAACTCTTTGTGACCCCACCGACTCTAGCCCGCCAGGCTCCTCTGCCCATGAGATTTCCCAGGCAAGGATACTGGAGTGGGTTGCCATTCCCATCTCCAGGGGATCTTCTTGACCCAGGGATCAAACCTGGGTCTCCCATGTTGCATGCAGATTCTTTACCTCCTGAGCCACCAGGAAACAGTACAGGAAGGCTGACCGTATTGCAATAGATCTTCTCAAAAGCCCCTCACTAGGTTGGACCCATTTGCCACCCATTTCCAGTTCTCTTGGTTCTTCCTTCGCCCCATCCCCCCATCACCACAGGCCAGGACTGAGGAAAGGAAGGCTAGAACTTGCCCTGCGGAGGATATGCATTCCCTCCTCCTTAAAAGGTAAATGTTCTCCGTGGTTTGATAGCTCAGTTTGCTGCTCTATGGAGCAACCTACACCAAGGCCAAGAACTTGGGGGTAGAGGGCACTTGAACACTCCATGCCACCTCTCCTGCCCATGGGGAGCTCTGCTCCCAGGGGGGGCAGGTTTCAGTTGCACGGCTTGGTAATTGGGTCAGAAGGCTCAGGTGAGGGCAGGTCCTGCTTTGCTCTTAAAGTGCCGGTGATCCAGCTGGGTTTGCGTTTTCCCGTGTGCTGTCAGGCTGGCCCGGGGAAAGAAGTGACGCATTAGGGGCCACCCCCTCAGCTAAGCTCCTCCGAGGGGGAGACTTAAGCTGACTCAACTGGTTTGATTTCTGAACCGCAACCCCGGTGGGAATCTTTCTGGGTGGGAAGGTGACTTATTTAAATATCTTCCTTTTCTCAGGTTTTTGTGGGGTTTGAGCAATTCCAGTGTGGATTTCTTCAGGCAGTCTGATGAAAACATTGTGTTTAGTAACTGACCTCGTGTTTGTCACACAGTAGCTGATGAACAAACATTTGTTGAATGAACGTTGTTTTAAAAACAAAGTGAGATAAGAACACCGAAGGAAAAAAAAAAAAAAAAAGAGACTAAATGCAACATCCCAGGCAAGCAGTTCTCCAGGGACTGCTCTTTCCTGTAGACACCCAGTTGGGACAGGCCTTTGTTTCCCCCGCTGGCACCAAATGTTATCTGCTAGGCTGTGCTGAGCCCTTCTATTTTTATGAGGATCAATTGCAGACTTTACCCAGGCTGGCTACTGTAGCCAATCAGTTCCACTCAGCCTCTGTAGGGGAGATAAACAGACCCAGGTAAGGAGGCTGTCCTAGCAGCAGGGAGCGTGTCTCATGACTGTTTTCGGACTTTAGGGTTAGGCACTGTGATATTTGATTATTCCGGGGCTTCTGAGCTTTACCAGACTCAGTTACAGAGCACTGGATTGTTCTAGGGATAACCAGCTCATACTCCCCTTCCCTTCTTTTTCTCCCCTGTACAGAACCTTTGGGTGGCCCAGAGAAAGGAAACCTGACTTGAGGCCCAGCTCTCAGATTCCTGTGGATACACTGCCTGCTCATCTATGTGAGTGAGGACTTTGCAACCAGGACCCACCCCTTTGCCTACTTCTCTCATCACGATGCTGTCATTCCGTAGTTGTCTAAAAAAAGAGCGCGCGCTTCAAGTTCTTGTCTATCCTTTGCTGTTTCCATAACTTTTTTCTTCCCTCTCCTGAGATGAGATTGAAAAGGGCAATTTCCCTTCTGTTCCCTTGGTACTTCAGGAAGGACTGTGTTCCAGCAGGGATGACATCATCTTTTTATTTTTCTGCCTCAGGATTTAAATAGAAGAAATGTGATCTACTTACATGATAAGTCTGATTTGGCTGGAGCATGAAAAATAAATGGCTTTGAAATAAGAATCAAAAGAACCTTTTAACCTCTTTTCTTTTCTTCCCCACCTGGCACAGTTTATTCCCATATTTAGTTTCTTTGCTGTAATCTAATGAAACTGTAGCTCTGTCATACGGGAACAGTGGCTGGGAACTTTTCCCAGGGGCTGGCCTAATTCTCCTCTCTCCACTTCTCCCCCTTCCCCGCAAGCCAGATCATGGCCCTCCACCCCCGCAGAGTTCGGCTGAAGCCCTGGCTGGTGGCCCAAGTGGACAGTGGCCTGTACCCAGGGCTCATCTGGCTACACAGGGACTCCAAACGCTTCCAGATCCCCTGGAAACATGCCACCCGGCACAGCCCCCAGCAAGAGGAGGAAAACACCATTTTCAAGGTAAAGGTCTTCTTTTACCGTCTCACTTGAAACGTTTTTCCAGTTCTCAGGCCTTTTTGGGTTTTTGTTGTCTTGTTTTCAGTTTTGGCGTGAAGAAGGTACTAGATGCAAGATGCTGAGGCAGCAGAATGTTGTTGATGCGGGTGGGGGACAGACTTAGCAGGCGTAGTGATTTCTCTTGTTGGGGCATGTCTGTCATTATGGTCGAGGCCGTTTATTCTTTCTCATCGGTCCAAGGTACTCAGCTCACATCCCAAGGGATGGCACGTGTGACTGGCTATACTGTTAATTGCCTGTATGCTGAGGCTGTTCTAGAGCTCTGGAGGGTCAGCCAGCAGTCAATCTTTCATTCACTCAAGGCTTTTGCTCTGGCCTGGAAATGGCTATCCAAACCCAGGCAGAACTACTGAGTGGCAGCAGGCTCCTAACAGCCTGTAGAATGGGTGTTGAGGGCCCTCTGCAAGTTTCCTTTGAAATTAAAACATTTTGGCTCATCCATCTATGCATGCATGCTCTGTTGTGTCTGACTTGCGACCCCATGGACTATAGCCCTCCAGAAACCTCTGTTTATGGGATTTTTTCCAGGCAAGAGTATTGGAGTGAGCCAGGGGATCTTCCCAACCCAGAGATCGAAACTCCTTCTCCTTCATTGGCAGGCAGGTTCTTTACCCCTGAGCCATCTTAAAAAATGAAAGGTGATTTAATTACAGGTTTTTATTCTACAAATGTTTTCTTAACTAAAGAATAGCTCAGATGTGAGAGTTATTTTGCTTAACTGAAAACAAGATTGAATCACGTGGCATTGTATAAAATGTGAGTGAAACCAAAATCTAAGACAGAAGTCAGTGAGAAGGTAGTTGTAGGAAGGGCTGTTATGTGGTTTGTAACTCTGGAACCTGTGCCTCCACTCCAGACCGACTTCTCTGTGCTGGTCAGTCTTTTCTCTCTTGAGTAATGTTAGTTCCTGCACCTCCAAAACATGGAGAAATGAGTTTCTCCATTTTTTCCCTGACTAGCAGCTGGAAGTCAAGTGAAATCCAGGGTCTGTCCTGAACTTCTCAAGACTGATGCCTCAGATTCTGGCTGAGATTGGGCCAGGAGAGGTGAACTCATACCTCAAAGGAGAGCCATCCTAGAGCTGTTCTATTGGGTATAGAGACAAGAGGTAGAGAAAAAGTTGGCCTGTGAATACTTAAAAAGTAAATCAGTGCTTTTAATTTAAAAATGTAATGATGATATAAAAGTGGTAAGGAAACCATTTGGAAACCAGCACCAATTATTGGAGCAGCCATCAGAGGAGGATGGGCCTGGTATGGCCTCTTTCCTCGGCTTGCAGCCAGACTTGCTGTTGAAGTGCCTGGTGGTGGCTGGCCATGGCGAAAGAGGCTGGTTCCCGAAGGTTCCACTCACAAGAATGTTCTGAATCCTTAGGGCTTGAGGAAAAGGTAGCTGTGGGCAGCCGCTCTGTCCTGGTTACATCTGTGCATCTGTTTGTGGCATGCTAAGGGAAAGTCTGGGTGTCAGGAGGAGAATGAGGGTGCCTTCACAGATCCCAAGCTCTGGCAGGCCTTTGGCAGGATAAGGGTGTCGAGGTGATGACCAGAATTAAGAGGGTGTCTGCTCCACACTATAGGCGCATTATCTCATTTAGTTCTCCACGTCGCTGGAAGGAGGACTTTACCCTCCTATTGTAGATGTAAAAGCTGAATCTCACAGGGGCTATGTAACTTGCCCAAATCACATAGCCAATAAGTGGTGCGGCCAGGATTTGAACCCAGGCCTATCTGCTGCCCCCTCCATTATCAGACAGCCCCTTCTGACCAGGAGCTGTGAGTCCTGGCTTCAGATCCTACTACCGTCACTCGCATGTGTGGTCTTGAACAAGTCACATAATCTCTTTAGGCTTTAACTTCCCCTTCAGTAAAATCGGGATAAAACCAGTCTTGCCTGTCTCACGAGATTGTTGTGAGAATTGAGTGAAATAAACGTCTAGAAAGGGACTCATAAATTGCCATAAAAATGCAGAGACTGTGTCTGTTTTTGGAAGAGAAATAGGGACCTGCCCGGTGACCAGAACCTCAGAATGGGTTTGAACACGGGTTGTTTATGAAGACAACGGCTGTCACATGGTGGATACCACCCTCTGTTGCATCAGCCTCAGGTCCTCCACAGAGTCTGAATGGGCCCTGGGGGGTGGCTGTGCTGTGAGCAGAAAGGGCTCTGGGTTAGTCTGGCTGCTCTTCATGGAGGGGCAGGGATTCAGGGAGCCACAGAGATTTGCAGACCTGTGCCAAAGTCAGCACTGCCCAAGCCAGCTGAGTGGGGCCAGAAGGTGAGTGGACCTGGAGGTCAAACAAATGGAGGGGAAAACAGGGAGAGGCAGACGCTAGGCACCGCCAGGCGCAACTGGAGATAGGACTCTCTGGACACTGGGGGCCAGTGAGGTGGAGCTCTCCTACCGGGGGCTGGATGCAATGGAGCCTGCTATGCTGAGGGCAGCAGCCTTGTCAGCCCTCTTCACTCCATACCGCATAGCAAGGAGGGGAGCCCCCTCTGGCCCCAGAAGAGGGTAGGAAGAAATGAGTGAACTGGAGGAGAAGGATTCAGGTTGGCCATTGGAAGAAGCTTCCTCATGACTGTGAGACTCTGCAGGGAGAGACCAGAGTGCTCAGAGGACGGGGGAGGAAAACTCTGTCTGGGCTTGAGGAAGAAGTCCACAGTCAGGATCGGAGGCGGGGAGGTGGGACTGGATGAGCGACGGGCCTGGTCAGCTTGAACAGGCTGCCATGTGCTTCCTGATTTTGAGTCCTCGGCAGACGACACCCCCCTTTTCTGCACCAGGATGTACTACACAGCCCTGAAGAAAGCGCAGACATGGAGAATATGTTCATGGTGGGGAAGGGCGGATAGCTCATGAAGCAGACACGCTGATGCCTGGTAGACCTGGAAACTGAAAACCACAGCGGCGAGGTCACAGGGGTTTTGGCCCAGGCCACCAGCCACTGGTGTTTCCAGAGAAATGTTCCCAATGTGGGAGTTTGGGGAAGTAGGGAAAGGCAGGCAGTGTGAGTTTATTAGGACTTGAGGCCCTCCGCCGCCCGCTGAAGCAAGTTGAATTCTCAGAGTGCGTGTCCTGCCCTCCTGCAGGCTATTTTAGTCCTAAAGGCACTTGGTTTCTGCAGTTATTTGTGCATCAGATTGAAGACGGAAGGGGAGGGAACAGCAAGACCACACTCTTCAAATCATATGCCATCTTCCTTTTTCTTCTTGTTATATAAGCAACTCGTCAAAAAAAAAAAAAAAAGTAAAACAGAACAAAAAAAATTATCTGCAATCCTGCTTTCAAAGTTACCATTAGTATCTTAGTGTACATTTGTTTCAGATGTTTCTTTATTTTCAGCCCTTCATTATGGCCATTGTAGTCACCAACTGGCACCAATGCTTGAGATAAGGCTCCTCTTTTCACAAGATTATATTTGCATCTGGTTTAATCTCTCTCCGGCCCTCCCTCGCCTGGTCCTCCAAGCTGGTGTTTCCTGCTGCAGCCTCTGTACACTGGGGTTGGGACGCTGGGGCGGCCAGACGGGGCCACATGTATCTGTGTCTGCCTGCGGGAGGGTGGGCATGCTTTGCAGCGTGTCTGGGCAACAGCAGGCATTCACTGCCGTTTCCTGTCCTTCAGGCCTGGGCTGTGGAGACAGGGAAGTACCAGGAAGGGGTGGATGACCCCGACCCAGCTAAATGGAAGGCCCAGCTCCGCTGTGCTCTCAACAAGAGCAGAGAGTTCAACCTCATGTATGATGGCACCAAGGAGGTGCCCATGAACCCAGTGAAGATATATCAAGTGTGTGACATCCCCCAGCCCCAGGGCTCGATCATTAACCCAGGTGAGGCCCCAGCTGCTGCGGAGAAGGTGGACAGTGTGCTGCGTTCCTGGCTAGACCCTTCAAGAGATAGTCGCCTTGAAAATTGCCTCGCTTAGAATGTTTATGACTGCTGAACAAGAAATCTTGTTCCTAGAAAGGCTCAGAGAACAAAAGATACAAACTCAGCAAGGAGTTCCTGCTCACTTATTGGAACACTAAAGCATTAGAAAATGGAGGGAGCATAGAGTTCTATAAAAATAGCTTCTCTCTGGGCTCAACACTGAGAAGAGAGGCCAGATAGCTTAGGAGGAGGAGGGATTAAAACTTGGAAGGTCTGAGTTCTAAACCTAGTTCTTTTCACTTGGCTACCATGGGACTTTGAATCAAGTCCTTTGACCTTTTGAGCCTCAGTTTCTTTCATTATAAAACCCGGGCTCTCATCTTTCCTCTCATCTTTCAAAGGCTGTTTTAAGAATCAATTAACATGACATTCTAAAAGCTCTCTTTAGATAAGTTCTCTTTATAAATGATGGTTGAATGTCATTGAATTTGTAGGGTAAGATCCAACTAAGAGCCAGATAATTTAGACTTGACCCCCAGTGAATCTAGGGAGGCCCTGCCATGAGGGAAGTTTCTGTCCTCACATTAAGTTTACAAAGGAGAGAAGCTGTGGTCCTTGAGTCCTTAAAAAGGATGTTAATGCATCAAAGTAAGTTTAGAGTAGAAGTTAAAAGTTTTCTAGAAGGGAATAGGGTGTGCAGCTCCTGGGTAGGGGAGGGGATGAGAGCTTACATTAGGGTTCTAGAGAAGGAGGTGGAAGGCGGGGAGAACAACTTCGGTCCCCCCACTTTGGCTAGGGCACTGGGGATGCACGCTGAACCCCAGGAGCCTCTGTGCTGGCAGTGGCTAGCTTGAACAGTGGGTCAGCTACCAGGATGACGGTGAAGAGTGAGCGGCTCACCTGTGGGCTTGTGTGTCTGTTTTTCGGGAAGGATCCACTGGGTCTGCTCCTTGGGATGAGAAAGACAATGACGTGGATGAAGAAGATGAGGAAGATGAGCTGGACCAGTCACAGCACCACGTCCCCATTCAGGACACCTTCCCCTTCCTGAACATCAATGGTGAGAGGGGTGACGGGGGGGTGTGGAGGAGGAAGAGGAGGAAAGGGGCTTTCATTTTGCAACTGTTGACACTATATCCACTGCTGTCCTGGGAGCAGTGACCGGACCCTGTGGCCAGGTCGCCAGTCTGTTAGCAAGCAGGGGTCATAGGCAAAGGAATTCCTAGGCCTGGTTATCCCAGTGGGGTGGCTTCTAGGCATAGAGAGCATCTTCTGAGTCTTAAGTGATAATTCAGAGAAATTAAAAAATGAAATTCGTTCTCAATCGCACATACAAATACACCAGCTGTTATAACTTTTGCTGATTTCCTTCAGGTCAAAGTGCAGACATCATTTTCATGAACTGTAGGCTAATTCTTCTGCTGTTTGTCTTGGTATAAATTTTCTGTCACTCCCTTAACAGGGTCTAAGACTGTATCATGGGACCCCTGTGGCTTCTACAGCTCTTAATACTAGGCTCTGATAAAATTTATCTACTAGACAGACTTTTATCTCTTTTTTTAACCTTTTGAATTCAGCTTCCCAGGAAAAATGAGTTGAGAGGTTTGAGGGTCACTGCTTGACAGAGCAGGTACTGCATTTTCGGTTGTACTGAGGATTCTCAAACACAGGGTGAATTGCTCTTCTGTAGCAGCTGCACTTGAACTTTCCACTGATATGCTCCTAGACATGTGACTTGCCCTCAGTTGAGCAGCTTTTCACTGCCTTTCTAAGTTCCATCTGGCTGTGTGCGCGCGTGCTTAGTAGCTTCAGTCGAGTCCGACTCTTTGCGACTCCATGGACTGTAGCCCACCAGGCTCCTCTGTCCATGGGATTCTCCAGACAAGAATACTGGAGTGGGTTGCCATGCCTCCTCCAGGGGATCTTCCTAATCCAGGGACTGAACCCGAATCTCTTATGTCTCCTGCATTGTCAGGCAAGTTTTTTTTTTTTTACCACTAGTGCTACCTGGCTGCTATGGGTCAAATGAGATAATTTTGCCACCTAGAAAATTCAGTATAGCAAGATGATTCCTTTAGGATTTTGGAATACCCTACTCTAGATTGCCGGGGTCCAGCCCCCGGTGGATCCAGGGAATTCGAAGGGTGGACGGAGTCGGCGAGGAAAGACTTATTTACTTATTAATATAAGATTAGATTAGGAAACAATAGTGTAGTAGAAAGATTAAGTGGAGGAAGAGGGCTGAATAGCTTGGATTACGCAGAAGACCAATAAAATTCCAGACAAGGAATTTGCACCGTCTACGTTGGGCCACCGGTGCTTGAATATCTAAAGGTGCCTCGCCTTAGGCTCCCTTTCACGCGGGTCTTAACAGCCAGGGCAAGTAAGTAGACTTGGCGAGCCTCCGCGCCCCAGATGGAAATTCGGCCTGAAATTAAGGCAAAGAGGAGGGAAAAAGAGAGAGAGAGACACGGGGGAAACCAGTCCAGCAACTGGCTCCCCTTCTATTGTCCTTCAAGGCCTTTTATACTTTTGATTATACATAGAGATCAATGGGTAATACAAAATTATGTAGTGTTAACAGCCCAGACTCTTTCTGTATATCTTTTTGTATACAAAAGGTCTCAGGTGATTTACATTATCTTTTGGCCAACAGGCTTGTTAACACTTTTTGGCTCTCTTTCTTAATGAATGTTAATTTTGTTTCCCCTAAGTGTTTTTCTTTAATCTGCATCTCCTTAAAGCGCTAAAGTTACATCTCTATAGAACAAAGGCGCAGTGGGTTATAACAAAGAAGGTACTTAACTCAAAGATCTAATGTTGCTAATACCAGGTCTACTACTTATTTTTCTATATACCAACTATATCTAAAAATAAAGGATATGAAAATTTGGCAGCAAGTATTGGCTCAACAAATGAAACTTTTAATCAGTCCTATTCTAATGACTGACTCCTCGGAAGCCCTTACATTCCTAGGATGTTTTAAGCTTCCTGTGCCTCCTGCGATCTGGAGGCCTCAAACAATCACATGCACAGCTGTACGAGTCCTGCAGGCAGGCTAGAAAGCCATCAGAGGGGTTTTTGGATTGAAACACTCTTTCAAATGCAGAAGACTAAAGCCCTGAATTGACTTTTTCCAGAGAAAGTCAGAAGAGTGGAAAAACAGGCAGATTCTTATTTTTTGGGGGGTGGATGCTCAGGAACTGCCAGGGGGAACTCCTGAAGTCTGATCTCGGCCTTGCGTATGTCAGCTTCCTCCCTCATGACCTTGTCACGGGTGGGATTCCTCACGCTGGCTCCCGACACTAGATGATGCCCCTTCCTCGGAGAGTCAAGAAATGACTCTTAGCTACTTGTCTTCCTTCACTTACCTTGTCATTTTAACTTTGCAGCCAAGTGATGAGTAAAGACAGTCATCATAGAGCTCGCTCAGGCTAATATTGCCACAGATACATTCCCATTTAGTGAAATTTTAAGATTTGGACCTTTGGAAATGTGAGATCCTTTCCCAAATCCTTGGCTGATTCATTCTGTTCTTCTCACCCCTTAAAAGGATACAACTCATTTCCAGGATATATATACTTTTTTTTTTTACTATTAAAAAAATTATTTTTCTGATTTCCTATTTCTTTTCATGTCTTATTAAAGATTCTGTTTTGTGGCCTTATGTTACGGGCTACCTTGGATCCTTTATGGAAACGTGAACATATATTAAAAACAAAAGTAAAACGGGTACATAGATATAACCAGACTTGTACACAAAGGATCAAAGAAACATTAACCTCTGTGATTTCAGAGCTGTTGGGCAGAGAAAGAAGAATTGTTGAAGAATAGATGCATAAAAGGTGAGGTTAGGAGGAGAAATCTGAAAACTCTGGAGTGAGCCAACTTTGACAATAGCAGGGAAATAGGATGGGTTTTTCATTCTCTCAAGTTCTTTTCACTTTGCTACTATGGGACTTAAAATCAAGTCCTTTGACCTTTTGAGCCTCAGTTTCTTTAACTGGATACTTTGGAATAAATAATATTCTTACATGGTTTAAATTCATAATGATACAAAAAGGAAGTCAGCTGAAAGATTTTCCTTCCATCCTTTCTCTAAACAGTTCCTTTCCTAGAGGAGACAGATCTTACCAGTTTCTTGAGTATCCTTTTAGAAGTTTCATGGATATAAAGTATTTGTTTGTTTTTAAACGAATTTCTGTGTATTAACACTCAAAGTTACTCAACCAGTTTAGTTGAGTTCATTTTACAGAAGACAACCAGCTTCTATTTAATTGCTGGGCCCAAATTTTGCAACAGGGAACCTCACATTCATACCCATTCTAATTTAATCCCAGAGAAAACTCACTTGTCTGTTGAAGTAAAGTGAAGTTGCTCAGTCGTGTCCGACTCTTTGTGACCCCGTGGACTGTAGCCCACTAGGCTACTCTGTCCATAGGATTCTCCAGGCAAGAATACTGGAGTGGGTTTCCATTTCCTTCTCCAGGGGATCTTCCCGACCCAGGGATCGAACCCAGGTCTCCCGCATTGCTGGCAGATGCTTTAACTTCTGAGCCACCAGGGAAGCCCACTTGTCTGTTAGTCATCAGCAAATGTACGTTGTCAGAATTATGAGTCGGATGCAGAAATAACAAGATTAGGAAGCAGAAACAGGAGAACCTTGTTTCTCCTTGGTGTTTGTTGGGGGAATTATTGATGGGCTGTTATTCTGAGTTGTGGTCTAGTGTTGGACCTTTAATTTAAAGCCTCTGACCCAGGTGGTATGCATGAGAGGGACCCTGCCAGCTCACCCACAGCCTTCTGTTTTAGGTTCTCCCATAGCACCAGGCAGTGTGGGCAACTGCAGCCCTGAAGCAGTGTGGCCCAAAACAGAACCTCTGGAGATGGAAGTGCCCCAGGCACCTATACAGCCTTTCTATAGCTCTCCAGAGCTGTGGATCAGCTCGCTCCCAAGTAAGTAAGCCTTGGTTTCCTATCTGGATCTTCAGCTCCTATTATAGTCCATTTCCTGCCCCACCTTCTGCCTCCATTTCTTTGCCTTGTATAGAATAGTCCCCCAGGCAGCCTCTGTGTCTGGTTCCTGGCTGGCTGATGAGTCACCGGGGAAGAAGTAAAGAAACATTAGCCCATACCTGCTTGCCCAAGGAGATCCTCTGATTGGCTGCTGTGCAGCTCTGTGTTACTCACCTCTTAGGTGGGTGGAAGGCCTGGGTTTATCAGTTTGCCTAGGGTATTTGGGGACCAGGTTCGTTGTGGGATAGGGAAGTTAATGACTGGATTTGGTCAAGGAGGCTCTTGGGTTCTGAGGGGCTTTAGGATCCAGAGGATATCTTTCTGAATTGTGCACAAATCCATCTCAGTGAAGAATCAAAGTCCTGCCTCTCCCTTTCACAATACACACAGTGGGGGCCGGGGCGGGGGGGGGGTGGGGAGGGGGGGGGACTATCATTTTGTCCAAGAGGCTGATAGCTTTGATAAGACCGATAGCTTTCAGTAGACATTTGCTGAGTGAAAATTTACTTTGCTGTGAACTGTGTCCTTTTGTGATGTGTTATTAGAACAGGTCGACCGTGTGTGCTCATCTGTGTACTTTTCAGAAAGATGGCTTGGTACTTTTTATTGTCTCTCTGGTTTCTTTAAACAGTGAGTCAAAAATGATAACACAAACCAGATGCTGCCTTAGTTTTTTCAGCTCCTTCCAACGCCTATTGATGTAAAGACTCAGTACAAAATGGGGAGACTAGGACCCAGAACTTTGGTTGGAGGAATTCTAGCTCTTAGGGAGTGGAGATTGAACCTAGATAGTACAGATGGACTTTGAACTGTTTGCTTCAAGGCAGCCTTTCGAGGGAATACTCCCAGGATATGTTGATGTCTCCTTGTGTTGCAGGAAGGATAACTATGCCAGTGGCCTTCCTGGATGCTGGCTGAAAGGTGGCTTGATTCTAATGGACTTGCACGAGTCTTAGGTATGGACGGGCAGAGCAGTGGAGCAGGACTCTCACTGTCCCGTCTTACATTGCAGTGACTGACCTGGACATCAAGTTTCAGTACCGTGGGAAGGAGTATGGGCAGACCATGACCGTGAGCAACCCCCAAGGCTGCCGGCTCTTCTATGGGGACCTGGGTCCCATGCCTGACCAGGAGGAGCTCTTTGGTCCCGTCAGCCTGGAACAGGTCAAGTTCCCGGGGCCAGAGCACATCACCAATGAGAAGCAGAAGCTGTTCACCAGCAAGCTGCTAGACGTCATGGATAGAGGACTGATTCTGGAGGTCAGCGGGCACGCCATCTATGCCATCAGGCTGTGCCAGTGCAAGGTGTACTGGTCTGGGCCCTGTGCCCCATCACTTGTTGCCCCCAACCTGATTGAGAGACAAAAGAAGGTCAAACTGTTTTGTCTGGAAACGTTCCTGAGTGGTGAGTCTTTTTTCAGAGGATTGATGGGTAGGAACAGCTCCCTGCAAGTATGTCTTCCTCCTTCCTGCCCCGCCTCTCCTGGCTCTGCAAAGATCTTAAGGAAACAGTCTCTTCGGCTGAAGTCAAGGTAGAAGAGAACCTTGATTCTGAAAAATAAAGGTGACCGGGGCAGAAGGACGTTCCACTCCAGAGCTATATATGTGAAGCCAGTTTTAGGCTGGTGGTGGTAACTCTGTTGGCAGAAGAGGGAGACAGCCTTTCACTGCTCCCCAGAGTCCACCAACTTATTTATCCTTCACTTTAGAAGGTGACCCTACTCATCATAATTGGTTAAACATATAGTTTTTTCATTTGGGACATATTTGAGTGGCAAATTCAAGCAGGTATATTTAAGGAGAGGAATGAGATGTAAATTTTCCAATGTGATTTGAACCCCAAGTCTAGTTTAAGTGGTGTCTGATAAAACCCTCTGAAATGATGAACATCTTCTATGTTTGTGTGGTTTGCATGTTAGTCAATAGCCACGTGTGGCTGTTGAGTACGTAGATGTTACTAATGTGACTAAGGAACGATTTACTTTTAATGAATTTAAATGCAGTAGCCACATGTGGCAAGTAGCTACTGTACCAGACAACAGAACATAAAAGCTGGTATTTACTGAGTGGATATGGAATGACCCAGTACACCAAACTGCCCTTCCATATTCTACAGATCTCATTGCCCACCAGAAAGGACAGATAGAGAAGCAGCCACCATTTGAGATCTACTTATGCTTTGGGGAAGAATGGCCAGATGGGAAACCCCAGGAAAGGAAACTCATCTTGGTTCAGGTGAGGAGATAATTGTCGACAACTCTTTGCCTTTTTATCAATGCTTTAGCCCATAGGTCTGGGGTTGAGCCCTGAGTTGAGGTATCCATCAGCCTGTGTGGATTTTAATCCTATTAGATGGAGTAGCAACAAAGTTTTGTATATTGTACAGTAGAACCAGGCTGGAGTATAGACAGTCCTCAAGGCAAATTACTGATTCACGGGAGACTTTGTTTTCTCACTGACTTTAGAGTCTTGCAGAAGCCTAATAGGATATGACTCTTTGCAGCTCTTTTAGAAGTCTTTTGAGCTACTTTAAGGACATATTCTGGAAAGTGGCAGCAAGACCACTTGGGTTTGGCTGTGGATTGTGCAACAGGATAGGCAACAGATGAAATCTGAGTAAGAGTCTTTGTCAACAAGCAGCTATTTATTTAGGTATGTGATGTGATGCTGCCTCTCGGTTCTTTACCTTCATCTGAACCAAATTCTAAAGTGAACCTTGGCAGGATAGTCCAGAGAGATGAAAGCATATTCCGTGTCTAGACATTAAAGTTGGGGACTTCCCTATGGCCTCACTAGTCCTTCCTTCAATCTTGGGTCCCTCCTGCTGGTTTTTTTTTTTCTTTCTTTCTGTGAACTTTTTTCTCAGAGGATACCTGTGTGCTCTGTGTCCTGAACAGGTCATTCCGGTGGTGGCTCGGATGATCTATGAGATGTTTTCTGGTGACTTCACACGATCCTTTGACAGTGGCAGTGTCCGCCTGCAGATCTCAACTCCAGACATCAAGGATAACATCGTTGCTCAGCTGAAGCAGCTGTACCGCATCCTGCAAACCCAGGAAAGCTGGCAGCCTATGCAGCCTGCCCCCAGCATGCAACTGCCCGCTGCCCTGCCAACCCAGTAATCATGAATACCATCTTCCTTTTTTTTACAATATTGTACATATGAATATTTTTTATTTTTCAGATTTAACCAGCTTTCAAGCCTTTCTTCTTTCTAACAATATTAGTAGTCTCTGACTCTCCAAGTATGTCTAGCTTTTAAAGTTGACTTAATTTATGAAAAAAATCACCCTTCATACTTTTCCTCTTCTTCTTTAAACCTCCCAAGGTAGTATAATGTAGTATCAATAGAAGGAGATTTAGCCTGGAGTCTGGACAACAGGGTTCTAACTGCAGCTTTGCTTCCAGTGGGGTGACCTTGAACCAAGTCATTTAACCTCTGGGCTTCATATTTGTTACTGTAAAGTGAAGGAGTTAGAATGATGCCTGAAATAATGCCAGCTTTAAGACTCTGACTTGATGACTTCATTCTATTTGTACAAGGCAAAACTGCTTGGAACAGAACCCTTCTGCCTTGTTCTTGCGCCATTTTTTTTTTTTTTTTGCTTTCATTAAAGTCCCCTGAAGCACTGATTTGTCCAGGATTGATCTCCGTTTGACCTGTTATGCTAGTATAGTAGGCTGGTTCCCTGATGGGGGAAGAGGGAGGGAGGGAGGGGTGCCAGCTGGTTGCTTAGGAACTAAGCTTGATATCTAAATAGAAATAGATGCCAAAGTCTGAAAGTCACCCAGCCTGTGGAGTAAAAGCTCACAAATTGAGCTTCTCAAAGGAAGCTGTTGACATAGAGAAAGGTTAGGGATTCTGTGGTCAGGTGTTCAACTTGCTACCACTCAAATACAGGCATACCTCGGCGGTATTGCCAGGCTAGTTCCAAACCACCACAATAAGGTGAATATTGCCATAAAGCAAGTCATACAGATCTTTTGGTTTCCCAAGGCATATAAAAGTTATGTTTACATTATGACACAGTCTAAGTGTGCAATAGCAGTATATCTAAAAATACAAATGTACGTACCTTAACTAAAAGTAGATTGTTAAAAAATGGTAACCATCATCTGAGTCTCCAGTGAGTCATAGTTTTTGCAATCGTTACATTAAAGATCACTTATCACAGATCACTGTAACAAAAAAAAGAAGTTTAAGTATTGTGAGAATTGCCAAAACATCACACATAGACATGAAGTGAGCAAATACTGTTGGAAAATGGTGCCACTAGTCTTGTTTGATGCAGGGTTGCCACAAACCTTCGATTTGTAAAACACAGTATCTGCAAAGTGCAATAAAGCAAAACACAATAATAAAATGAGGTATGTCTGTACCACTCTCTGTGTGTGAGAGAGAGAGATGAGAGTCTATGACTCAGTGAGAGCCTTCAGAGAGGATAAAGCTCCCTTGTTCTTCTTTCCCTTCTTTGAGGAAGACCTGAGACTGGCCCGCAGGACAAACGCCTCTGACTACAGAAGAGACAAGGACAGTTCCTCTGTGCATGGAGATGTTTTCCTCTCATTTGGATTTTTTGCAGTTGGGAAAAACAGGGTGTTGAATATGTTAAGGGCAGCATGAAGAAGGCCTGGGCAGTGCTTTTCTGGAAAAGATTTATGTAGTACAAACCTGCACGTTTCCCTCCTGGGTGGAGGTAGGTGGGTTTGAACAATCAAGGTGACGAGTGGTGCAGAACATTGCAGCCATGGCTGCCACAAACCGGTATTCGCTTTTACTTTGTCCTTGACCCTTTTTTACGGTGAAATTCTACATAATTTAAACTCCATGCCCCAAAATGGAAAACAAGAGGCTAGTCTCTGGTTGCAGGCCCCAATCCTCCTGAATGCTGATGCCTATTTTGGGCCATATCGTATTAAGAAAGTCCATGTCTGCCCTGCTATCCTTAAAGCCACCTCCTACTTGCTACTGAAGTTGAGCTAGCTAAAAAGTTGGGCTAGCTTTATTTCAAAAACCATAAGCTCCCCTCAATTACAAGTAGCAATGGTACTTGTTTATTCGGAATGCTTAAGCTGTGGTTTTTGGGTCTCTAAGGGACCTAGTAGATCTGCTGTTACTAAAGTATGACCAAGAGAAATCTGAGTGCTCAGTTGAAAGCAGAAGTTGGGCTTCTAGAGACCAGGAAATATGCAAGGTATAGAAATTTTATACTTTGGGAGCATTTGAGTGGGTGAAGTGAGGGATTTGGAATTGACATCTGGCTGCCTCTGTGTCTGCATAGTTCAAAGTTAAAAAAAAAAAAAATCCACAGTAAATACATTGGGAGGACAACTGTTGGATCTGGGCCGGGCCTGTCCCCTTTTTCTATGTGATGCTTACAAGCTGCCTATCTGGATGAGGGCCCAGAAAATGTGAGCTGGCAAAGGGTGTAGAGCATACTGTTTAGGTGCCAAGAAAGACTGAACTTTTAGTATATGACTGTAATGAAAAGCTTATGAATATGTCAGAGGAATGAATGAGTGGTTTTATGAGGCCTTAACCCAGTAGCAGAGTGTTGTTTATCCTTTGCAGAAGGCTGGGAGAGTGCACGCAGGGTTCGCCACTGGTCTCCCTCAGTGTTCCCTCTCTGGTGCTGCTGCCAGGTGTCCCTTCTTGGAGACTGAGTCCGCTATCTCTTCGGTTGCTCCACCACACGCTCCCTTGGTGTTTTCTACTTCCGTGCCTCCACGCGCTGTCACCAGCGTTTTGCTTTCTTCACTGTCCACCCTTCTCCCCGTTGGTTTGGCCACAGTCTGGATCTGCATGTCCTGTTCAAAAGCAGACTCTGGAACTGCCTGAATGTGGTCTGGGACACGAACCATATCATACTGATAAGCAAAACAAACAAGAACATTTCTTCCCTCCCAACCTTGAGGTGAAATGAAGACTTGTCATGGCGGCTCACTGGGGGAAAAAACCCCAAAACTAGTTGTAGGTAGAAATGAGAGAGCAAATGTTGGATCTGGGCTGGTCCCTTGTCATATAATTGGGTCCCTGGCTCTATGTCCTCAGAGCACCCTACACTTATCTTTCAGAATAATCAATTCCCTTGTAATTGCTCAGTATCTGTGTCCTGCATGACTGCAAACTTGCTGGAGGTAAGGACTGGGTGTCTTGGACTGTGCTGCCAGTCCCAGCACAGTACCTGGTACATAGTATGTTCTCAAATATTTGTTAGAATAAATGAATGAACTACATAAGTCTTTCCTTTTAGAGATTGATTGCTAACTACTACGGGAAAATAAACGCAGGGAGGGAAAAAATTCTAAAATTAGTTTCTACTCTGCTTCTGACTCCCTCTGAGCTAAGAACATTAATAAAATGGGAGCCCTATAAGTAGGTCCTCCTTCCAAGCTGGGCACGCCTCCACTCCACAGTGGTCTCTCTTCAGTCTGAAGACCCAAGGTACAGCCAGGAGTGAAACTTCCAGGATAGGTGCCTGCAGTTCCCTTTAGCCTCTGCTGTGCTCATGTATCAACAAGTTTGGGCCATTTCTTTAGACATGAATTTTTCCCAAGAAATCATTCCCCTTTGTGGTATGGGTCATATCGCTGGTAAACCTTTCAGTGAAATAACGTTTTCTTCTTAATGACCTGATCAAAAAGCTTCTCCATCTCTCTCATTTCTCATGTGAAGTCAGCAAACGGAATTCCTACAGCCTGGGCTCCACGAAGGTGGGTTTCTTGGTCTGTTTCCTTAGCTGCCAATACCTCCAGGGCCTAGAAGCTTACATAGCACACAGCTGTTTGGAGTGAAAACACTCATGCCCTTCACGCCCTATTTAGAGATGACGAACCGTGGCCAGGACACTTGTCCACCCACTTCTCGGAATTCAGCCTTTCAGATTCAGGGCTTAGGAAAGTCAAAGTGAAAAAAAGCTTTGCAGCACAGCACCACCTACAAGTAAAGATCTGTAAAGCAAGTCGCTAATCTTGAGATGTTTCGTTTGGAAAGGAAAGTGAATTTCTCCATAAACAAATCAAACGGTGTTCCGGCGCGCGTGCTCTGCTTCTGTCCTCCGGGTCAGGTGGGACACTGGACTTAATAATACACAACGTGGGGAAGCGGCGGGGCGCTGGGAGAGGCGGCGGACGACCAGCTTCACGCGCCTGCTTTCCTCCACTCCTCCCCTTTCCGTTCCTACACTGACGGGTGGGGCCAACGCCTCTCTGGCCGGAAAGGGCTGGGCCTCAGGCGACCATACTTCCGGCTGGGTGGTTCTAACGCGAGGCGCGGGAGCCGACTGGGTGACGTCAGGGAAGGGGGCGGGACTGGGGTTGTGTCGGGCATGCGCAGTAGGTCGACTTCGCCGACTTGGGGCCCCTAGGCTGTGAAGGACGAACACAAGCTGAGAAGCATTTCCAGTTTTGTTACTGCTGAGGGCACGGGCCTCACGGCCTTCCTGCCCAGGGGCAGGAAACTGGAAGGAGTTCCTGAGCCCGTGAGCCTGCAGCGGAAGTAGAAGAACGTAGTATGTGTGAGAGACAACTCTGCCTCATTTAACAAGTCAGGATGCTATATTCACGAAACGGCGTGGGGGTTGAGGTGAGCCCATCGTCCCGGAGTCCGAAAATGTCCATTAGTAGCGGAAGGCGGGGCCGTCAGAAGTTAAATTACAACCTTCTTGCAATTCTAGCTGGTTTCATTTGTTTACTTTTATGTCTCGGTGAGATGCTTGGTGGCTTCACAGTTGGCTGCCAATGCCTGGAGAAGGGCAGGGCAAGCCACTCCAGTGTTTGTTAGGAGAATCCCATGCACAGAGGAACCTGGCGGGCTACAGTCCATGGGGTCAAAAGAGTCGGATGGGACAGAGCAGGCACGCAGCAAGATGGTTGGTAGGCCACATTCTAGTAGTGTGTGTTTAATTAGATTACTTTTCTTACAGCTGTTCTTGGCTGGAAGAGAAGGAGGAGTTGGAAATGAAAAAGAGTACCTTTGAAACCCAAAACTTTCCTCAGAAGGCAGTTTTGGGTGAAATGCTCAGAATTTTTCTCAAATCTGCTCTCTCTCTTCTCTGCCCCAAGCTCCCTTAAGTATGAAGCAGAGAAAGTAAATTACAGCAAGTCAAACTTAGGATGGACACCAGTTACAATATAAATCTAACGATAGGCCAGAAAGACACAGGAATTTGGGACTGATGGAGACTCAAGTCAACTAGTAAATCAAGTAGCATTGGTGACCCTGTCTTGTCTGGGTGGGGTTAGCATTCCAAAGCAGAGGGGAAAATGACCTCTGGAAGATGCTGTAAGACTTAAGGAAAAGCTGTTGGCAGGTTTCCTGCCTGTCACTGGCTGGTGTTAATAATCCCCTGCTTTGTTTTTAGGCCCTTCTTCAAGTGTCTGGAGGTCAGAGAAGCAGCCCAGGGGAGGGAACTGTGACTAGTTAAGAAGGCCCTGCTTACTGTCGCTACCAGATCTCATGTCAACACCAAGTCCTCAGCTGCTGGTGGCAGCTGCTCAGCAGACCCTGGGCATGGGAAAGAGACGGGGCCCTCCCAGAGCCGTCTGTCTTCATCTCGCTGGAGAGGTGCTGGCTGTGGCCAGGGGACTGAAGCCAGCTCTGCTGTATGATTGCAGCTCTGCAGGGGCAGCCAAAATCCAGAGCTACCTGGAGAAGCTGCGGGGCCTGGGTTTCCCGACCGAGGGGCTTCACGTCCTTGAGATTGCAGAGAACAGCCTGATTGTCCATCCTGAGCATGTGCGTCGGCATTTGGAGCAGGTGCTGCTTGGTAGTGTAGCCTTTGTGGATGTTTCTGGCTCTCAACCTTACCCTTCCGTCTGCTCCCTGGACCAGCTTCAGGACTTGAAGGTCCTCGTGGCGGAGATCATCACACATTTGCAGGGGCTGCAGAGGGACCGATCCCTGGCAGTCTCCTGCAGCAGGCTTTGTTCCTCGGCCTGGAATCTCTGTACTGTGTTTGGGATCCTCCTGGGCTATCCTGTCCCCTATACTTTTCATGAGAACCAAGTAGAGGACAACTGTTTAGCCCAGACTCCACTACGAGTGTTCACGGCCCGGATCTCATGGCTGTGCTGTCAACCACCAGTCTTGCTGTATTCCTTTAGTGTGCCAGAGAGCCTGTTCCTGTCCTTGAGGGACATTTTAAATACTTGGGAGAAGGACCTTAGAACTCGATGTAGGACTCAAAATGACTTTGCTGACCTCAGCATCTCTTCTGAGATAGTCACACTGCCGGCCGTGGCCCTCTGATTTTAACTTTTCCCGTGTGGAAGGTGCTTGGTAAATGATCAGCTGTAGGTCAGGGATGGCAAATGGGAATCATTTCAAGTGCCAATTGCGAGTATCTCGAGGACACTAGGGAAGAATACCGTAATCCATTTATCATTTCTGTGCTGAACTGTACTAGGGAGAGTAGACCGGGATGCTTCAGGAATAAACAGTTCTTCGGGACAGACCATCAGGTGAAATTTATTTGTTTATTTTTACAGCAGGTTAAAAAAATAGTCAAAAATCTTAGTTGTGTTGGGAAAACCCAGACCTTAAAGTACCCAAACCTGAGTTCTTTTGGTTTTTTTTTTTGAGTTCCTTGTTCCTGATTTTCACCCAAGGCAGCTGTCACCAGTTAGAGCATCAGGCTGTCCTTATTGGCCAGCATCACTGCCACCGCTATAGCAGTCAGCGCCATCAGCATCAGGAGCCATCGGCCACATTGCCTCTGTGAGGAGGAAGGGGGAGAAAAGAGAAAGAGGCCATAGGTTGGTCAGAGAAGATACATGCTAAAATAATCTTCCTCCTTCCCCTTCTAGCCCAGTAGGAAACCTTGGGTTGGTGGAGGAGAGAAAGCTTTTTATATCACTGTCTGTCACTTTGCCACTTTTCTTGGGATAAAATCACTTTACCAAAGGTCAGTGGACCAGCAAACCACAGCCAGCAGGGGCCAGGTACTTAAAAACTGATAGAAATCAAAAGTGGAAAACAATTGAGCAAAATTATATTATTCTCTGTTTATATTCCTCTTGCTTTCTTCGTTCTGTTCTTGGCCACCGTGCTCAAAATACACTGAAAGTACACCATTTCATACTTTAGCGAGTAGTAAGTTTTTCCCTTCAGGCTCAAGAGTTCCATGAAAATTGGGCTTGGAGGCATGAGCCAGTGTTTCTATTCATGGTTGCTATACTGTCAGTACAGTGTAAACCAAGCTGAACGGAGCAGGCTGGTCAGATGTTGGCAGGGGCTGGGCAATTTTACGGGCAAGATTTGGGGGAGGGAGGGAGCATCCCACCATCATCTCGGGCTCTGTGGGAGGTTAGACTCTTACTCTGGGGGGTGGCTGTTGGCTCTGACTGAGCTCTTCTCGACAGTGCTGCAGCTTACGCAGGCAGGAGAGGTACTCGTCACTGAGGTTGTCTAGTTCCGAATGCAGTTCTCTGCACTGTGGGGGAGAACACCACCAAGGTCATCACCACAGTTCTGGCGGGGACAGAGCCCAGGTAGGGGAGAAGGCCCTGTGTAAGCTACCCTGTCATTCATTGGTCATTTTTACTGCCATCCTCCCTTCCCAGCCTTTGTCAGAGCTTTCAGTTTGCCTTTCGACAGTCTTGCCTAGCTTATCCATAATGTGTTCATTTAAATGCATATTTTACATTAATGCATATTATATATGTTATATATAATGCATATTATGTACTATACGTGTAAGTACATGTGATAGTTGTGTGTGATAGTTGTTACGTGCAAGTGCTTTCTAAATAGGGACACACAAAAGGGAAGTTCCTACAGCACAGATGACCTGGAAGTGAACTTAGTGCAGGCCTCTTTTGGGGGGAGCGAGTTGCATGTGAATACTTCCGGACATATGTATTTTGTGAGTATGAAGGTAGGAAGAGTTTTGTTATTTAAAAGACAAAACTAAAACTAAACTAAAACAAAACTAAAACCCTGTATAAAGTTTTAAGATACTCATTATACAACAGAGTTTGAGGAGTTAATGTGTTTATTAAATGTGTTTGAGTTTAGGTTGACTTTCTGAAAAGTACTCTTTAGTAAAACCTTGAATAAAGATTGGTATAAAGAAGGAAAAGATCGACAAGCTGAAAGTGAAGACGTTTTTATACAGGCAAAGGAATACCTACAAGCATCTAATCCCAACATCCGCTCTGAAATAGCTGCTTTCTGACTGACTTCCAGCAGTTTCCCTGTCACTGGAGGATGAGTCCCTCCTGTCTGAGGTCGCCACCTCACCTCCTTTTCCTTGGCCAGGAGCTGCAGAGTTTTCTTCTGGAGCTCGTCTCTCAAATCCAAGTCTTGCTCCTTCCCTGGACCCTCCGGCTCCACTTCATTATGGGAGGGCTTTGGGCTCCTCACAGGCAAAGCCTGATCTAAAAAAGCAGCCAGATTCTCAATGACAGTGAAGCCCGCACCTCTGAGGAAGGGTCCTGACACTGAGAGAACCTTCTGGGGAGAGGGAGGAGGACTGGGGGAACAAGGAAGAGCCTGTCGCTGGCCACGCTGCGTGGCTGGCAGTTCTCTGATTTTTAAAGAACTCTCATTGGGACCATGCTCAGCCTGGACAGAGAGCTGGAATTGGAGCCCCTGGAGGGCGAGGTTGGTGTCTTTTCTCTGCATCGTTAGTCCTGCGTAATGCCAGATACTTTTAGACAGTGCTTATTTCGTTTCTTTGGTTGCATGTCACATCTTTTAGTCTGGTGGGTTTGCTGGATGCTCCAGTATAACTGCATTTTCCTTCTGTCCTTGTTTCAAAATGGCGAGAATGGCCATCATAACCTAGAATTCATCTTCATGTAGTTAAAGCTGGTTGTTCAGCCCCTTGGCAGTCTGCATCTTGGTGAAGAGAGCCCTGGACTGGGAGTCAGAAATTCTGGATTGTTGTCATAGCTGCAGCCTTAATTTGTACGACCAGCTACCTTCGTTTACCTTCATTTTCTTACCCATCCTATGTGGGCATAATACTTCCTGCTTTATGTTTTACCCAGTGATTGTGATGAGAAAACAAATGGCCACATGCAGGGAGTAAGGGAGGAGCTTTCGCCCTCTCCAGATGTTTGGTGAGTTCTCAGGAAGCTGAGGCAGCAGACTTGAGGGCTGAGAGTGAGGTGACTGTTGTATGTGACATAGTTTCTACCTGGGGAGCTGGATCTGGTTTGGAAAGTCAAGGGTAAAAATTGACATAAAATCCTGAGTTCAAAATCAATTTATTGAAATGTTCAGTACAGATGTATGTTTTCAGAGGGAGTAGAAATCCTTTCCATAGTTTATATACCTCTCAGGATAGGATAGGAGGATAGGAGGTTAACTAGCTAAAGTGTTCTCAGAGCCAATGATGAGTCAGTCCTTAAAGTGCTCCTTTAGCTCCCTGACCTAAGAGTCCCCGACACAGGGTCATATAGTCCATCCCTCTGCCTCTAGGAGGGCAAGGAAAGAGCAATATCTTAGAATTTGTGGAAAGAAGTTTGCTGACCTTTCTTTGTTAAGAGTTTCTCCTGTTTTTGAAGCTGTAAGGATTGATTCTGAAGCAGACCTGTTGGAAAACACAAGGAACTTGTCTGTGCTAGCGCATTTACTGCAGAGTATCTTCTCAGAACTTTGCTGAGACCTTAATTATCCTGTTCCCATCTGTAGTTGAATTGTGTCACTCCCCCCCACCCCAAATTCATATGTTGAAACCCTGATTTCCAGTACTTCAGAATTTGTAGATAGGTTCTATTTGGAGATAGGTTCTTTTAATCAAGTTAAAATAGGACATTAGAGTCCTATTTTAATATTGACTAGTGTCCTTACAAGAAGGGGAAATTTGGACACAGATGTGGATGGATGGAAGACGTGAAGAGATGGAGAAGATGTCCATTTCCATCTTCTTGGATGGAGAAGAGGGCCATTTCCTTCTCCAAGCCAAGGAGAGCAGTCTAGAATGGATCCCCAGAGCCCTTAGAAGGAACCAACCCTGCCCGCCACCTTGATCTGAGACTTCCAGCCTCTGGAGCTATGAGAAAACCAATGTCTGTTCTTTAAGTCACCCAGCTTGTGGTGCTTTGTTACAAACACACCCTCCTTATATCTCTTCCTACCGTGTACCTTTAAATCTCTGTGTAAATGTTACCCTAGAAGAAGGACATTCCCAGTTGACCCTGTGTGAAATAACAACTGTTTTCTCTTTAACCTGCTGTGTTTTTTCCTCTGTAGCAGTTGTTAATACCTGACGCGTGTTTGTTCATAGAAACTCCATACTGCACTATAGTGTCTGTTTAGAATGTAAGCTTCCTTAGGGAGGAAACCATGCCAGTTCTGTTCATTACCATATCCTCAGAGTGTGTCTCGGTGCCTGGGACTTGGTTGGGGCTCAGTAAATAAGCGCTGAATAAATAAAGGCATGATTTTGAAGTGACTTGCCCATTCAGCCCTGACTGTGTGGGAGCCCAGCTTTTGCTGGTGTTCTCCCTCCCTGACCCCTGAGGCTGCCTGGCTCTTCTTATCCTCATTGCTCTCTGCATGAAACTTCTCTGTCGGGGCATCAGAGGTTAAGGTGGGAGGCAACCAACAGAGCTGTGCATTGTTTCAGGTTCTCTGGCTTTTCAGAAATTGCCAGCTTTTCTTTGGAAACACCCCTTTTCCTCTTTGGCCTTGACATGTAATTGGGAAGCAGACTGAGCTTATTTTCTGAACCATTCCCAGTGACAGAGGTCTGTGTGACAAATGTACATAATAAATTAGAATAGATAAAATAAGAAGTACCTTAGAAAACACTCTGAAATGTGCAGTTCTGGGGGAAATGCAGGTGGTGGTTGTGGGCAAGGAGGAGAAAAGTAGAAACAAACGAAAAATGCCCGAGGCTAATGTGGAACTTGCGAACTGTCAGTGACCTCACTGCCCGAGAAGAGGGTCTGGACAAGCGGAGGTAGAGGATATGCCAAGGACTGGGCTTCCCGTCGCTTCTCTGGATGCCTTTTGTGGGGCAGGAGCCCCGAGAATGCCCAAAAGCCACCTGTGCTACTTTGAGAATCTGGAAAGGAACTTACTCAGCAGCCGCTGCACTTCGGTCACCAGGGCGAGCTTCTCCTCCTCTGACCTCTTTAGTTGGTCTGACAATGAAATAAAACAAACCAAAACAGAAGAACCTAAGACTTAAAGAGCTCACCCCTGAGGCTGGAAATTAGTAACAGATGCTGTCTAGCCCATGGCCTCTGACCAGTGTCTAGTGGGAGTTGCTCGCTCTTCTGCTTGTCCCAGTTCTGAAGAGGTAAACCAGAACCCTACTGCCTTGGATTTCATCTGGATCGACAGTGGGCTGAGTTACGGGTTGTTTGTGTATATAGGGTTTTCCAAGTGGCTCATTGGTAGAGAATCTGCCTGTCAGTGCAGGAGATACAAGAGATGCCAACTCGATCTCTGGGTCAGGAACATTCCTAGTATTGTCCGGAACAATACCGGAGTAGGAAACAGCAACCTGCTCCAGTATCCCCCCCACCCCACCCCCATGCAGTATTCTTGCCTGGAGAATCCCATGGACAGAGGAGCCTGGTGGGCCACAGTCCATAGGCTTGCACAAGAGTCGGATACGAATGAGTAACTGAGCACAGCACAGCAGCATGTGTATATAATTTGGTCCCCTCTCAGCTGACAGGGGCCGTGACTGGCAAACCTCTATGCTTGGTGTTTTTGCTCACATTTCCCTTTAAATTAGGAATGCGGTCTTGGCACGTGACTGCTATGGGAGTAACTGTGCTCTGGCTTAGACGGATAGGCTGGATCCTTTCTGTCTTGGTCTTGGATGATTAAAACAGCTCTGCCTTTTTCTCAGAGTAAAATGAAATCACCAAGTCAACCAAACAAACAAATAAAAGACTGACCCCTTTCCACCCAAGCCCCCTTTCTCTGGGCTCCCAGAGGCCTCCAAAGCCTCCAGGGGCATGGGTACCTTGTAGGTGCTGGGTGTCCGAGCTGCACAGGTCTCTGTCCTCCTGCAGGCATTCTATCCTGGCCTGCAGCTCTTGGCGCTCGCTCTCCAGAAGTCGTAGGGCCTGGTTCATCTGTGAGTCTCTGCTGGCTGCTCCCTGGTAGGAGGGGGAGGGGCAGAAAGGCAGGTCAGCGCTAGCTAGGGTGGAGGCAGCGGGCAGATCCCAAGGAAGAAGAAAACTGTGGGAAATTTTAGAGTAACAGAGACGGAGTCTAAGGGGAGTGGAAAAATTAGGAAGAATTTAAAAATTCTTCCGTTCTATTCCTCATGCTTAACAACCAATAAGGGATTAGATTTTTGATATTCACAAGGGATTCCTTTGGATAAATGCCCACATTCAGGAATACTGAATCATGGCTTTTCTAGACGACTTCACTTTTTGTCTTTACTTCTTCTCACGCTATCGACTTTTTCAAGGCGGAGGTAGGCTCATTTTTCACAAAGAATTAAGGTTGGAAAGGAAACGGACTTCGTGAGAGTTTCCTTGTAGGTGGTTTGAGGAAGAGAACAGCGAAGGCAGTGGCCAGTGAGGTTCTCTCCTGTGATGAGATGATTTACTTGTTGTCTCTTAGCAAATAGGTTGCCTAGATCCGTGCTTCAGTAAAGGCGGGTCCTCAGAATTCCAATCCAACTAAGTAAAATTGATGAAAAACAACAGCTAATGTTTATTGAGGGCTTATATGTGCAAGGCATTGTGCTAAGCGCTTTGCATGGATTACCTCACTTAATCCTCACTACAGTCCTATGATAGAGTACTATTATTCTCCTCATTTTACAGATGAGGAAACCGAGGCTTAGGCGGTTAGTTAACTTCTCCACCGTAACACAGATTGGAAATGGTGAAACCCTTGAGGATGCCAAGAGTCCACTATAATGGCTTAAAAAACATATTGGCAAGATGTGTGAGTTGACAGTCAACCTGTAAGTAAACTGGTGACTTTTGTTCTGTGCCAACAGCGGGCATATCTGAACTGGATGCCCTCCTGGGATGGGGTGCAGAGAGTGGGTTGGGGTGTGGCAGTAGGCTGAGGAATATTCCAGTCCAGCCCTTTGCATTTGGATGCTGTCATTCCAATGAACACTTAGGTTGTTTGCATGAGCAGTGTAGACATCCTCGCTAAACCCAGATTTGGGGCTCCCAGCTGAGCAGGATCTTCGCTTGTCAGTGCTATCGACCCCTCCCTCCCCTAAATCCTGCCTTCCCTCCCCTGCTCCCTGCCCCCAGGGCCTGGTACCTGCAGTTTGGACTGAAGCACATGGAGCTGGCTCTCCAGCTCTCTGTGCTGAGTGCCCAGGGTCTTCCAGTCCTCCTTCAGAGCCTCGTACTGGCTCTTCCACTGTTCACACTTCTGCTCGGCTAGAGCCAGGGACCGCTGAGGGAGACCAGAGGAGAGGGAGGTGCGTCGGGGGTTCCAGGGAGTCGTGCCACTGCTCCCTTGCGGCCCGACCACCCCAGGCTCCCAGCCCCAAGGACCACGGAGCATCCCCACACCTGTGTGCTCTGCAGTTGCTGTTCTGCGCTCATTTTCTCCTCCAGCACCTTCTGCAGTGATTCCTTGGCCTTCTGCTCATAGCTGTTTTTCTGGTCTTCCATCTCTAATAGCACCTTTTTCATTCCCCAAGGGGAGTATTTCTGTAAATTGGATGCAATTCAACAGAGACACATGGAGCTAATGTGTTCCAAGCCCTGAGCAGGGATGCAGAAGTGAAAAGAAATCGGTCCTTGCCCACAAGGCAGAGATGTCAGTAATCTGGTGGACTGCCTTCCAGGCTGGAGGCGGGCAGGGAGAGTCCCTCAGGTGATGTGAGAAGTGAGGGGGGGTAAGCTGCACCAGGCATGCTGAGCATTCTCCCCGGGGCCTTCCACAGGCACTTGACAGCCAGCGTTTCCCAGAGGAAATCATCTTTCTGCACCTGCTCCTATCTCGGTGAGCAGCAGCAGCATCTACCCGGTCTCCCAGACCCGAAAGCAGGGAGTCCTCCTTGATTTCTCTCTCACCTTCTCCAAGGAATCCGTTGGTTATCAAGCTCTGTCAAGTCAGCCTCTCTAACAGCTCATGCCTGTATCCTCTACCTACTGCCACCTCCTTAGTTCAGACTCTAGTAATACTATTATACGGGTTATATAGTCTCCATGTCTTCAAGTCTTGCCTCCCTTTAAACTCTTTTCAGTCCTGCAGCTAGAGGTTTCTTTCTACAACTTCTATCTGATCATGTCACAATCTGCTTCAATCTCATTGGTTTCCAGTGTTCTAAAGTTCAAGTTCAAACTCCTTGGCATGGCTGTTACTTATAAGCCGAGACTTTCATTCCATGCTGCTCCAACCAAGCTGAACTGCTTGTAGGTCCCCTAAGCACTGTGCCTCTCAGCCTCTGCTTTTGCCCATAAAGCTTCTACTTAGAGTATCCTGACCCACCCTTTCCACCTGGTTAACTTCTGCTTATGCAAGATTCAGCCCAAGAATCATAAAAATTCTGATAAATTTGGCTAACCAGGTCTATCCCCCAACTCTTTATGGATTAGGTAGTTTTATTGGTGTTCACATAGTATCTGTATTTCTAATCCGTTGACTGATTTGCCTCCTTTAAGGGATTGTAAACTGCTTTGAGGCAGGGAGCATTTTTTAAAAAATAAAATTGTTTTTATAGCCTCAGTGATCTGAACAATCTTCAGTAATCTCAAGTTTAAAAAATTAATACCCTAGCATTTTAAAAATTTCTCCTGGCTTCAAGATCAAAAAGACACCAGAGCAGCTTTGCAGATTCACTTGCCCTTCCCATGGTTTTCATTTTTATGCCCTGTGATTTTGGGAAAGCCAGAAGCTTTTACTGTTGATTCTGGCTTACCCAACTGGGTAAGAGAAAGTCTAGATAATGCAAATTTAGAGTTCATTATGAAATCATTTCCATTGGATTTAAATATTGAGTGGGTCTTTTCTTGGAATTGTCATTAGAAGCCAGATACAGAAGTTACTGATTGAGATCCTATGTCCAGGTTATTGGGCTTAACCCTGCTGGCCACTGGCCAGCTTTATTCCCTATTGAAAATGAGTAGACTGGCATCCTGGATTGTATGTCAGTTTCTTACGAGCTTGTTTGGCATTATTTAGTTAAGAGTCTGATAAAGTAGGTCATGCTGCAAAAATGAAAGCAGTGAATCAGCAAACCTTTAGACTAGAAAAACTGTTCCCCTGAAAAATTCTAACTACACGGCCACCTTATTTTCCAAACATCAAGTGGGAGCAGTCTAGTTAGTCCACCTCATTCTCTTAACCTGTCAGAAACCTATCATTTCTTGAGTGTGAAAACTGATTTTTTTTTTTTTCTATCTCCTATAATCCAAGAGCAGGGCAATCAGGAGATTACTGGAGGTGGATGACAGTGCCACAGAAAGCCAGGAGTCTCAGTCTTTTGCTTGCTCCCAGGGGTGGGTGCTAGATAGAAGTTGCCCATGGGATGAAAATCATTTTGTGAGACTTCACTGTAATACCTAATTCATCTCTTCTAAAATTAGGGCCTGTGGAGTGCTGCCCAGATAAGCTGAATCTTTACCAAGGGCCTCTCCCTGCTTTTCCAGGTATTCTCAAGGTTTCCCTGGAGCTGGCAAAGCGCTGGTGCTGGGCTTCCTTTCTCAGGGTGCAAAGGGAAGGACAGCAGGAGAAAGGGAGAAGAAGATAGAGTGAACTGGAGACCAAAGTGAAAATGGTAAAGGCCAGAGCTGGGTGAAGAGGGTGCACGCATTAATCTCTAACAGGTGACGTTTCTAGAGTAGACTTGGGGTTCAAGCACTGTCTCCCTTAATTTCAGATTCCTGGGCTAGAGCAGCGCCCTCCAGAATGCTTACCTGGGTACAGGCATACAGTTGGTTTTCTAAGGATCTCAGTTTGCCCTTCAATTTGTCTTCATTAAGCTGGCCCTGGAACAAATGGAATGAGTTAGTGAGTTTGGGCCAAAATATAGCATGCAGAGACTTGCTATGTATTCCCAGCCTACTGCCTATAGTAAACAGTGTTTGTGGAACTGAGTTCCTTTAGGAGGTGGGGAGGGGGAAAGACGGCAAGGGGTGTTTGGAAAGAAGAGCATCTTTTCCCCTTTCTCTGGAAGAGGTGAAGGAAGGATCAGACTGCTCCGCAGTCACCTGTGTACCTCAAGGTTTTCTATCGCATGGCTGAGGGTATCATTGCAGGGGCCTGTTTGAAGGAAAGCTTCTAAGCGCCCCTTTTCTTCCCTCACCACCTCTCTCTCCTGTCTGTCTAGGCACCTCTACTCCTCACCTCCTCTCAGTCTAGTGCATTGTCCTTTACTTCTAAAGGCCAGTGAGACTAAAGGGGTCTCCTCCCGTGGGGGGCATGCATTCCCTCCCTTATCCCCGACGTGGTCTGAACTGTATGCCCCTGTCCACCCCCCCAGCATTCATATGTTGACATCCTAACCCCCAGTACCTCAGAAGGTGACTATATTTACAGACAAGGTCCTTAAAGAGGTAATTCAGGTAAAATGAGGTCATTAGGGTGGGCCCATATCCAGTATGACTGGTGTCCTCAGAAAAAGAGGAGATTCGAACCTCAGGATGCACAGAGGGCAGGCCACATGAGGACACGGGGAGAAGATGGCCATCTGCAGGCCAAGGGGAGGCCTCGGAAGAAATCTGCCCTGTTGACAGCTTAATCTAGCACTTGCAGCCTCCAGGACTGTGGGAACACATCCTTGTTGGTGAAGCCACCCAGCCTGTGACATTTTGTTACAGCAGCCCTAGCAAGTGAATACTGTCCTCTCCTGGCCACACACTCACGCACACACCCACCCCTCCCCCGCCCCCCCCAAACCAGCCCTAGCAAGTGAATAGTGTCCTCTCCTGGACACACACACACATACCCACCCAGCCCCCAGCCCCCCACCCCCCTGCACCCCACACACACACCAGCCCTCACAAGTGAATAGTGTCCTCTCCTGGACACACACATGCACACATGCACATACCCACACCCACACCCCTGAAGATGAGAAATTCTTTTAAGAAAGCAGGAAAGGGAGAAAGGGTGTTAAGGCAGGTTTTGTACGCGTGTGTGGTTGCGATGGTAAGAAGAATTCCAAGAAAGCCACACTGTTTGTTGACGAGCTGGATCTGTCTGGTGGCATTTTGGACACACCAAGAGGGATGCTAATCTCAAGGGCCAGCGTGGAGAAAGGCAGGCGGGAAGGCCCGTTACCTGTTTCTGTTTCTCAGTATTTCTGCTGAGCAGCTGACAACTTCCTTGTTGATTTGTTCTTTTCCCCACCTGTAGATGGCTCCCTTTTTCCCAGGTAGGGATTTTGTTTTTCCAGCCCTGAGTATGATTTAAGGTTCTGTGTGTGTGTGTGTGAGTGTGTATGTGTGGAGATGGGGGAAGGAAGGAGGGGGCATGCCGTGGATGCCAATTTCCCAGAGAAAAGGCTGTGGGTCTCATTAGGGGTAATTGGTTTTCATAGCCTTTCCCTGGGCTGTTCCAGCCAGGCCCGGTGGGACACTTGTGAGGTCTAGAAATTGCATTTCTCCTCAGGCCTGAGTCGCCAGGGCCCCTCAGCCTTGCGGCTTGGCCATCTCCAGCTCTTGTGCCGCTTTTGGTCTGTTACTTGCCAGAGGAGACTGTTCTGTGGTCTGTCCCCTCAGCGAGTTTCAGGGCACCTGGGGGCGGGGGCAGGAAGTGGTATCTCACAGCTCCTGTGGTATCTCACAGTTTTGATCTTTTGGCTGATTCCTCCAACCCAGGGAGCCAAGGGGCGAACCGCCCTCCACCCCCCACCGCCTTTTTGCTTCCTGTATTCCTCAGCTGGGTCTTGCAAAAGCAAGAAGGCTTTGCCAAAAATAATTTTTCAAACTGCCTTCTGCTATTAATGTTTTTTGTAACGTCTCGTGTGAGAGCTGAGAGTCAGGAATTTGGCATCTACAATAAACCACAGGGCTTTGGGACCAATAAAAGAGATGGACAAAGACTTCCACTGTTCCTGGCTTTGGAAGGACTGGGAAAAGTTAATCCCCTCAGTGACCTGTTCATTGTTAATCCGAGGGTCCTGAAATCGACTCCCTCCACCCGGCACCCCAGCTCCTCCTCTGCACTTCAGATTGTCAGACTCTGTTTTTCTCTACCCAGTGGACACGAGTTTGTGCAAACTCCGAGAGACAGTGACGGACTGGGAAGTCTGGTGTGCTGCATTCCATGGGATCGCAAAGAGTCAGACACGACTGAGTGACTGAGCAACAAACTCTTACTATGCAGAATGCAGTCAAACCCACTGAGCTTGAAGGTTTATCTTGCAATAGTTTGGGAAGAAAACAAGTCCGTGGCTGTATTCTTACATTACCCCCAGGCTCCTCTTCTTTCTGGGTAGCTCCTTTCTGCTTCCTTAGTATGGTTTTAATCCAATATTTTTGCCTCTTCCAGCTGTTTTTGTATGTTAGCCGCACCCCAGATTACTTTTCCATTCATGTTGCAATAGAAGACAATTCAGGCTAGCTCCTTCGGTGGGGATGAAGGGCCACCCAAGTCTGAGGTTTGAACACATCTCTGGCCTGCAGCTCTGCCTTCCTCGACTCCCCAAGTCAGGCAGGAAAGTTGCAGCCAAGTTGCTGCAAATGGGGTGTGCAATTTCCTGCTCTGAGTCCTAGGTTTCTCTGTATGAAGCCCAGTGGTAACAGTACGGGGAAAAGCACTTTTTACGGGCCAACTGTGGGCTTTGCATCCCAGGAACCTGGGTTTCAGAGAGCAGAGTAGCCCCGGGTGTAAAAGGGAACGAGGTGGAGGCTGTACGCACCTGGGTGCCGGTCTGCGGGCTTCAGCTCCTGATGCTTCTGCTTGGCTTCCCCTACCTCTGACCTGGTCTCCAGAAATACCACCACCTCACCGCAGAAGCGCCAGCCCACTTCTCGTGTCTGTGTTCTAGCAGAGGTTGCTTAGGGCCACCCCCCCACTGCACTGTCATCTGAAGATCTCAGTTTCACTTTGCAGAACTAAAAACCCAAATGTGCCCTGCTCCGGGCCTGTACTGCCCAATACTGTGGGCTCGCTTTCTCTACCGCCTGAACCATTTCTGCTTTGAAGCTTGGACCCAGCTCAGGAGTTGCTGCAGTGCCCCAGGGCCTGTCACATCCAAAAGGCCCAGTGTCAGCTTGGAGGCTGGAGGCACTAGAGGGAGCTGGTCACTGGTGTTCTAACAGAGTTTGCAGGGAGCTACCTGTGAAGCTGGGCATTTAAATTAGGGAGGCCAAATGGAAACGAAGGCCTGAATGTAGCTGAATGTCAGAGACCCTGTTCTGGCCACACTCTTCTCGTTACTTTTCCCCAATACTGCAGTCTGAGACTTTCTTTCTGCTGAAAAAAGGGGGTGAATTGTTTGGGGGGAAGCAAGAGCAGTTAACTGAAAATCTGAGGTGATTTTTCTTAAAAACAGGAAGCTGAGGGTTGGTGGGGAGGAAGAAGATGAGAAGAGTGAGTATTAGCTGGTGAGGAAGGAGGAAGGGAGTAAACCACAGCCATGGAGGAACCCCTGCCCCCTCCCCTGCCGCTGGAGTGTGGAGTGGAGCAGAAACTGCTTTCCGAGTCTGCCTGGGAAACGTCTCTCAATAAATCCTCCCTGCCCTCAAGCTCTGGTTGTATCCTACCTGGGATATTAGGAGAGCTTTCCCCACCCCTGCACCCACTCGGAGCCGGAGTGCTCACTGTTGTTAGAGAACCATTTAAAATGCAGAGCTGATCCATTGCTTTCAACTCAGTTCAGCGGCTGTGTTACTTATTTATTTATTGGCCATGTGGGGTCTTGCTTCCCTGACCAGGGATCGAACCCTCACCACCCCCCCCACCCCCCCCACCCCCCGCCTTAGCAGCACAAAGTCTTAACCACTGGACCTGCAGGGGAAGTCCCTGGTACATATGCTGCTAAATGAGCACAACTCCACAGCTACTGGACAAGCTCCTTCTCAGGATGGGGCGGACATTGCTAAGTGTAGGACTTCAGACCTTGAGGCAAGCACCTCCCATTGCTACCCTGCTTACTGCCTGCAGCAGTGTTTCTCAGACTGGGGTGTCATGCATTCTCATGATAAACACACACACACTTGTCCTTTAAAAGGGAATCCATGACTATTTAAGTTCGACATACCCTCTTCAGCAGAAAATATTTAAGAGCCGTAATACTAGAGAGGTCCTCTCTCTGAAGCTCCTCTGACACAATCCCTTCATTTCCGTCACACTCGGCCCTGCCCCACGCTCTGTTACTCCCAGGCCTGTAGTCGTTTAGATTGCTTTATCGTAAGCCCCCTTATCCTTTCTACTTTCCCCCTTCATCATTCCTGCTTCTGTCTTTGTTGGGCTTTCCTCGTGGCTCAGCCAGTAAAGAATCGGCCTGCAATGCAGGAGACCTGGGTTTGATCTCTGGGTTGGGAAGATCCCCTGGAGAAGGGAACGGCTTCCCACTCCAGTACTGTAGCCTGGAGAATTCCATGGACTGTGTAGTCCATGAGATCGCAGAGTCGGACATGACTGAGCGACTTTCACTCTGTCGCGGTAAACTCCTCAGTCCTTCTAGACGCAACTAAAGTGGCCCCTTGCCTCTGAAGCCCACTCTGTTCCGCCCCAGGCAGAAGAATTGCTCCCTTCTCTTCTGTCTGGGTCCCTTGGTAGAAAGTGCTGTTACAGCTTGAGCACGCGGCAGTTAGGTTTATTTATGACTTGTCTTTCTCTTCCTGGCTGCTGTGGGAAATCTACCGCCTTCTGTGCCTGCCGCACCCAACCCAGCATATAGTCAGGACTTATCAGACGTCTGTTGAATAAACGAATGAGACAGTCTCAGTTTAGTTCAGCCCCGGAAAGCACCTGGCATGCACAGCTGTCTGTCTCAGGGAACTACTCTGCTACGAAAACCACTTCCTTAAGCAGCAGAAGCCCTGAATACAGACACCCAAATCCAGGTACAGTGACCGACGGGAAGAGGGCTGGCTGAGCCTTGGAGGTCTCTGACATCACTGCAGGCTTTGCAGTTTTGCCCCACGCCTTTCTGTCCCGGGTGGGCTGGCTTTCTAAGCACACCATCTGCGTGGACGATCAGATGCTCACAGAGGCCTGTGAGGCCTGTGTGTTCTATCTGTGCACCTGTGGCTTTCTGCTCTGGTGGCATCAAACTGCTTGAACACTGCAGTCTAGGAATTTCAGTGTGGAGTCCAAGGCCCCCCGGGAATCCAGGATCTACAAGGTCTTCCCTTTTCCAACTGTATTTATGTGTAAGGTTAGATTTTCCTCATATATTTTAACAAAACAATGTATTAACAACAGATTGAGTGCAGATGCAGACATGGGAGTCTAGCTGTCTTCTGTTCCGACATTAAAAATATTTGCATAAGTATAAAGCAGTGCCACTTCTCTCACTATTTAAAAATATTTTTCAAACAGTCTATAATTTAAGTTCCCATGTAGTCTGTCTACTGTTATTTTAAACTTAGTGCATATTTTAAAATTCCTGTTTTCACTTCTAAATGGTAAACAAAAAAATTCTTTGGATTTTAATATTATTTTTCAATAATAATGCTACATGTGGGGTCTTAGCTCCCCAACCAGGCTTTGAAACTGTACCCTTTTTCACTGGAAGTGCAGAGTCTTAACCAGTGGACCACCAGGGAAGCCCCTGGATGTTAATACTTTTTTAAAGAATATAAAGGTGTCCTGATAATAAAAAGCTGGAGACTATATCATGCCTCTGGTTCTTTGCCTGTGCGGTATCCCCTGACCAGAATATAGTTCTTGTCACATTTGCTTGGAAAATACAATATGGATAGTGAGTGCCTTGAAATATAACTAAATATTTCCCTGGTTCTCCCCTTGTATTCTGCCATATCCTGAAAGCACTTCTTTTATTTCTCATATCTCTTCACTGTTTAGGCATCTGTCTCCCTGAGAAAGCCACAAGCTTTCTAAAAGCAGGAACCCTGTCTGATTAATCTCATTATTTCCAGTGCTCAGTGCAGGGAATGTGATCTGTGGATATTTGTTGAATGAATGAACTAAAATCAGGAGGTCTGAATTTAGTTCCAGTTCTGCCTCTGACTAGCACTGTGACTTTAGCAAGTCACCTGACTTCCCTGACAGTTTCCTCATGGGCAAAATGAGAAAATTAGACTAGATAATCGCTAGGTCCCTTCCTGCTTTCACATTCATGTCTGGGGCAAGAAGTAGGTGCATGGTGGCTGAAAGTTAATATTGATATGAATTCCATACAAAAACAGTTGATATTTACCACAGTCAGTAACAGGAACTGTATTGAGACTTTCTTTTGTTTCTTCCAACAAATTAAAAAAAGGAGGGCCTTTTTTTGATTCTGGGTCTTCCCTGGTTGAGTGGCAGCATGGTCCTCAGCTGACGACCCTGGATTCAGCCAAGCTCTCCCATATATCTATTGTGACATGTTGGATGTCTAACCCTACCTTCGGCCTCTTCCGTAGTGAGAAAGCTCCTTCTCTTGCTGCAATGGTATGGAAAGAAGAACGAGATGGACACATATAGAAGCCCCCGAGCTTTGTTCAAACAAAGGTTTCCCTTACCTTCCAAGTGCTGTCAGAGGCCTGAATCAAGGTAGACAGTAGGTTTTGGAGAATCACCATTTTTTGTTTTAGAATCAGCTCCCTTTGTAGGGCCTCCTGAGGGGCAAAATGCAAGTGGGTTAAAATTAACCTGGAGGAGACGTGAGCAGTCGGAGGAGCTTAGGGGAGAGTTCATGCTACTTACTTTGAGGTACTCAGAAAGCTGGATGATTTCCTAGAGAGAAAGAAAAAGGGTGTTTAAGAAGATTTGTGTCTTTCCCGAAATCCTAGAACATGGAATCTGAGCCAGGATTGGCTTGTGCTAAGTGAATTTTCTTCCTGGACTCAGGGTCCCTCCAGGCTTCCTTGTCTGTGCTCATCCAGGGAGAGGATGCCCCATCCATCCCAGCTAAGTTTACCAGTGAATTCTGGACCTTGAAGAAGATTAGATGCCATGTGATTCTACACGTCCACCATGAGGATTTTCTTACCTTATCTAGAACTGCAACTCCATAACTGGAAGAGAAGAAAACAAAAATGGCAGTGGATTAAAGAAACAGGCGTGTCAGGAGGCAGGGTAGAGATTCCTTCTCTCATCTCTTCTGGAGAGCCAATAGAGTGGGAAGGCCCTCCTTTTTCTTAATTAAGGTGGATGTGAAAGTTCCACTCCACAAAATTCTAGGGGAGGGTATTCAAGTGAAAGCTTAGAAGAGAGGAATGGATGGGCTGTCGGGGAGCTGGGGCCAGGAACATGAAAGGTACTCACTTGGTTTGCTGACTGGCATCATTCTTGATTGTTGACTGTGTCTCTCCTGCCTTTGTCTGAGTGCCTGAGAGAGAGAGGATAAGATGATTCAAGAGGCCTGGGAGAGGCAGTGAGGGAAGTGGGGAGGTGTAGGGACTCTTCACTGCCAGCGAGCTGAGACAGCTATGGCAGGATTCTCTGCAGGCCCCAGTGAGGGTGGGAGGCTCTTACCACGGTGGTGTTTGGGTGCCTTCTTGATGGGAGAGGCCTGTGGTGGAAGGCCACTAGCCTGGGTGGGGCGGTGGCCGGCTGGATCCCTCCAGGCGCCTGAAGGAGGATGGTGTTGGGTTGCAAAGACCTCAGAACTGGTCCCTGACACCTGGAAAGCAAGTGGGGAGGGGGGTGTTGCTGCGAGCCTAGAGAGAGCGTCTTAGAGCAGGGTTCTCTGGCTGATTGCAGAAAGGTGAGCCAGTGATTAACTTTCGGGTCCAGAACACCAAAGGAACGCATCCTAGCCTTCCCAGCCCCAAGCTTCCCCTTGCTCCTGCCCTCACTGGTCCTGGCTGGTGGGATCAGTTCCTCCTTGGGCCAGGCAGATGGGGAGCAGGGCTGGTCTCCAGTTAAAAGCATAAAGGCCTAGTCACTCGGTCCTGTCTGACTCTTTGAGACGCCATGAACCCCTCAGTCCATGGGATTCTCCAGGCAAGAATACTGGAGTGGGTAGCCATGTCCTTCTCCAGGGGATCTTCCCAACCCAGGGATTGAACCCAGGTCTCCCGCATTGCAGGCGGATTCTTTACCAGCTGAGCCACCAGGCCTCCTGTTACCTTCTCTCAAAACCATGATCCCAGCCCCTTACAAAGCGCCCAGCATGACACTGTGGAAAGAGAACTGGTCTGAGGAGGGAGTGAGGGGGACCGGGGTCAGGTCCTGCCTTTCCTTGGTCTCAGGCTCCTGTCTGTGTGGCGATGAGTTCGGAGCAGATGGTCGCCAGGGTGCCTTCCATATGCTACAGGGGACTGCCTTCCTCTCAGGGAAGAGGACCGCCTCCCTCTCAGCACCAGCTGGGAGATGGCTGAGGGTCGCTGAAGAGAAAGTAGGCCAGCAACAGGGAGGAGTGTGTAGCAGTCGCCACAGTTAGTCTGCACATATTTTCTTCTTACAAACGAAAACTAAAATCTAAGAAATTCTATGTTTGTAATGTAACATGAAAAGGCTAAGGAATGCCTATGGCAGCTAATCATGCAGATTAAGTCTCAATTAATCTTACATAATGACGGGTTCAGGAGGAGTTCTTTAGGCAACTCTGTGTGTGTATGTTTTTTTTTTTTTCCCTCCTTAAAATTATTATTTTTTTTTTCCGTGAAAGATTCAGAAACCTTCTTGCCTTAGAAAGTACACCACTGGTTTTCTTTTACAGTTGGACTCGAGGATCCTTTTTCTGAACAGCACCTCCTGTGTTGGATAACAGATGCACTGGCTAAGAAAGCCTGATAGAACACCTACTCTGGGGACGGGACAATATCAGGCACTTCCAGGGACGTTAAAGGACCCATCCCCGCTGTCCGTGTGCTCATAGCGTGGATAGGAAGACACAGATGGTTTGCTAGCTGAGCTCATTTCAACATACCCTAGTTTTTTTTGGTCAACACTGCTCCTTCCCAGGCCAGACTGATGGGCCCTATAAGAGTTACATAATCTTCAAGGATTTATAGCCTCATAAGGACCACAGAGAGCAGAGGTGGCCTGAAGAAGCTAGGGCAGCTAAGGTTTCCTGGACCGGACATGGCCTTAGGTGAGTGAAGTTAGTAGAATTGGGATGGCCTGAGAGAAGGTGGGTGATACAGCCGCCTTATAGAAGAATGGAGACAAGAAATGTGTGTGTGTGTGTGAGATTCAAGCAGGACATTAAGAAGATATGGCTTGTGTCCCTGGCTCACAATAAGCATTCAGTGAATGTTTTTTGAACGATGATGAATGACTGCTGTAGAAGATATATCTAGATAGACTGAATTGGAACAAATACTAGGAATTAGCTGTGAAATTATTTTTCTCTTTCCTAAAAGGCAAGTGCAAAACAACAACAATAAAAAGTAGGTAAACAAACCCCTCTTACCCCGTGCCCCCGCCCCCCAAAAAAACCACAAGAAGAAAAACATCAGAACAAGTAACTGGCTAAGGGAGACTCTATGATGACTGAGGAAGGAGGGACTTCATTTAAATCAGTTTTCAGTGACCTTGAGCCCACCCAAGGCAGCGAGGCTGCTGCCTTGCTCCCGCAGCCCACCTACTCCAGGGCAGTGTGCCCCTCAACATGGCCCACCTGCTGTCTGGGGGAAGAGATCCTGTTGGCCCAAGACAAGGGCTCCTTGAGGTCAGTGGCCTGGCCTGTCCTGGAGGGGCCTGGCTCCCTGGCTGGTGGGCTCTGTGCCTCGCCTTTCTCCTCCACCTCCAGGTTCCTCCGTCTGAAAAACTGCTGCTGGCGCGCTCTCCGGAGCTGTTCCCTTTGCTGGGTCCTCGGGGCCTTCCCCGCCAGGCGGCAAGTGGTCACGTTGGGGCGGCAGCGGCGGCTCTCACGGGTCTCCTGCCGGCGCTCACTCTTAGCCTCGTAGCTCTCAGCCCACCGGGCCAAGCCAGGGGCAGGCCTGGGGTCTGGACCGATCATGATGACCTCCCGAGCACCTGTTGTTGCTTGGCTTCCAGTTCCTGGAATAGCTGCCCGGGTCTGCCCAGTGCCAAGAGGGAGGCAAAGGGGAGGGGTCAGGAGATGGGCAGAAAAATGACCACCTCTCTAGATGAGGGGGCAGAAACAGCACCATGACCCATAAATGTGGGTTGAAAACTGAGGCAGGGATGATGTCACGCGGGGATTCGGGACTTCTGGGTCCAGTCTCTCGACTAATCTCTGCTCTTCTCTGGCCTGTGCCTCCCCTTCTGTAAAGTGGCGAGATTCCTCTGGCTGCCACTTCTTCCTTGACCAAACATCTCAGCCTGCCTCCAGGTTAGGGGAACATGAGAAATAATCGATAAAAATCACCAGAAGCCTATAGCCCTTTGGATGGCGGATGCGGACGTGTGCCTTTTCCAGGAACTTCTAGAGAAGCAGTTAAATTGGCTCTCTCTTCCCCAGTCTGAAAGGAAGGCCAGCATCTTTATGCTCTCTTGGCCTAGTTACTAAAGTACTAATGGGCGAGTGACTTTTCTCGAGGCCTGGACAGACAGCCAGACCCTGCAAGGTGCAGCCTTGAGCAGCGCCTTTAGCAGCTGGCTCTCGAGCCTAGCTCTGGGCGTGGTTTAGGAGGGAAACCCTGCACTATTGCCTCCAGGCGTGGGGTCCTGACATTGGTCCCTTGACATTCCACTCCTGGCCCAATAAACTGAGCTCTGATTCTCAGGTTCAGATCAACCCAAATCAGTATTGGCTGGGCACCTGTCCGTTACTGACCAAAAGCCATTTCAGAGCTTTCAGCTCCGTATCTCTTGGAGCAGAGGGTCCCTTTGCTTTCTGAAATCCCCTCCCTGTTAGGGCTAAGTGTGGCGGCATGCCTGCTTTCCTTAGTCCAGAGATTGTGTCTTCTGCAACCATGTGGGTTATACCTAAATAAGGCTGTGTTTCAAAAATGAAACAGAAGTAAACAAGCAAACTCAGTAACCAGAAGTGCCCAGGGAACTGGGCTTGGTGTAGAGGCCATACTTGCTGTGCTTTCACACGAGCTTACCTGCTTGCTCATGTCACCCCCAGCCCTCACCCCTCCTTCCTGCCCTGTGCCCTGCTGTCTCTTTCCTACTCTCCCTTGCCTACCTTGTGCCACTTTGTCTGTTCTCCCAGAACCCTCGGGGAGCTTGGCTAAATTGGGCTGGACTCAGGGCTTCCCTGGTGGCTCAGCTGGTAAAGAACCCACCTGCAGTGCGGGAGACCTGGGTTCAATCCCTGGTTTGGGAAGATCCCCCTGGAGAAGGAAATGGCTACCCACTCCAGTATTGTGGCCTGGAGAATTAATTTCATGGACTGCATAGTCTATTAGGTCGCAAAGAGTTGGACATGACTGAGTGACTTTCACTTTGGCTGAGCTGGATTCTGAGCCCTGGAAATTCTGGTCCCTGTCTCCGCTGGTCCCTGGAGTCAGCCCAGAAACTCACGAAGGGAGAGGAACTTCCCCTTACAGCTGCTGCTTCTGTCCATCCACGGCCTCACTCCCCACTGCCTTGGGAACCTAGTTCCTGCGTCATAGGTCAGAGAAGGGTTTCTCAGCTTCAGCCTGCAAGCGTTTGCCGGCTCTGGCCCCTTGGGTCTTTCTATAGGTCAGACAGACTCAACAGGTAGCAGCCTCTCTGCCCTTATCGTTGGCACGCCTCTGCGCCTCCCAGCTCAGTCTGGAACTCTCTGCAGGATTCTTGCTCTCTCTCTGTGATCATGCCATTCCTTCTCGGGGGTCATGGTGGGGCAGGCTCACACCCTGAGTGGGGGGTCTTTCGTGGTCAGGCCCTGTCCGCTCTCCGGTGCCTGACTCTCCAGGCATGGAGGGGGCATCCTCTGGTCTTGGGGAGCGCTGAACCCCGGCAGAACTGTGAAGTTGTCAGTGCCTGTCCACTCATCCTGTCCCTGGGTGCCTCTCCCCTTTCTGTAGGCTTTCCTCCTCGCTCCTACTCTGCAGGGTCTGCTTCACGTCTCACCTGCCACTCTCCATTTAAAGCTTAGGAAAGGATCTGAGAGGCCCATTCCTATTACATTAAGAATGACTGGATGTGCAGGTAAAGTCCATGTTCAGAAGCTATGCTCGTGGTGTCCCAGGTCATCGGCCCTGGTTATTCTGCCGGAGATGGGGGAGGTGAGGACCCCTGGCCATGGGCTCAGCTGTGTGGACTCCTGTCCTGGCCCTGCTGCCGACCACCCATGTGCTTTTGAAAAACTATTGATTGTCTTTGTGTCTCTGTCTCCTCATTTGTAAAGTGGGAACCTGCCTCCTAAGGTTATGAGGCTTAAAGAGAAAATGCATGCTAAGCGTCAGGGACGTACCACACAATAAATGTTAGCTTTTTATAATAACATTATTATTATTCCCATCCTCCGGATCTTGGATATTGAAGACTCAGTGCTATAAGACAGAGGTTCCAAGGTAACCTAGCACTCCAGGACCCAGAATGCCCAGTCCTCCAATCCCCTCCGCCCCCTTCCTCTTTGAGGGGTATTGTTTACCCCACGGAAGGGATACTGGTCCTGGGTTGAGACCATATTTACTGTTGCTCTGTTCATCTGACTTCTGGGTGTGGGCTACAGGGAGAAAGGGCTGCCTTATGGTCTACAAACAGCCACCGTGTCAGTTAGGCCTGGCAGAAAGGCAAAGGAGAGAGTGAAGAACTGGTGTGCGGCCTGCCTGCCTCCCACCTTTAAAAGGTGGGGCACTAGGTCCCCTCCGTGTGGTTCCAGGGTATCCCTCAGGCTTTGTAGAGGAGGCCGGGGAGAACACTCCTGCCTCCTCCAGCTGTGAAGAGCAGAGGGCTGGGGAGGGGAGATAAGTGTACGGGCTTTGTCTGCAGAGGTTCGTTGAAACACGTGGCTGCCCCGCTTTACTTCCTGGGGGGCAGACGTTGACACCTGTTGCCCAAGCTGGGGGTGGCAGTAGAAAAGGCTCCTCAGGGAAGGAGGAGACCCTCCCGGACCCCATCCTCTCACAGCGGGGGGATTTGGTGTGGCACAGCTGGGTTGAATCATCCCAGCTTTCCAGGAGGTCTCAACTATTCCGATTGGCTCTAAACGCAAGCAGCCATGTGGACGGCTGACTGACAGAGATGGGCTGTGGGACAAAAAGGAACTGCTCCCCGTGTGGTTCAAAGAGAGGTCACTGGGCCACTGCCCAGGCAGCCCTTGGCAGCTTGACAGGCCTCAGCTGGAGCTCTGGGAAGAGGTGGCACTGGCCCGGGGGGCTGTCCTCGGTGTCCCCGTGGCTGTCAGGGCGCTGCCCTCACTGGACAGTGCTTTGTCGCTGCCTTTCCCGGTCTTGGCTCCTACTTTCCGGCTGCGTGTGTGATGAGTGGCCTCCTGCATGAATGAATGGTCAGACCTTCCTAGCCCAGAGCTCTCAGCACGAGCTAGGAGCGAAGGGTCTGCACCCACGCCGCTGGGAAGGCAGCTGGGTGCTACGGGGTCCCTGTGGGGAAGGGAGCTGTAAAGTGTACGGCCCATCCTTGGGAGCCTGCATCCTCAGTCGTCTGACTCCCGGCTCGTCTCATCCAATGGATGGAGCAGAGGACGCTGGGAGCTGGGCCTCCGGACACCAACACGGGACACTTCCCTGGTTCCCCACATCCAACACTCAAACCACCGGAGTGGACAGTGTCTCCCCATTCAGCCCAGGGAAGCTGGCAGACAGCGTCTTCCGCCCCACCCCAGAGTCGGAGGTCCCCAACCTGGATGCAGAAGCCTTCTCCTTCTCAGTTACCTGAGGTCCCAGGCTCCAGCCCCAGCAACTCAGGAAAGCATCCCAGCTCCTGGGCAGGTCTCGGCCGTGGTCTCCAAAGGGGCAAGATCTCAATCCATGGCTCGGGGCCCTCTGAGCATTTCCCTTCCTGGTACTGTCTTTCTTTTTGCACAGCAGCCTTGCTGAAACAGGAAACAGACAAAGCCACAGCACTTGCTCACCCCAGTTCCTCTCTCTTGCTCTCTGGCACGATCGGAGGGGCCCCTAAACTCTTGAGGCCTCCAGGGCCGAGCTCAGGAGCTCCTCCCACCGGTGGGCACCCCAACCGCCCTTTCTCTTCTTATTCGATTGGTCTGAACTCTAGGACTGTTTCACACCAAAGTTCCCTTTCCAGGATTAGGCAAAGATGAATCTCTGGGTCAGATTCAAACCTTGCAACTTGCAGGGTTGGAAAAGAGACACAGACATAAAGAACAACCTGTGGACACAGTGCGGAAAGGAGAGGGTGGGACGAATTGACAAAGTGGGATTGATATATCTATACACTGCTGCTGCTGCTGTTGCTAAGTTGCTTCAGTCGTGTCCGACTTTGTGTGACCCCATAGACGGCAGCCCACCAGGCTCCCCCATCCCTGGGATTCTCCAGGCAAGAGTACTGGAGTGGGGTGCCATTGCCTTCTCCGATATATATACACTACCAAATGTAAAATAGATAGCTAGTGGGAACCTGCTGTAAAGCACAGGGAGCTCAGCTTGGTGCTCTGTGATGACCTAGAGGGGTGGGATGGAGGCGTGGGTTGGGGAGGGAGCCTCAAGAGGGAGAGAATGTAGGTAAAAACAGAGCTGATTCATGTTTTAGTACAGTAGAAACCAACACGACATTGTAAAGCAATTATACTCTAATTAAATTAAAAAGGGGATTCAAATCTTGTAGTTTCTATAAAGGGGGAAAAAGATATTTTTCATCCACAAGAGAGGTTCCCAGTGTAGGTTTTTATCTGTATCAGGTAGTTTTCTGTGTAAGGATTTTGTCTTCCCTTTAGTTACCTCTTCTTCATCCTGGTATCATAAAGAGGTTCTGCTCCTCTAAAGTACTGGTATTTCTGCAGAACTCTGAAATGAGGCCAGTTCTGAATTTGCTCCTTTCTGAAGCAGTGGGATCGGGGCAGGGGATAGGGGAAGGTGAAGAGATGATGGTTGATTGATTGGGGAATAAGGGGAGCAATAGCAGGCAGAGTCTTATGAGAATTTCCTAGTCCCCTGAACTAGGAAATTTGGGGGAAAACTAAAAGGAGTTTGTCTGTGTGCCTTAAAAGGGAACTATTACAAATGCAATAATCAGGAAATTCCCAAGAAGTTCAGGGTAAGATGATGGAGAGGGGAGCGGCTTGGGACAAGTTAACTGAGTAGCTTTGTAGCCTTGTGCAATTCACCGTGTCTGAATGGTCCATTCAGTGTCTGAATGGATGAGTTATGTGGCTCCCACGAAGTCCAAGACTTCACATGGAGGCACGTAATGAGCCTTTTAAGCAGCTGTGATAAGGTAACAATTAGCGGCATGCTGGGAGCGTGTCACAGCCTTCTTGGTTGCCTACTACTGCCTCCACTCTCTGAGGAGAGAAAGAACAAGGAGTAGGCAGAGAAGGGTGCTGAGGATGGGTTCTCAAGCACGGAGACTGAAGGCCAACGGCATTTCCTCTGGATGAGAGACAACTGCCTGAGATCCTGTGCCTGACCCATGGAGATGGGAGTGAGGGCAGTGGGGTTGAGGAGCCCAAGACAGCAGGATAAGAGAATGTTATGGGTGTAGAAATGGGAGAGGTTCTGGGATTTTAGGGCATAAGAACATAAGAGAGGATGGATGATGGCAGTAGGAGTTCCTGTGGGCCAGCTCTTTGGGTTCCACTGCAAGAAATGAGTATGAAGATTGAAATCTCTTTTAGGGCTATGCATGCAATGGGGTGGGCTTCCCTGGTGGCTCAGACAGTAAAGAATATGCCTGCAATGCAGGAGCCCTGGGTTCGATCCCTGGGTTGGGAAGATCCCCTGGAGAAGGGAATGGCTACCGATTCCCGTATTCTTGCCTGGGAAATCCTATGGACAGAGGAACCTGGCTAAGATGTGGCTAAGCACAGCACAACACAGAGGTAGGTACTTTAATAGTCTAATCCATAGATAGTCTAATCATTAGCCTCCTCTGCCTGAGGGTTCCCTTCCTCTGGTGTGGGTTAGTGAGGAGGAGGATGTAGGTCAGGCCCCTGTTGAGTTGATCACCTAGCATTTACTGGTCAGCATTCTGTGCTTTTCCTCACTGTTTCCGGGTCCCTTTGTTGAAGGTCAAATCCTGAACTTTGGAACATGGTCTCCTTGATGGATGCTGAGCCCTCTCTGGGCTCCCTTGAAGGGATAAACACAGGATAGGAAAACACTGTGGTTTACCCTTCACAACATCACACGGGAATGTGTAGGACTGTCAGATTTTATAGTAGGATTGGGGTAACAAAAGGGAATCCCAATTTTGAAAAAGAAAAATTTTAACTGTATGTTAATATGACTTTTCCCGTACGCCAAGAACAGCGCTAAGAAGTTAACCCTCTATAGGCCCCCCTCCCCAGCCTCCCACCCCCCGCCATGGGAGCTGCTAGTTCTAATCTTTTCCCCCACTTCCACCCTTCTGGATGACATCCTATTCATTTTTGGGGAAATGGCAGCCTTGTCCATAAGAAGTGGTTCTTGCCTCAGAATTGGCACCCCATGCACCCTCCAACATTTTCTCAGCAATGCATTCCTCAAGTCTAAGTTATTCATTTTAGAATAAGGTCATGGACATTGAACAGCATAGTACCTGGTGGGCTTGGCAGTCCACATTCTGCAGAAGGTGGCTGGGGTGTGTGGTGGGGGTAGTTTGGAGCTCCAAGTCCTGCAGATCGGTCCTGTGGACATACTTGTCTGCTCGCATGCAAATCCTCCACAGTGCAGGCTCTCCTCTTTAGTCTTCCAAGTCTGTAGCTGGTAACTGTTTAATCAGATGTCCATATAGACGTCCCAAGGACAAACATTCATTCTCAGAGATGACACAGTCTAAAGTCATCAGGAGAAAATAAATATTTTCTTAACTCCTCCATTTGCAAGCCTGCCTCTTTTCAGTAGTTACAACTTCATGTTCGTGGCAGGACAGAATTCTCAGTCCTCTTTGGTTGCTTTCTGTTATCATTGTTGATAGAGGACCTTTTTCTGCAATAAAACCTCCAAGTTATGCTGTAAGAAATGATCAGTACTGGTGTGAGATTCATCTATTTTATAGAGAATCTGAAAGGCTTAACCCTAAGACACAACTAACTGCAGATTCATTCTTGTGGGTCCAAGCGCTGAGCAGGAAACAAGGTACTTTTCATCCAAGGCTCCAGAGAAGGACCATCTCACTGGCTTTGACCTAGAAGGGCCCAGACAGGATGCAGCTTCAAGCCTGGGATAGTATTTTGTGTGTGTGTGTGTGTGTGTGTGTGTTAGAATGGACAGATAGAAAAGCAAAGAGGAAGGTAGGCCAGAAAAGAAGGCCTGAGATAGTATATATATATAGAGAGAGTGTGTGTGTGTGTGTGTGTGTGTTAGAATGGACAGATAGAAAAGCAAAGAGAAAGGTAGGCCAGAAAAGAAGGGCCTTCCAGATACCAACCTCTAGACTAAAAGGAAAAACTGTGAAACTGTGTTAATCTTTACAGCAATTTAGTTTCTCCCTTTACACTCCATTTCAGATTATATCCCCTTGGGCCTGCCAGAATACAAAATAAGTCTTATCCCTGAGTCAAATATCACCATGACTTGCCCCCTAGGTATGTCATTCCCTGTTCTGAACTTTAAAATGTACTGCTTTTTCTCAATTAAAAAGCACTGCCCTCCTCTCTCCAGGGGGAGTTGTCCAGTAACAAGACTCTGAGAACTCCTAGCTTATCACTAGAAAGTCACCCCACTTGTTTAAAAACAATCTACTTAACGTAGACTATTGAGCTGCTGCTGCTGCTAAGTCGCTTCAGTTGTGTCTAACTCTGTGCGACCCCATAGACGGCAGCCCAGCAGGCTCCCCCATCCCTGGGATTCTCCAGGCAAGAACACTGGAGTGGGTTGCCATTTCCTTCTCCAATGCATGAAAGTGAAAATGGAAAGTGAAATCGCTCAGTTGTGTCCGACTCTTAGCCACCTCATGGACTGCAGCCCACCAGGCTCCTCTACGAAAAGTCATTTAAGAAAAAATAGAAATATGAAGCTTCTGTTCCTTAAAACATGCTTTCATTTACTTTACTTCATTATGTATTGTTTTTTTCGCGATAGCCTACATTTGTCTTAAGCCAAGAATTCTGAGAGCCTCAGCAAGAGTAACTGCGCTCCCCAGTGCTGTAATTCCAGAGACGTTTGCTCTCTGGTAAAACTAGGTTATTTAATAGTGTTATCCTCTTTCTGAAACTGGCAGTTTTCCTTCCTGGTTTCAGTTCAGTTCAGTCGCTCAGTTGTGTCCAACTCTTTGCGACCCCATGAATTGCAGCATGCCAGGCCTCCCTGTCCATCACCAACTCCTGGAGTTCACTCAAACTCATGCCCATCGAGTCGGTAATGCCATCTAGCCATCTCATCCTCTGTCGTCCCCTTCTCCTCCTGCCCCCAATCCCTCCCACTGTCAGAGTCTTTTCCAATCAGTCAACTCTTCGCATGAGGTGGCTAAAGTACTGAAGTTTCAGCTTTAGCATCAGTCCTTCCAAAGAACACCCAGGACCGATCTCCTTTAGAATGGACTGGTTGGATCTCCTTGCAGTCCAAGGGACTCTCAAGAGTCTTCTCCAACACCACAGTTCAAAAGCATCAATTCTTTGGTGCTCAGCTTTCTTCACAGTCCAACTCTCACATCCATACATGACCACTGGAAAAACCATAGCCTCGACTAGACGGACCTTTGTTGGCAAAGTAATGTCTCTGCTTTTGAACTGTCATTATTTTTTGGCCACAGCTTTGGTTAAATGGTCTCAATTATTTTGCAGATGGCCTGACATTCCAAACTATAATATGCTCCAGAGTGTTTTCTATAAACCTTGTACATTTCTTTGCCAACAAAGGTCCGTCTAGTCAAGTCTATGGTTTTTCCAGTAGTGATGTATGGATGTGAGAGTTGGACTGTGAAGAAAGCTGAGCGCCAAAGAATTGATGCTTTTGAACTGTGGTGTTGGAGAAGACTCTTGAGAGTCCCTTGGACTGCAAGGAGATCCAACCAGTCCATTCTAAAGGAGATCAGTCCTGAGTGTTCATTGAAAGGACTGATGCTGAAGCTGAAACTCCAATACTTTGGCCACCTCATGCGAAGAGTTGACTTATTGGAAAAGACTCTGATTCTGGGAGGGATTGGGGGCAGGAGGAGAAAGGGACGACAGAGGATGGGATGGCTGGATGGCATCACCAACTCGATGGGCGTGAGTTTGAGTGGACTCCGGGAGTTGGTGATAGACAGGGAGGCCTGGCATGCTGAGGTTCATGGGGTCGCAAAGAGTTGGACACGACTGAGCGACTGATCTGAACTATACATTTCTACCCTTACCTTTCTGATCTGTTTTATACTCAGCACAATCTATTATTCATAACCAAGAATATTTGAGCTGATGCTGTAAAACCACACCAGGCTGGTCTCACCAGAGCTCTGACATGTTAGGTTGCTGTCAGCCTGTTCTGCAGAGAGCATTCCAGGAACCTGAAGACTAGTAATGAAGCCAGCTTGGTGGATAAAATGGTCTGAAAGCATTCTGATTTCCTTTCATTTTCTTTTCAGTTTTAGAAAAGTGGTAATCTGATAACCCTTAAAAGAAAGACCTCATCTTACCACCCAAACAAATTCATTTCATATTTTTCACATTCCCTTCTACTTTTGGCCTGTATGCACCCATCTTTTATTTTTTTTTTAAGCACATATTTTGTGTCGTGAATCTACAATTATGTGTTTGCTTTCCACTTGATACTGTGTTAAAACTAGTTTTCATGTTTTTACCTTTTTTTCACATTTTTACCTTTTCGCGTTGTCACCATCTTTCATAATTTTTTTGTGCTCTACGATCTGTTTAATAATTTCCTTACTATTGAATGGTCGCTATGCCTCCCTAGCATTGCTCAGGGTAGTGATTAACCACTGGTTAATACAGTTTAATAGACATAAGGAAAAAAAAAACATGAGTTATAATAATTTTCTATAATTGCGATGATAAATTCAGAACTGGGGTAACGTTCAACTTGGGAACAAGATTACTTTATGTATCACAGCTGACACCGCCTCTCCAGGGCTGTTGCTCACTGGGAAGCACTTTTCCCTGAATGGCAGCCTAGGGCAATAGAGCAACAGGGGTGCTCCGGGTAGGGCTGCCTGAGTTGTAAGCCTGGCTTCACCTTTGCTGCCTGTTTCAGGGTAGTAAATTACTTTACCTCTTTACATCTCAGTTTCCTCCTCTGTAAAATGACTGTAATGATGGGATTATTCAAGGATTACATGATCTAACACTTACATAGCACTCCATAAATGTTAGCTGTCAGTACTCTTTTAGCCCTTGTGACCTATTGACGGATGCAATGAGTCCTCACTTGGACCTGCAGTTGTATGAGTATGAAGGAGTGTTTTAGTGAAACACTAAATTATCTGATATAATTTCCAATTATATCTACCAGGAAAAATGTTTAAAACTATCAAAAGGTTAATCAGGTTAATTAAACATTAAAAGGTTAATGTTTAAACTATCAAAAGGTTAACTACCAAACTTCAAAAGGTTAATAAACACGTGACACCTGTCCATCCATGAAACGATGGCAAAAATTAAAATATGTAGCTTAAAAAATTTTTTTAATTTTTAATTGGAGGATAATTGCTTTACAGTGTTGTATTGATTTCTGCCTTACAACACCATGAATCAGTCATATGTTTACAGGTATCCCTTCCCTCTTGAACCTCCCTCCCAAACCCCCATCCCACCCTTCCAGATCATCACAGAACACCAAACCGAGCTCCCAGTGTTATACAGCTGCTTCTCACTAGCTATTTTACACATGGTAGTGTAAACTCAACCAAGTCAACTGACCGGATTCTTTTAAGAATATGTGTTGAGCTAATCTCTGTGGTGGAGAAGGGAATGGCAACCCACTCCAGTATTCTTGCCGGGAGGATTCCATGGACAGAGGATCCTGGCAGGCTACCATCCATGAGGTCGCAGAGGGTTGAACACGACTGAGTGACTATCACTTTCACTTTTCAATCTATGTGGAAGAAAATTATTTGAGGCATCTCACAGAGTTCCTCCAGAGAAGTGTCTGGTAGGCCATTTGACGTCTATACTCTATTGAACCGAATCAAATGTGTTAATACTGTAGAATAGTGCCTGAGCATAGTAAGTATATGGAAGTGTTTGCTAATACACGAAGGAAGAAAATGTATCCCAAAGTGTTGATAGTCTTTTTAGTTTTGCCTGATGTGATTGATAATTTGATTTATATGGATGAACTTTATTTATATGGAGATTTTGGTAATTTCTAACTTACAGCGTTTGCTACAGTGTTGCCAGTGAGCATCTTCATGCATGAATCTATGTGTTTTCTTCTTTTAAAATACTTCCTTGAGGATAACAATCTAGGAGTGGGTTTGCTCACAAAGAAGTGATTTCATTCTGAGAAGGGTTTGCAGGAGGTGGGCAGGAGGGAACACAGCGAGGGCACAGGCGCTGCTGGAGATGGCAGAGTCAGGAGGGCGCGGAGCGGCTGGGGCCTTCCCACAGCGTGATGGCTCAGTGCTGCCGGCTGTTATCGAGGAGGAAGAGCCAGGCGGGAGTGGTGAAAGAGGAACGGTCTGGAATCTGAAGAAATGACTTTTAGATCCATCTGTTCCTGAGATGTAAAATTGCTTTGTCTTTTTGGCTCTCGTTTCCTCTAAAATCTTTCCCAGTATTAGGTTCTAAGAGTCCTTTAGTTCTTAAATGTTAATTAAATACCTTTTACATGCCAAGATCTGTGTTCAGTGGGTAAAGAATCCACTCGCAATGCAGGATACACAGGTGATTCAGGTTCCGTCCCTGGGTTGGGAAGATTCCCTGGGGGAGGAGATGGCAACCCACTCCAGTATCCTTGCCTGGAAGATGCTATGACCAGAGGAGCCTGGCAGGCTACGGTCCATCGGGTCGCAGAACAGTCGGACACAACCAAGCGACTAAACACACAGTGTAGCACAACAACACGCCAGTGTCTGTGTTCTGCACTAGGGCTGCAATGAGAAGCAAACTACAGCAAGTCCCTGGATGGGACTACAAGAGGCAGTTAAAGAGGCACATTTAGCGCTGATGAACTCAAGTGGCAGACAAATACAGGAGCTGTTGGAAGCATGGGAGACGGGTGGGAAAGCACCCATCCCAGTCTTGAGGGGTGGGCCCTGGAGAAGTCGCGGAAGTTTTCCTAGAGGAGGTAACGGTTGAGCTGAGTCTTAAAGGGTGAGCAGGAGTTAAGCAGACTATGGAGAGAGTGAAGAGCATTCTGGGCAGAGGAGATGGCCTGGGCATAGGCACAGAATAGCAGGGTGCCTTCAGGGGACCAACAGTTCTGTGCCCTTGGGGAATCAAAAGCCCAGCAGGTGACCTGAGTTGTGTCTGCGCAGGTGGCCAGGGTCCTTCCTTGCACATCACTTTAAAGAGTTTAGGTTTCCTACATTCCACGTGGGTTTCCCTAGTGGCTCAGACGGTAAAGAATCTGTCTGCAGTGTGGGGAGACCTGGGTCCGATCCTTGGATTGGGAAGATCCCCTGCAGGAAGAGATGGCAACCCACTCCAGTATTCTTGCCTGGAGAATCCCCATGGACAGAGGAGCCTGGTGGGCTACAGTTCCATTTTAGCCAAGGGTGGCTTTGGATATACGCCAGCCTCCGCTCGCAGCCAAGAATCTTGTCTTAGTTTCCCCATACATACCTGACGTTTCTTTGCCCTGGAGGCTCAGAGCATCTTGCTTTTGAAGATGACTGCTAGCTGTCGCTATTGAACAGATCCGGTTGCCCCCAGCTGAAGGCCAATGGTGTCCTAGGCTGCGGGGTTCCCGGTGGTCCCACCGGAGGCCGAGTGCCTCCCCGCCCCCTCCGGGGCTGTTCAATCGCCCTGAGAGCTGACGCACAAGTGAGGCACGCGGTGAGGACTGGTGGTAGCCCTTGAGCCGAACCTGGGGCCAAGGAGCCTGGGGGTAAGGAATGCTGGTGATGCGTGGTCCACCGTGCCCTTCACTCAGCCACTGGGTGGCGCTGCCGCCCCTGGCTGTAAAAAGGGAGGCCCGTGGAAAGCATGTCTGGGTTGGACTGCTTTGCTGCTTCGGAAGGGGGTAGCTTTTGCATCCATCTTGTTACCTGGAGTTCAGGGGCCACAGGCTGGTCAAGAACAGTATGAGAGAGGTCCCAAAGCACAGCCACCGCCCCCCCCCCGCCCCAACCAACAGTCCCAGGTCAGCCAACAATGCCATTTCTTGGGTCCTTCAAGCTTCTGTCCTGGCTGGTGTGTGTCTTTTGACTTGTCCTGTTTCCACGTGTTGGTTCCAGGTAGTTCCATGACCCAATATGTGCTCCCCTTTTACTTCTGTTTCCTTTGCTCCCTTCCCAGAAGCTCCCATCTCCCAAGCCTCCCCACTCAGCAGGTGCTCATTTGGTACCTTTCATTTTTTAGGAATCGATTTTCCCTTCTCCTTTCTTGGCTGAGTGTATCCTCACCCTGTGTGTCCTGGGATCTGCGCAGGCCGAGGTCTGCTTCTCCTGGCTTTGGTTTTTTTTTTTTTTTTTGCCTGTGGGCATTGTAGTTCTAAGTCCTATCTCACCTTTTATTTAAAATTTCTCTCTCTTTTTTTCCCCGTCTGCCTCTTCTTTTCATGTTTGCCCTGTCCTCATCCCTACCTCCCACCCCCATCTTGAAAAACTAGAGAATTTAGACATATTTTAAATCTAATTACAAAACTTGTCAGTCTACCAATTAGAGAAGTTAATGAAGTTAAAGTCTAAAAACTAGAAGAGGAGGATACAGCAGGTAAGGGGTGTCCTGACTTCCCCTGGCATCCTTCGTGAGCTGGCAACTCTCTGGGTGGGATGGAGACCCAGGGGTGCTGAGAGGCTGACACTGAGGCACACCTGCTGGAGACATTTCCTGATGAGCACGGCTATGTTTTTCTTTTCCCTTAATGTTGCAAGTTAGCTTGGTTCACATACCTCCCTTAAGAAATGAAGGGAGGCTCCTGGGACTAGGTCAGCACGTGTGTCCCCGTGCTCTGGGCTGGGCACTGATGAAGAAGAATGTGGGCTCTTGGCAAAGTCCCTGGACAGCCGGTAGGGCCACAAGAAGGGATACGGGTTCTACCCGACGTGTAACATCCTCAGAGAAGAATAGAATGCACTCTGAGCCAAGGGAAGGTTGTAACTCAGGTCCCAAAGGGCCGGTAAGTAGTGTAACGTATGCTGACTTCTTCCTCTCACACAGCTTTATTTTATTTTATTTTTTAAATGTATTTTTGGCCGTGCTGGGTCTTCGCTGCGGGGCAGGCTGTCCTCTAGTTGCAGCTCGTGGGGGCTCTTCTCTAGTTGTGTCCGCGGGGTTCTCACTGCTGTGGCCTCTGTGGTTTTGGTGCACAGACTCCAGGGTGCGGGGCCTTCAGTAGTTCGGTTGTGGTTCTCGGGCTCTAGAGCACACGCTCAATAGCTGTGCATGTGGGCTTAGTTGCTCCGCGACGTGTGGAATCTTCCTGAACCAGAGATCCAACCAGGTGTGTCTCCTGCATCGGCAGGTGGGTGTTTACCACCGAGCCACCGGGGAAGCCCTCTCACGCAACTGTAGAGCTGTAGTCTCCCAAGGGGATGTGTTGCCGGGACTACTGGGGTGTAGGGAGAAAAATATTAGACTTTCTCTTTATTTATTTTTTTAATCTTGTCTTTTTAAGATTTCTATTTTTGCATATGTTTTGTGTTAGTAAATATTACATACATACATTATATAAATAGGCTTCCCAGGTGGTGCCTATGGTCAAGAACCCATCTGCCAGTGGAGGAGACATAAGAGACATGGGTTTCCTGGGGTCAGGAAGATCCCCTGGAGGAGGGCATGACAACCCACTCCAGTATTCTTACCTGGAGAGTCCCAAGGATAGAGGAGCCTGGTGGGCTACAGTCCATGGGGTCGCAAAGAGCCGGACATGACTGAAGCAAATTAGCACGCATATCGCCTACACACATTATATAAATAGTAGCTATGTATCGATCAGATATACATATGCCTGAGAAACACTGGGCTGGAAGAAGCACAAGCTGGAATCAAGATTGCCGGGAGAGATATCAATAACCTCAGATATGCAGATGACACCACCCTTATGGCAGAAAGTGAAGAGGAACTAAAAAGCCTCTTGATGAAAGTGAAAGAGGAGAGTGAAAAAGTTGGCTTAAAGCTCAACATTCAGAAAACGAAGATCATGGCATCGTGTCCCATCACTTAATGGGAAATAGATGGGGAAACAGTGGAAACAGTGTCAGACTATGTTTTTGGGCTCCAAAATCACTGCAGATGGTGACTGCAGCCATGAAATTAAAAGACGCTTACTCCTTGGAAGGAAAGCTATGACCAACGTAGATAGTGTATTAAAAAGCAGAGACATTACTTTGCCGACTAAGGTCCATCTAGTCAAGGCTATGGTTTTTCCAGTGTTCATGTATGGATGTGAGAGTTGGACTGTGAAGAAAGCTGAGTGCCGAAGAACTGATGCTTTTGAACTGTGGTGTTGGAAAAGACTCTTGAGAGTCCCTTGGGCTGCAAGGAGATCCAACCAGTCCATTCTGAAGGAGATCAGCCCTGGGATTTCTTTGGAAGGAATGATGCTAAAGCTGAAACTCCAGTACTTTGGCCACCTCATGAGAAGGTTGACTCATTGGAAAAGACTCTGATGCTGGTAGGGATTGGGGGCAGGAGGAGAAGGGGACGACAGAGGATGAGATGGCATCACGGACTCGATGGATGTGAGTCTGAGTGAACTCCAGGAGTTGGTGATGGACAGGGAGGCCTGGCGTGCTGTGATTCATGGGGTCACAAAGAGTCAGACACGACTGAGCGACTGAACTGAACTGAACTGAATCATGTTTTAACGATGAAGTGTGAGATCCGAACTTTCAGAGACCACTGCTCTGGAGAATCTCTGGAGCTTGCTGTGGACTCTAGGGGAGGTCTGAGGTGCTGGCTGAGAGCTGCCCAGCCAAGAAGAAAGGCCCACACAGCCCAGCCCGTGTGGACAGACTTGGAGGTGAGGAGGGACACACCTTCCCTTGGGAGGGAATTCTCCAGAAACAGCCGCTGGCTGCCCATCCCCCGTGGATGTGAGTCACCCCAGGGCTCCCTGCTACCTGCTCTGGAGGGCCTTTTCTTACATTCTTGACGGAGGAGAAGGAGTCATAGTTAGGGCCTTGCAGATGGCCCATCCCGTCCCCGCGGTCGGGAGCCTGGCATCTGAGGGACTGTGTCCTTCTGCTCTGTATCTCAGACGTTGTGACCAGCACTTGTGGTTGGCTAACAGAACCCCATTTTTGTTTGAGATGGACCTGTGCTCAGCTGAAAATTGCATTTCTCAACCTCTCTTGAAGTGAGGGGAGGTCCCAAGACGTGGCTCTAGCCCATGGGACGTGAGTGGAAGTCCTGGCTGGGGCTTTCCTGTTGGCTCTTTATTAGGGGTCAGGCTCAGTTGGTGGGCACTTTTAGCCTCTCACATCTCTCTCTCTTTCTTTGTTTGTTTGTTTTTTGGCCTGAATCACAGAGTGATGCTGAAGGTGGAGCAACTGTCTTGGGACCCCACAGTGACAAGGAGGAGGACGGATAGTTGGAAATGCAGAAGGACACTTTGCAGACTTTTTGTTGTTTCTCCTTGATGCGCCGCTGTCCATGGTTTTTTCCCTATGGCTCTCCAGGGGATGCAGTGCTAGCGAACGTGAAGGTGGACTCAGGAGCTCAGACCCTTGGGTTCAGGCCACGACTTCACGCGAGATGCTGACACCCGGAGAGGTGAAGGATGTGGGTGTCCCCTGTCTCGGGGAGCCCTTGTTCCCTCTTCTTCTCCAGTAATGATAGAAATGAGCTGTTCTGTTTCTTTCAAGTCCTGGGAAGAGGAGCGAGGCACTGAGCTGGGCCTTTAAGAATAACTAATTCTGTCAAGAATGTGGAAAGTGAGTCAGGGTGGGTGCTGAAGCCTGCTGTGTACAGCTCTTCTAAAACACATGCGGGGTGTCAACTGGTGGCTTCAGGTTGGCCATGGTGAGAGCGTTTGCATCACTGAAATAGGCAAGTGTTACATATCAGCCTTTCTTTCTTTCTTTTCTGGAGAGTCAGTTGTTAAGCCTTTACCAACACTCCTTTGGAAAGAGCAAAAGTTTAGTTTATTAACTACCTTAATATTGTCTCATAGCCTCTCTTGCTTTCCGCATGCCATCTGATACATGATAAGTTGAGCAGAATCAAGAAGCAGCTGGTTTCTACTGAACACAGGCTGAAGTCTTCGTATGTCTTTGGGCCCAAGGTTTACCCTGACAGTTCAGGCTGAAGGCAAAACTAATTTTATTCCAACTTTGGCTATAAATTTGTCATCTAATCACGCCCCTGCTTGGTGTTCATCTCCTTTCTTCCTCATCAACCTCCTGCCCCCATCTTATTGACACTCTGCAGGGCCTGAGCTCTTGTGAACCTGGCTTCTTGCCCCATTTGTGCTGCCCACCGAAGTTCCCGACTCTGGGTCTGCAACAGCAGATCTTATGATCTCCCTTGTCTCTTGGAGCTGACAAAGGTGGTTGCACCCATATGGGTCCCATGCCCTATGCTCTTCTCACGATGTGACGTGACACCCGTCTGTTGAGCTGGGGGTCTGCCTGGTCTCCGTGAGGTGGGGTGGATCACTACCAGCTTATGGTTGGTCATCACGGGTAACACAGCTTCTGCCCGGCTCTGTCTCTCAGGACACATGCTTTAGGAGCCCAGAGACCCCTTGTAAGAAGTCTGGGCAGCCCTGAAGCTGCTGTTCTGAGAGACATGTGAAGAGGCCACACAAAGCTAGGGATGCTGGAGGAGCCCTCAGCTGTTCCAGGCTCCAGCCAGTCAGTCTTTGCAGTTCAGGCACAAGCCGCAGTTGTGATGGAGCCTGCTGATGATTCTAGCTCCGGGCCTTTGAGCCAGCCCAGCTGTGCTGAGCAGAGCAGAAGTGAGCTATCCTCCTGGAGCCCTGCCCAGACTGAAGACTCGTGAGTGAAAATGCTTCTCTGAGGAACCAGAGATGAAGGCTTCAACCTATATTTGGCGGGGGGGGCACGCCTCAACCCATAACACTGCCAGTACAAGAATCACGGTCTGCTCCTCAAAGGGAAGCCATTCCTAATTTTTTCAGGTCTGAGAAGAGTGCTCCATGCAAGTTAGCCTCCTCATTCCGTACACTCATGCTCACACATACCTGTGCACAAACCTCCCCGTTTTATATATATATATATAATTTGAACATAAGTGGGATTGTGTTATACATATTTGTAAGCAACTTGTTTTGTACACTTAAGAGGATGTCTGGAAGGTCCTTCCATGTGAGTACATATAAATCATTCTTGTTATCATGATACAGTGATTTCATAGTATAGACAGCCTACATGCTCATTCGCTTCAGTCGTGTCCAACTCTTTGTGACCCCATGGACTGTAGCTCACCAGGCTCCCCTATCCATGGGATTATCCAAGCAAGAATACTGGAGTGGGTTGCCACGCTCTTCTCCAGGGGACCTTCCTGACCCAGGGGTTGAATCCCCATCTCCTGAGTCTCCTGCATTGGCTGGGGGAATTCTTTACCACTAAGCCATCTGGGAAGCCCATTGACAGCCTATGGGTAGATATTAAAATTGTTTTTGGTATTTTGGTTTGGGTTAGCCCTAACCACGTATGTAATTTTTGGTGACTTAAAATTTTCCTAACAGTTAGTACAGTAATTCCTTGTGGTAAAATAATATTTTTGCTAAAAATATATTGCTGGGTGTTCTCCAGTTAGAGTCAGAATCCACTTTGCATGATAGATGGTGGGGCAGAAGGAGGGTGGGAGCTGAGCACTCTGGGGTTGGAGTTAGGGAAGAGGTGGAGCCAGGAGGAAGCACTTTGAAAGAGACCTGGCCTGGAGGGGCCTTTTGAGTTAAATGATGCCCTCCCATTGAATATAAACCCAGCCTTCCTTCCCGCCTCTGAAACACTGGGAAAAGATGACATTGTTCACTAATACGTTCAGTGACAGTGGAATTGCTTTTGGAATCCACAAAGGAATGCTGAATTTTCACGTCATTGTGGGCGAAAAGTGAGCAATGAACCTCTGGGTTCCACATACAATGTGAAAACAGTCATCCTTGCAGATATATTTTTAAGCTTATTATGAACTGAACTAAGCAGGCCAGGTCCTTTTACGTGGATCTCGTCTCATGATAAAAACCATTTTGATGCTGGTTGTTGTTATAGTACAGTCTCTCAGTCGTGTCTAACTCTTTGCGACTCCATGGACTGCAGCATGCCAGGCTTTCCGGAGCTTGCTCAAACTCATGTCCATTGAGTCAGTGATACCATCCAACCATCTCATCCTCTGTCATGCCATTCTCTTCCTGCCTTCACTCTTTCCCAGCATCAGGGTCTTTTCCAGTGAGTTGGCTCTTTGTATCAGGTGGCCAAAGTATTGGAACTTAAGCTTCATCATCAGTCCTTCCGATGAATATTCAGGGTTAGTTTCCTTTAGGATTGGTTAGTTTGACCTCCTTTCTGTCCAGGGAACTCTCAAGAGTCTTCTCCAGCACCACAGTTTGAAAGCATCAGTTCTTCGGCGCTCAGCCTTCTTTATGGTCCAACTCTCACATCCATACATGACTACTGGAAAAACCATAGCTATGACTATACAGACCTTTGTCGGCCAAGTAATGTCTCTGCTTTTTAATATGCTGTTTATGTTTGTCATTGCTTTTCTTCCAAGGAGCAGCATCTTTGAATTTCATGGCTGCAGTCACCATTCACAGTGATTTTGGACTCCAAGAAAATAGTCTTTTCTATCACTGTTTCCATTGTTTCCCCATCTATTTGCATGAAGTGATGGGACCGGATGGCTTGATCTTTGTTTTTTGAATGTTGAGTTTTAAGCCAGCTTTTTCACTCTCCCCTTTCACCTTCATCAAGAGGCTCTTTAATCCCTTTTTGCTCTTTGCCATAAGAGTGATGTCATCTGCATGGCCCTTGGCTCTGGAGAGAGTGGCCAGATATTCGAGGGGCAGGAGAGCCAGGTGAGGAGCAGGGTGAGGGCTCTTGAGAGGGTCCCTTGGGAAGGGCTCCTGAAACAATACAGCCACTGGTTGGTGAGACAAAGAACTGAGTTGATTGCTTACTCAGGTGAAAGGAGGTACTACCTTGTTGGAGACGTGCAGCCTTTCAGAATGGGAGGGCAAAACGGGGTGTTTATGAAGTATTGGAGTCTGGGTTAATGTGGGCTCAGTGAGGTGGTTTGTTTAGAACTGGAGAAGGGTCATGATGCAAGCATTTCCTATTGGTGAGCACCGTGAACACAGAGTTCTGACATGAGGATTCCAAAGAGTCTTGAAGAGTAGTAGCCTTTTGGTGCTATCTATGGAAAAACTGAGCATTTTTAAATTGGCTTATACCGTTTATCTTCCTGGACAGAAGTTGCTTGGAGTGGTAAAATCATGCTGCTGAAGATGAGGGAATTGTAATGTCCAAGCTAGTGAAGACAGCAAATGATGAGGGTGTCAATGGCTTCAGATCTCAGACCTAATCTCTCTCTCTCTTTTTAAAGTTTATTTATTTTTGGCTGTGCTGGATCTTTGATGTTTCCAGTTTCAGCGAGTGGGGTCTCCTCTCGAGTTGTGCTGCGTGGGCTTCTCATTGCGGTGGCTTCTCTTGTTGTGAAGCACAGGCTCGAGGCACACAGACTTCAGGAGATGTAGCTCTCAGGCTCTAGAGCGTGGGCTCAGTAGTTGCAGTGCTTGGGCTGAGTTGCCCCAGAGCATGTAGACTCTTCCCAGACTGGGGATTGAACCTGTCTCCCCTCACTGGCAGGTGGATTCTTCACCACTGGAGTACTGGGGAAGTCCAGACCTAATTTCTGATATCATCCCTTTTGAATTCTGGGGGAAGCCTCACATAGTAAGACATATAACTTCTACTCAAGCAAATTGTAAGTCTCGATCAGATTTCTCCTGCTTCCTTTCCCTGGGCATAATTTAAGGAGGTCTTTTCTCTAAGAAAAGTTCAGCCATCTTCACACTCCAGATCCAGCTCCTTGTCCATGTGGCTGGCAGCTTGGTGGACTGCAATTTGTTCTGCTGCCCAGCAGTTTAGATTAAGAGGCCAGAAAAGGGAACTTACCCTACATGTTCAGGCTCATGTGTTGTGGTCCATCACTTCCCATGGAAACCCTACATTTGGGAGTGCTGAGTTTGTGCTGGATATATTCCGTCTATCCCTCCAAAACACTCTCCATCCTTCCCCACCTTGCTGTGTGCCTGGGTATGCTGACTTGTATGGTTTATATCAATCTGCACTTTGCCCCTCTGTTCACTTAATTGAAAATACCAGCAGGGAATCAGAGGGAAGGTGTATCTATTTTTCCAGATCTTTCCTTTGTGGTCCTTGGTGGGCTGGTGGCGTCCTGAGTATCCAAGCTCCTGTCCTGTGGCACTCTGCAAACATTTCTTACCCTCTGGGCTTTTGTAACAGTTCTTTCCTCTTGTCCTGATGGTGGGCCTGGGGTTGGAAATAACTGAAACTAACCTGAAGATGCTACATTACTTCTGTGACTTCCCTATAGCCTTGCCCACACTTTGATAAAGAATCTCCTTTTCTCTACTAGAATTGTCCAGTTTTCCACTCTCCCCTGTTGGAGGACCTGCCAATATGGGGCTTTGTGCAGTTGTTAGTGTTTTGTATCCTCTTTGGTTGTAGTCAAGTGACACCTGGCAAGTGTTGGATAGATATTTGTTGAATGAATGAATGACTAAATGTACGAGTGACATGATTTGAACTCCAACCTCTCTTCAACAAACTTCTAATATTGAGTGTTCACACGTAAATTATGGATGCTTGATGCACTGTGAGTACACTGAACAGGTGTAGATTCTGTGGCTTCATAGAACCACAGGAACCTCCACTTCTCTGCGTTTGCTCTGCTTATTCACACTCAGATGTTCTCCTTTCCAGAACAGTATGAAGGAATATATACAAAATGGTGAAGATGCTATGTTCACTAAATGAAGTAGGATGATTTCTTCAACTCAAAAGCAGATAAGGGGTTCATATCACAAAATAAGAAATGTACATTAAAAATCTCACATGTATAGGTTAGGTTATAGTTTTTAATGGAATCATGCTGAATGAACTGAAGTTAAAGCCAATAAGGTATGAATTTACAAAGTTTATGTGACCTTTAGAATTAATATTGATTAAATATAGCCTTATTACCTTTGAGGTAAACTTGATGTAACTATCTTGTAATTATATCTATGGTTACTGTCGATTTCACAATTGCTGGGTCATGGCATTCATTATGATCACCTTTCCACAAGTGTTAGAGGGATTCCTTTAAATTGTGGGATGTGCTGTGCGACTTGCAGTCCCCTGGGGGCACTCACTCTCTCTGGGGAGATACCTTCATGATGGAGCTCGGATAAATACCAGGCTGGATTGTTCCAAGCTCCCTTTATGATGCCCAGCCCTCAGGAAGTGCCTAGTTGTTGATAAATCTTTCCATATTATATTTCTTCAAGGAGAGAAATTCCATGATCTTCCTTCCTGGATTTTTCAGCAGAAGAGAAGCCAAGATTGAACTGTCATAATATACTTCATCTTGGCGCAGAGCTCCCCCTTTGATAATCTCCAGGGCACATTCTTCCTTTGGAGATGCTTTTGCATTGTATATCCCAGCAACTGCCTTCATGGCTGTGTCTGTAGAGCGACAAGAGAAGAGTGTGGTTATCCAAGACAGTAGAGTCTATGTGATGGAAGGCCTGCAGACACCAGCAGCTTAGCTTTTAGGGACTGCTGGCCAGTGATTGCTTGGGCCCTGTCGGGAATACATGGAGAAGACTGGGTATGTTGAGGGCCTATTGGGCAAAGAGAATCTTAGTGTTCATATGGACCTTGTCTTCCTGGATGGAAATTTGTGGGGGCAACTGGAGGTTACTAGTTGAGTGATTTGAATGAATCAGACTCCTCTCTTGGGTGTTTTGGTTGGAGTGAAGGAGTAATATCGGGGAGTAGAATGAGTACAGAAGTCATATGATGGTAAGAGTCAATGAGCAAAACCAGAGTGAGGTGTGATAATGAGGACTGATTTGTAAAAGGAAGAGACAGACAGGAATCCAGGTCTTTGCTCCCTTGGCAACACCAACCAGTTTCATTTTGAGGGAAACTATTGTTACCTGCTCTCTCCCCCTAGGATTTGTGTCTTTCTTGCCCAGCTTCTCTCTGTTTCTCCACCCCTTCTTGTTTCATTGTGTGTCTTTTGTCTTTCTCTTTCTTTTGTTCTGTAACTACTACTCAGTGTATTCAAAGTTTTTTTAAAAAAATTTACTTGGCTGTGCAGAGTGTGAGATCTTAGTTCCCTGATCAGGGATCGAACCCATGCCCCCTGCAGTGAAAGTGTGGAGTCTTAACCACTGGACTGCCAGGGAAGTCCCTTCAATAAAGTTTTTTAATAGATAAACTTGCATTTGGACTTACAGAAAAGTTTTAAAAATTGTGCAAAGTCTTTCCTTACATCTTTCAATCAAAACATCTTACATAACCATTATACAACTATCAACGATAGATATGATAGAATTGGAACAATATTACTAACTAAACTGCAGACTTTATTTTTTCACTAATGTCCTTTATATGTTCCAGGATCTTATCCAAGAGTACACTTAGTAGTAATTTTTTTTTGTTTTCTCTCTGATCTCTGACAGTTCCTTACTCTTTCCTTGTCTCTCACAGCCTTGACACTTTTGAAGAATTCTGTTCAATGGATCTGTATGAAAGAAAGTGAAGTCACTCAGTCATGTCCAACTCTTTGCGACCCTGTGGACTGTAGCCCCCAGGCTCCTCCGTCCGTGGGATTCTCCAGGCAAGAATGCTGGAGTGGGTTGCCATTTCCTTCTCCAGGGGATCTCCCTGACCCAGGGGTAGAAGCCGGGTCTTCTGCATTGCAGGCAGACGCTTTAACCTCTGAGCCACCAGGGAAGCCCAAAGTGAAGTCGCTCAGTTGTGTCCAACTCTTTGGGACACCATGGACTATAGCCCACTAGGCTGCTCCGTCCGTGGAATTTTCCAGGCAAGAATACTGGAGTGGGTTGCCATTTCCTTCTCCAGGGGATCTTCCTGACCCAGGGATAGAAGCCGGCTCTCCCACATTGCAGGCAGATGCTTCACTGTCTGAGCCACCAGGGAAGCCACCGGGATCTGTATAAACCCCTTCAGTTTGGTTTTTTTCCCCATTGTTCTCATAATTAGAATGAGATTGTGTGTTTTCGACAAGAATACCCCCATCCCCCAAATGATGCTGTGTCCGTCTCAGCATGATGCATCAAAGGATTTGTGACATCTGTGACTTATTACTGATATGTTATTAAGGAAAACACTCATATTTAATAATCTCACATAGGAAAGTAATGGCCGTTGAGTTTTCATGAGGGACATAAGGTGTTCAGAATAGAGTCAGGTGAGGAATGTGGTGTTATTCAGCACAGTTGGCAGTCAGAATGGAGAGAAGGGTCAAAGAGCAGTCAGAGGCTCAACAGGTGACAGAACACTTCATTAAAGGGGGACTAGTGTTCTTGCCTGGAGAATCCAGGGACAGAGGAGCCATGGGCTGCCATCTGTGGGGTCACACAGAGTCGGACACGACTGATGCGACTCAGCAGCAGCTGCAGCGCTGTCACTGGTTTTCAGTGCTTGACACACGATGTGTCAGGGAGTTCAGCACCCTCCTTACCCACCGTAGTAAGACAGACAGTCCATCCGTAGGCCATTTATTCCAATTTCTTGGCCTTACCTGTGTCGATGAGGCCAAGAATACAGAGGGTGATGGACACATTGACCTTGGTCGCCTCATATTCCATCCTGAGAGAGGAGAAGAACCCATCCAGAGCAAACTTGCTTGCAGAATAGGCAGCAGCAAGTGGACAGGCTATTTTCCCTGAATGATACAAAAGCGGGTTAACATGGTCATCCATTGCAGCTCTGACAAAGCTGATCTGTGCTTTATCTGTAGCAGGCTTTGTAACCTCCATGAAGTGCTTCTACCCTTAGTTTCTCTCCACTCCCCAAAGAGATTATCCTGCTGTGCTGCATTTCAGAAAAAAAGACACATGATGGTATCAAAGAAACTCCCCTTGACAGACTGGGATACAGTGTAGAGTGGGCTGCAGGAAAACTTTCTTTCTTTTTTTTTTTTTCCTTTTTCCAGAATTTGGACTTAATTATTATTATTTTATTTATTTATTTTACTTTACAATTCTGTATTGGTTTTGCCAAACATTGACAAGAATCCACCACGGGTGTACATGCGTTCCCAAACATGAACCCCCCTCCCACCCCCCTCCC
>NW_024070205.1:7157707-7346406 GCF_014754425.2 Oryx dammah | reverse complement strand
CCCACAACATCTCTCTGGGTCATCCCCGTGTACCAGCCCCAAGCATCGGACATAGACTGGCAATTCGATTTTTACATGATATTATACATGTTTCAATGCCATTCTCCCAAATCATCTCACCCTCTCCCTCTCCCTCTGAGTCCAAAAGTCCGCTATACACATCTGTGTCTTTTTTGCTGTCCTGCATATAGGGTCATCATTGCCATCTTTCTAAATTCCATATATATGTGTTAGTATACTGTATTGGTGTTTTTCTTTCTGGCTTACTTCACTCTGTATAACCGGCTCCAGTTTCATCTATCTCATCAGAACTGATTCAAATGTATTCTTTTTAATGGAAAACTTTCAATGAAGAGGGATTAGTTAGATTTTTAGTAAAGGTGGTAAATAACTAGGATTACAAAAGGGCCATGCAATTTCACACTTGGTAACTCTTCAACCTTTGACCCAAGAGCACTGGAAAGCAAGTGTTTGGCAAGAGCTCTCTACCAGCACAGAGACCTGTCACTGGTCTTGTTACGCAAGGGGAATGAAAACTCCTGTCTTTATTTTATACTCCAAATTACTTTTCTTACTTTCATCAGCCTGGTTAATTCTTAGTTAGTTCTCAGTATTTTGGAGGATATGTGGGCATATGCCCAATCAGTTCAGTTCAGTTGTACAGCCATGTCTAACTCTTTGCGACACCATAGACTGCAGCATGCCAGGCCTCCCTGTCCATCCCCAACTCCCGGAGTCCACCCAATCCCATATCCATTGAGTCGGTGATGCCATCCAACCATCTCATCCTCTGTCATCCCCTCTCCTCCCGCCTTCAGTCTTTCCCAGCATCAGGGTCTTTTCCAAGGAGTCAGTGCTTCACATCAGGTGGCCAAAGTATTGGAGTTTCAGCTTCAGCATCAGTTCTTCCAATGAATATTCAGGACTGATTTCCTTTAGGATGAACTGGTTGGATCTCCTTTTAGTCCAGGGGACTCTCAAGAGTCTTCTCCAACACCACAGTTCAAAAGCATCAATTCCTCGGCACTCAGCTTTCTTTATAGTCCAACTCTCACATCCATACATGACTACTGGGAAAACCATAGCTTTGACTAGACGGACCTTTGTTGACAAAGTTGTTAGGTAAAGACAACCAGGTACACCAAAAAAATCTCTGACAGGCTTTAATGGCGGAGCGCTCCCAGGCGGGGTTCCCAGACCCGAACGGGGCAGGTCCAGGGAATCCGCGCCGGAACCGCGTTGGGAGTTTGTTTATACATGCACGCTGCGAGGGATGGCTGGGTTAGCGGATGGGAGTTTGGATAGGCTGCTGGTTCGCGGTGTTGCGAGCTGATAGATTTTTCCATGCGGCTGAGGCGGGGCGGCTTATGCAGCTGAGGTGGCGCGGTTCATGCAGCTGGGGGCAGGGCGGCTTTAGCTGGCAGAGTGTGCTGTCCTTGGTCCCTGGCATCTGGGAGGCTCCCTCCGTTAGGGACTTCCCCCGCCGGCGGGGGGAGAGGAGGGGCGGCCCATCACGGCCCCCGGGGTCCGACCTTACAAAAGTAATGTCTCTGCTTTTTAATATGCTGTCTAGGTTGGTCATAACTTTCCTTCCAAGGAGTAAGTGTCTTTTAGTTTCATGGCTACAATCACCATCTGCAGTGATTTTGGAGCCCCCCAAAATAAAGTTGGTCACTGTTTCCATTGTCTCCCCATCTATTTGCCATGAAGTGATGGGACTGGATGCCATGATCTTAGTTTTCTGAATGTTGAACTTTAAGCCAACTTTTTCACTCTCCTCTTTGACTTTCATCAAGAGGCTCTTTAGTTCTTCTTTGATTTCTGCCTTAAGTGTGGTATCATCTGCATATCTGAGGTTATTGATATTTCTCCCAGCAGTCTTGATTCCAGTTTGTGCTTCATCCAGTCCAGCATTTCTCATGATGTACTCTGCATATGTTATTTTTTTTTTTTTTTGCATATAAGTTAAATAAGCAGAGTGACAATATACAGCCTTGACGTACTCCTTTTCCTATTTGGAACCAGTCTGTTGTTCCATGTCCAGTTCTAACTGCTGCTTCTTGACCTGCATACAGATTTCTCAGGAGAAAGGTCAGATGGTCTGGTATTCCCATCTCTTTAAGAATTTTTCACAGTTTGTTGTGATTCACACAGTCAAAGGCTTTGGCATGGTCAATAAAGGAGAAATAGATGTTTTTCTGGAACTGTCTCGCTTTTTCAATGATCCAACGAATGTTGGCAGTTTGATCTCTGGTTCCTCTGACTTTTCTAAAACCAGCTTGAACATCTGGAATTTCCTGGTTCACGTACTGTTGAAGACTGGCTCGGAGAATTTTGAGCATTACTTTCTAGCGTGTGAAATGAGTGCAATTGTGTGGTAGTTTGAGCATTCTTTGGCATTCCTTTCTTTGGGATTGGAATGAAAACTGACCTTTTCCAGTCCTGTGGCCACTGTTGAGTTTTCCAAATTTGCTGGCATATAGAGTACAGCACTTTCACAGTATCATCTTTTAGGATTTGAAATAGCTCAACTGGAATTCTATCACCTCCACTAGCTTTGTTTGTAGTGATGCTTCCTAAGGCCCACTTGACTTCACATTCCAGGATGTCTGGCTCTAGGTGAGTGATCACACCATCGTGATTATCTTGGTCATGAAGATCTTTTTGGGATACTTCTTCTGTGTATTGTTGCCACCTCCTCTTAATATCTTCTGCTTCTGTTAGGTCCATACCATTTCTGTCCTTTATCGAGCCCATTTTGCATGAAATGTTCCCTTGGTATCTCTAATTTTCTTGAAGAGATCTCTAGTCTTTCCCATTCCATTGTTTTCCTCTATTTCTTCACATTGATCACTGAGGATGCTTTCTTATTCTCTCCTTGCTATTCTTTGGAACTCTGAATTCAAATGGGTATATCTTTCCTTTTCTCTTTTGCTTTTCATTTCTCTTCTTTTCACAGCTATTTGTAAGGCCTCCTCAGACGGCCATTTTGCTTTTTTGCATTTCTTTTCCATGGGGATGGTTTTGATCCCTGTCTCCTGTACAGTGTCACGAACCTCCTTCCATAGCTCTTCAGGCACTCTATCAGATCTAGTCCCTTAAATCTATTTGTGACTTCCACTGTATAATAGTAAGGGATTTGAATTAGGTCATACCTGAATGGTCTAGTGGTTTTCTAATTGGTTTTCTTCAATTTAAGTCTGAATTTGGCAATAAAGAGTTCATGATCTGAGCCGCAGTCAGCTCCCGGTCTTGTTTTTGCTAACTGTATAGAGCTTCTCCACCTTTGGCTGCAAAGAATATAATCAATCTGATTTTGGTGTTGACCATCTGGTGATGTCCATGTGTAGAGTCTTCTCTTGTGTTGTTGGAAGAGGGTGTTTCCTTTGAACACATCCCCCTTGGCAAAACTCTATTAGCCTTTGTCCTGCTTCATTCTGTACTCCAAGGCCAAATTTGCCTGTTACTCCACATGTTTCTTGACTTCCTACTTTTGCATTCCAGTCCCCTATAAGGAAAAGGACATCTTTTTGGGGTGTTAATTCTAGAAGGTCTTGTAGGTCTTCATAGAACTGTTCAACTTCAGCTTCTTCAGCATTACTGGTTGGGGCATAGACTTGGATTACTGTGATATTGAATGGTTTGCCTTGGAAATGAACAGAGATCATTCTTTCATTTCTGAGATTGCATCCAAGTACTGCATTTCGGACTCTTTTGTTGACCATGATGGCTACTCCATTTCTTCTGAGGGGTTCCTGCCCGCAGTAGTAGATATAATGGTCATCTGAGTTAAATTCACCCATTCCAGTCCATTTTAGTTCACTGATTCCTAGAATGTCAACGTTCACTCTTGCCATCTCCTGTTTGACCGCTTCCAATTTGCCTTGATTCATGGATCTGATATTCCAGGTTCCTATGCAATATTGTTCTTTACAGCATCGGACCTTGCTTCCATCACCAGTCCCAACCACAACTGGGTGTTGTTTTTGCTTTGGTTCCATCTTCTCATTCTTTCTGGAGTTATTTCTCCACTGATCTCCAGTAGCATATTGGGCACCTTCTGACCTGGGGAGTCTATCTTTCAGTGTCCTATCTTTTTGCCTTTTCATACTGTTCATGGGGTTCTCAAGGCAAGAATACTGAAGTGGAATGCCATTCCCTTCTCCAGTGGACCACATTCTGTCAGACCTCTCCACCATGACCCATCTATCTTGGGTGGCCCTACACGGCATGGCTCATAGTTTCATTGAGTTAGACAAGGCTGTGGCCCATGTGATCAGATTGGTTAGTTTCCTGTGATTTTGGGTTCTAGTCTGTATGCCCGATAGCATAACTAACTCATTATACCCTTTCTAAGAGGAGAGAGTAGAGGTGTCCTGAAACCCTTGAGCATTGTCATAATGAAAAGTGAAAGTGAAAGTTGTTCAGTCATGTCCGACTCTTTGCGACCCCATGGACTATGCAATCCATGTAATGTCTAGGCCAGAATACTGGAGTGTGTAGCCTTTCCCTTCTCCAGTGAATCTTCCCAACCCAGAGATTGAACCCAGGTCTCCTGCATTGCAGACAGATTCTTTACCAGCTGAACCACAAGGGAAGCCCAAGAATACTGGATTGGATAGCCTACCCTTCTCCAGTGGATCTTCCTGACCCAGGAATCAACCCAGGGTTTCCTGCATTACAGGTGGATTCTTTACCAACTGAGCTATCAGGGAAGCCCATTGTTATAACAGCTGCTTTAAAATCCTTGTCTGCTAATTCTAAAATCTGGGTCATTTTAGTACTGATCTCCATTGATTGCCTTTCCTCTTGAATATGGGTCACATATCATATTCTCATATGTGCAGTGACTTTTCATTGTATCCTTGATATTGTTAGAACCTTGGGATTCTGTCATATTCTTCCAAAGAGTATGATTTTTATTTTTTTTGGTGGGCAGTTAATTTGGCTTCCCTGGTGGCACAGATGGTGAAGAATCTGTCTGCAATGTGGGCTTGATCCCTGGGTTGGGAAGATTCCCTGGAGAAGGGAATGGCTACCCAGTTCAATATTCTTGTCTGGAGAATTCCATGGACAGAGGAACCTGGTGGGCTACAGTCCATGTGGTCGCAAAGAGTTGGATATGACTGAGTCACTAACACTCACTTGGCTGACACTCTGGTCTCTTGCAGTAGGTGCCAAGTGAAACCCCTGTTTAATTATTTGAATCTTAACTGAGCTTCTTGACATCTACACTGCCCTGTGAGTATTTCAGGGGATGAGCAGAGATTTGAGAAAAGTTTATATACAGGACTTGGCTCTTCTACTGTGGCTCTTTTCTTTCTGGGATATCTTCCTTTACTTTCTACCTGCTACAGAAACCCCAAACTGTTCCTTTTGCTTCTACAAGGTAGTGAGATGGCAGATTTCTGGCCTAAAAATGGCACTGATTGGGACCTTCTCTTGAGCATAAGCTACGAAATGGGGAACATCACCCAGTGTCATTTCCCTCTTTCAAGTACCAACAGCTCTCCAGTTTCTGTCTTCTTTTTCTCCTTCTCTTCAGTGCTTTCAGTGGTTGTGTTCTATATTTTTTCTAAGTTTGCTATCTGGGGAAGGTTGGTCTATTAGGTATTGCCCTGCTATTATAGTTAGAGAATTTGCCTGCTGTGCAGGAGACCTGGGTTTGATTCCTGGGTCAGGAAGATGCCTTGGAGAAGGAAATGGCAACCCACTCCAGTATTCTTGCTGGAGAAGGAAATGGCAACCCACTTCAGGATTTGCCTGGAAAATCCTATGGACAGAGGAACCTGGCAGTCTACAGATCACGTAGTTGCAAGAGTCAGACATGACTTGGAGACTAAACTACCACCACTGTTATTATTGGAATTGGAACCTCTGTGTGTTTTTAAAAATAATAAAGTTGCATTCCAAATCAATAAAGATGTTGAGAAAGTTGGTTAACTAACTGGAAAAAAGATTGTCAACTCCTTGTTTCATATCATATATCAAAAAATGATACATGGAAAATTATGGCAAATGATGTTGCCATGTCCATTTCCCTTTCTTTAATAAAAGAATCTAATTTTATTCAGGATAGCATTGTGTTGAGATAAAAATATTTACTTCCTCAAGATTCCCTTTCTCTTTTGGGTAGTCATGTGATCTAGACCTAGGCCGGTGAGAAATCTAACAGATGGGTCTCCAGGAAAGATATCGATTACTTGATAAAATAGATGGATTCAAGTGGCGTGTAGCTTTTATGTTTTGCCCTTTCTCCTTTCTAAGTGGACTACAGATTTGATGCCTAGAATTACAGTAGTCATTTATGAACTTGAGGAAATGCTGTATGTCAATTATGTAATTAAGGATTATAGTACAAAAATGTGGAATGAGCTTAGATTTTTGAAGATCTAGTACATCCAAAAAAACAGTTCTGGACTACTTATTGCCCAAGAAAAAGGAAACCTGCAGTTCAGTTCAGTTCAGTCGCTCAGTTGTGTCCGACTCTTTGCGACCCCATGAATCGCAGCACGCCAGGCCTCCCTGTCCATCACCAACTCCCGGAGTTCACTCAGACTCACATTTAGTGTTAAGTCATTGTAAATTGAGTTGTGTTACATGTACAGCAGAATGCATATCCTGACTGATCAAAAATTTAATCATAGAAAGAGGATAATAGAGGCAAATACTTATCAGATTCTTATTTATGAAAAATCATTCTAGCATAAAAGTTAAAAAATTTAAGGCCAAGAATATTTGATTATAGAAAATATAAAATTTCTGTATGTCAAAATGGTAACTATAATAATTTCACTATAAAGGTAAAGGGTAAAATGATAAACTAGAAAATCATTTTCAACATATTAGGCAGACAAAAGCTTAATATCCTCAACCTTTAATATATAAAGAACTCTTAAAAATGCAAAAATACAAACAAATCTCTGTAGGAAACCACTCCATCCTCAATCCTCAGTCATGAGTTTTGGGTTGAGATAACTGTGTGGTCAAGTTCTAGGAATGCGTGTGTGATACAGAATGTGCAAACAGTTTCTGATACCACTGGGTTACTGACTAGTCTAAGGCTGAACCAAAGCAAGACCCAAGCAGGGCTTCAAGATAGGTTGTTGCCAAACCACAGTTTAGTTTCCTTTTCTTCCTCTGTATCAGAACCCCAAATGAATTCATGTTTCTACCTGTTGCAGAAACTGTAGTATTGTATCCATGTATCTCCTGCCCCTCTTCCTTCCTGGTAGAATCCAAGATTTATAGCTGGGCTCACAGTTATCTGGAACAAAGTCCACATTTCTCAGCTTCTCTCAGCCAGCTGTTGCCAAATGACTCAGTGCTGTCCAATAATTTGTACACAGAAGCATGTCATGTGATTTCTGGGATACATCCTTAAAGGAAGAAATCAGTCTCTCCCTTCTCAATCCTTCCTCCTTCTTGATTCCTCCAGAAGGAGGTTATGACTGTTGGCTGTGACTCCAGAACTATCATGGATCATGAAGTAGAAGCCTCATGTTGAGAATGGCAGAGCGTTTAGAGAAAAGGAAGGAACCTGGTTGACCATGAGCTGCCATCCTAGCCCTATACTGCTTACCTCCAGACTTGATTTACCTTTTTAACTTGTTATATCCACTATTATTTTAGGTTTTCTGTGTCAGAGAGCCGCACTTCTCTGTTGAGAGTCCCTGTTGCTTTTATGTAGCCCATGTGCCAAAGGGAAGCCGATACTATCTCTAAATCTAGGGGTGGCTCATATGATTTATTTAATACCATCCTCCCTGCCCACAGTTGATACAGGAATGGGCATAGGCCCCATTTGGAGCCAGTGAGGCTCGAGGGGAATTTTGTTGGAGTGTCTGGGAAAGTTCTTTGTCCTTTTAGGAGAGTTTCTTAAAGTAGAAATCCTGTTTCTCTTCTGCTGGATGCTTTTGTGTATGGCTGAAATTGCTTCAGCTATCTCATGATCAGCCTGAGGATGAAGCTGCACGTGGAAGAGAACAGAGCCAAGAGAGTCACAGGGACGCTGAACTTGAGCCAAGTCAACTGTGAAGCCTGCCCTGCATCTGGACTTCCAGTCATGTCAATAATTTGCCTTATTGTTTAAGGCAAAAATAGATCCAGATTGCTTACAAGAATAGCATAATGGCTAAAAGTATGAGCTCTAGAGTGAGATGACTGCGGTGTGAAATCCCAAGCATACCATTTCTTAGCTATAATATGTGGATGACAATATTACTAAGCTGAAGTAATCCATGTATTAGATTTAGCACAAGCTGACAAGAGAGAACACTTAGAAATGCCATTATTATTAGTATTTTAAATTGGTGAGAAAAGTGTAAGCTATTCAAAAAACCATGTGAGAATGAATAGCTAGCTACTTAAAAGAAAAATGCCATTCTAATAAACAGATTCAAATTATATTAGGCAGTACTTTGTGGAAACTAAAAGAATACAGTATGGGTAAATATATAATCTCAAGATAAGAGATACTTTTAAAGCATGAACTCAAAGGCATATACTCTAAAGGAAGAGATAAAGAGATCTGAATATATGAGATTTAAACAGTGGCAGTATACTAGAAATGCTCACCACTGCTTTCCTACACGGATCCCCTTCAAAAAGGATTTGCATTTCCATCCACAGAAGATCAGGCCAGTGGTGGTTAATGTGCACAATGGCTTGAACACACATCATGTCTCTCTCAATGAATTGAAATAAGCAACTCTAGGATTCTAATTAGCTGCTGTGGACTTTGAACTAGAACTTTATGTAAGACTGGGACTTGAGTAAACATTTACAGTCATGGAAAGGGCTAAGTAAACAGACAAAATAGGCAGCCACATGGAGGAGACAAAGCAAATGAGCATTAAAATTGGAGCTAAATAATAGCTAAAGTTTATTTAGCTCTTATATATAATTTAAAGTCTCAAGGCTAAGTCATTGCCTACAGTTGCAGAGTTGGAGAACTAGAATTCAAGTCAGAATTCAAATTTGATTCTAGTGGCTCACACACATATGGTGTGTTTGTTCTATAGAAGTCATTGTTCTTTATATGAGTGTTTCTTAGGAGCCATGTGTCAAATCCAGCCTTTCCTGGAGTGGGTGAAGATTCTCTCTACTTGACAGTTAAGCCCACAAATAGGCAAAATTTATGAAAAGCAGAAATATTTGCACTTTTAAGCTGACAGCTGCTGTGAAAGTGCTGCACTTAATATGCCAGCAAATTTGGAAAACTCAGCAGTGGCCACTGGACTGGAAAAGGTCAATTTTCATTCCAGTCCCAAAGAAAGACAGTGCCAAAGAATGTTCAAATTACCACACAATTGCACTCATTTCACATGCTAGCAAAGTAATGCTCAAAATTCTCCAAGCTAGGCTTCAACAGTACATGAACAGAGAACTCCCAGATGTTCAAGCTGGCTTTAGAAAAGGCAGAGGAACCAGAGATCAAATTGCCAACATCCACTGGGTCATAGAAAAAGCAAGAGAATTCCAGAAAAACATCTACTTCTGCTTCATTGACTACGCTAAAGCCTTTGACTGTGTGGATCACAACAAACTGTGGAAAATTCTTAAAGAGAAATACCAGACCACCTTACCTGCCTCCTGAGAAACCTGTATGCAGGTCAAGAAACAACAGTTCGAACTGGACATGGAACAACAGACTGGTTCCAAATTGGGGAAGGAGTACGTCAGGGCAGTATATCATCACCCTGCTTATTTAACTTCTATGCAGAGTACATCATGCGTATTGCCAGGCTGGATGAAGCACAAACTGGAATTAAGACTGCCAGGAGAAATAGCGATAACTTCAGATATGCAGATGACACCACCCTTCTGGCAGAAAGTGAAGAGGAATTAAAGATCCTCTTGATGAAGGTGAAAGAGGAGAGTGAAAAAGCTGGCTTAAAACTCAACATTCAAAAAATGATGAGCATGGCATCTGGTCCCATCATTTCATGCAAATAGATGGAGAAACAATGGAAACAGTGACAGACGTTATTTTCTTGGGTTCCAAAATCACTGCAGATGGTGATTGCAGCCATGAAATTAAAAGACGCTTGCTTCTTGGAAGAAAAGCTATGACAAACCTAGACAGCCTATTAAAAAGCAGAGGCATTACTTTTCTGACAAAGGTCCATATTGTCAAAGCTTTGGTTTTTCCATTAGTCATGTATGGATGTGAGAGTTGGACCATAAAGAAGGCTGAGCGCTGAAAAATTGATGCTTTTGAACTGTGGTGTTGAAGACTTTTGAGAGTCCCTTGGACTGAAAGGAGATCCAGCCTGTCATTCCTAAAGGAAATCAGCTCTGAATATTCACTGGAAGGACTGATGCTGAAATTGAAGCTCCAATACTTTGGCCACCTGATGGGAAGAACTGACTCATTGGAAAAGACCCTGATGCTGGGAAAGATTGAGGGCAGGAGGAGAAGGGGATGACAGAGGATGAGATGGTTGGATGGCATCACTGACTTGATGGACATGAGTTTGAGCAAGCTCTGGGGTGTGGCGAAGGACAGGGAAGCCTGTTGTGCTGCAGTCATGGGGTTGCAAAGAGATGGACAGGACTGAGTGACCGAACAATAACAGCAAAGCTGGCAGGTGAGGATAACCGTAAACAGATAGGGCTAGTTACTCCTGGGCTTTTTGTATTAGTTTCCCAGTACTGCCATAACAAATTTACAGAAACTTGGAGGCCAAGACAACAATTTATTCTCTCATAGCTCTGGAGGTTAGCTGTCTAAAACCAAGGTATCAGCAGGGCCACATTGCCTCCAAAGGCTTTTGTGAGGAATCCTTTCTTATCTCATCAAAGTTCTAGTGTCTGCTCCTCACCTTTGCTGTTCCTTGACTTGTAGATACACACTCCAGTCTCTGCCTCCATCTTCACAAATTTGGGTGTGTCTTTTGCTCATTTTATTAAGCCACTTTTCATTGGATTTAGACTCATCCAGATAATCTGGGATGACCTCATCTTGAGATCCTTAATCACATCTGCAAAGATCTTTTTTTCATATAGGCTCACATTCACAGGTTCCACATGGATAATGTTTGTGGGTGGGGGGGGTTACCTTTTGGCCCTTATACTCTTCTAGATGATAATAAAGATATTGACTGTGGCATTTCTTAATGTATCTGTCCAGGTAGCAACAGAAATGCAGAAGGAAGGGACCATGTGAACTTATAGTCTGCATTCTTGTAGCAGTGATATTTGTCCCACTAATGGAGCTCAGTGTATCCCCTTTTCTAGTCTTTTTCTACAAAATTAGTTAATTAATTAGTTTTTGGCTGTGTTAGATGTTCATTGCTCTGCATGGGCTTTCTTTAGGTGGCAGCCAGTGGGGGCTACTCTTGCAGTGCCTGTCAGCAGAGCATGGGCCGGAGAGTTCGGCTCAGTAGTTGGGATGTGGAGGCTTAGTTGCTCCACAGCGTGTGGGACCTTTCTGGATCAAGGATCAAACCTGTGTCTCCTGCATTGGCAGGGGGATTCTTAACCACTCAACCACCAGGGAAGTCCCCACTTTCTATTCTCGATTATGACTTAGGTAATGCTTAAAGTACAAAAAAGGATTCTAAATTGTTTTGAAGGAGAAAGGGAGACAGATTTTTTTATTATTATTGTTGTTGTTCCTAAAGGGAAAGAAGAAAAAAGGAGAGGGATAGGGAAGGAGCCAGACGTGGCAGAAGAGTTTTGAAAAATTCATCAAAAAGATGTATAGTTTCAAAAAACAGTTTAAGAGGTGAAGGAAAATACTGAACTGACATACAGACGACCAACAGGCATGTGAAAAATGCTCAACATTGCTAATTTTTAGAGACATGCATATCAAAAGTACAATGAGGTATCAGTGCACACTGGTCAGAATGGCCATCACCAAGAAATTTAGAAACAATAAATTCTGGAGAGGTTGTGGAGAAAAGGGAGCCTTTCTACACTCCTGGTGGGAATGTAAGTGGTACAACCATTATGGAGAACCGTATGAAGTTCCCTTAAAAACTGAGAACAGAGTTACCATATGATCCTACAATCCTTCTTCTGAGCATATATCCAGAGAAAGCTCTAATTCGAAAAGATACACATATCCGGTGTTCTTTGCAGCACTGTTTATAATAGCCAAGACGTGGAAACACCCTAAATGTCCACAGACAGGAATGGATAAAGAAGATGTGTATACATAAACATTGGAACATTCCTCAGTCATAAAAAGAATAAAATAATACAACTTACAGAGACATGGATAGACCTAGAGATCATCATATTAAGTGAAGTAAGCTAGGCAAAGATAAATTTCATATAATATCGCTCATATGTGGAATCTAACAAAATAATAAAAGTGAACTAATTTACAAAGCAGAAATAGACCCACAGACAAAGAAAACAAACTTTTGGTTACCAAAAGGGAAAGAGAGGGAGGGATAAATTAGGAATTTGGGATTAACAGATAACACTACTATATATAAAATAGATAACCAACAAGGACCTACTGTATTAGCACCAGGAACTAAACTGGATATTTTGTAGTAACCTATAATGGAAGAAAAGTTGTGACCAACCTAGATAGTATATTGAAAAGCAGAGACATTACTTTGCCGACTAAGGTCCGTCTAGTCAAGGCTATGGTTTTTCCTGTGGTCATGTATGGATGTGAGAGTTGGACTGTGAAGAAGGCAGAGCGCTGAAGAACTGATACTTTTGAACAGTGTTGTTGGAGAAGACTCTTGAGAGTCCCTTGGACTGCAAGGAGATCCAACCAGTCCATTCTGAAGGAGATCAGTCCTGGAATTTCTTTGGAGGGAATGATGCCGAAGCTGAAACTCCAGTACTTTGGCCACCTCATGCAAAGAGCTGACCCATTGGAAAAGACTCTGATGCTGGGAGGGATTGGGGGCAGGAGGAGAAGGGGACAACAGAGGATGAGATGGCTGGATGGCATCACTGACTCAATGGACGTGAGTCTGAGTGAACTCTGGGAGTTGGTGATGGACAGGGAGGCCTGGCGTGCTGCGATTCATGGGGTTGCAAAGAGTCAGACACAACTGAGCGACTGAACTGAACTGAACTGAACTGATAATGGAAAAGAATCTGAAAAAGAATAGATATGTATATATAACTGAATCACTTTGCTGTACTCCTGAAACGAACACACACACATACATGAAGAATACTGAATTATTAGATAAGAGTCAAGATTGAACTGACTACTGAAAGATATTCATCTATGTTATGAAAAATTATGCATGACGTATACTGTAACCTAATTACCCATGGGAACCATCAGTTTATCAGAAGGCTGCAGCTGCCACTAACATTTATTACAACCATATTTCATCTCTCAAATTTTCTGGCCTGCCATTGATCTGCCAACCTTTAACCCAGTAGTTCTCAGATTTAATTCCCACAAGTTCTATGTGGGGAGAATCTGCAGATCGGAGCTCACCTCCTCCTCAGATTCTTCTAGTTGGTGTTCTGGCTTGGAGGGCTGTGCTGAAGGGTTCAGTGGGAAAGAGGGTCTCTATCCACTAACCATATCTAGGATGTTTTTAAGGGTGGTTATGGCAGAAGGAAAGCCATGGTGACATAAGCTTACTGAACCTGATCTAAGACCTTGCAGGAGAAATGGAGGGAGAAGGTCTTTGGAAGGAGGAGCAGTCTCTCACAGTGACAGTTGGACAGGCTCTCAGTAAACTATGAGTTGTTGTATCTCTTTAAGGCTCAAACTAGTACGATCAGGGAAAACACATGTCCAAAATCTACAGTGAATATTCAGGTGAAGAAAGATGTTGAGCTAATTAGGAAACTTCAGCTGCAGGTGGTAAATTCTGAACTCTGATTTGATGAAAGAAAATTCAGGAAGAGCCAGGGTGGTGGGGGAATGGCTTGTACAAAAACTAGAGATGAGAATTGGGTTAGTTACAATGAAAAGCCAATAGAGCAGGAAAAATAATAACAAAGTTTGTTATATTTTCTCCTCTGTAAAAGTATAGGCTTATAAGCACTTATCCAAAACCCTTGGGGCCTGATGTGTTATAGAATTATTTTTGAAATTTAGAAGATGGTGCAAAGCTTATACTGTATATGGTGGTGGTGGCAGTGATGGCAGTTTAGTCACTAAGTTGTGTCCAGCTCTTTTGAAACCCCATGGACTCAGCCCGCCAGGTTCCTCTGTCCATGGCATTTCCCAGGCAAGAATACTGGAGTCGGTTGCCATTTCTTCTCCAATAATGTTTATTGGTGTATACAATATGAAAGTGAAAGTCATTCAGTCGTGTCTGACTCTTTGCAACCCCATGGACTATACAGTCCATGGAATTCTCCAGGCCAGAATACTGGAGTGGGTAGCCGTTCCCTTCTCCAGAGGACCTTCCCAGCCCAGGAATCGAACCCAGGTCTTCCACATTGCTAGCAGATTCTTTACCATCTGAGCCACAAGGGAAGCTCAAGAATACTGGATGGGTAGCCTATCCATTCTTATCCCTTCAGGATAAGCCTATCCCTTATCCCAAATTGAACCAGGGTCTCCTGCATTGCAGGTGGATTCTTTACCAGCTGAGTTACCAGGGAATCCCATATACAATATACAGTATTGTATACACTGTGTCTAACACTTCTAGTAGGACCTGGGGACGCATCCTGTAAGGAAACACATAATTTCTGCACTGACATATTTGAAAGTTCACGCTGAGATAAAGGCTTTAAGTAGCCTCACTTCAGTTCAAGTTAAATTAATTTTATATAATTAATTATCTTTAAAAAGTTCTTGCTTTTCAGAGCCTTTTTCTTTGCCCCTCCCCAGGGATGGCAGAGCCTGGTGGGCTGCCGTCTATGGGGTCGCACAGAGTCGGACATGACTGAAGTGACTTAGCAGCAGCAGCAGCAGCAGCCCTGCCGCCAGTTTTTGCATTTTGAAACTGCAGATAAAGGGTTGTAAAACAGTGGAGGCTCACTAAAGGAAAGCATAGATATATCAAAAATAGAATAAAGAGGAAAAAGCCTCCTAGGTTCTCACTGTTCTAAAACAATCTGGGTGACTTTCACTAAAGTCTGTTTTCTCCTCAAAGCACTATTCTCACTCACTTCCCCACACAATGCCACTTAGCTGTGTGAGGAGACCTTTGCATTCGAAGTTTCAGAGAGCTGAAAAGGGCAGAGTCCCTTTTAAAAAACACAGACTTCTATTTGCAATTTTTAAAGGAATCTCCACACTGTTCTCCATAGTGGCTATACTAGTTTGCATTCCCACCAACAGTGTAGGAGGGTTCCCTTCTCTCCACACCCTCTCCAGCATTTATTGCTTGCAGATTTTTGGATCGCAGACATTCTGACTGGTGTGAAGTGGTACCTCATTGTGGTTTTGATTTGCATTTCTCTAATAATGAGTGATGTTGAGCATCTTTTCATGTGTTTGTTAGCCATCCGTATGTCTTCTTTGGAGAAATGTCTATTTAGTTCTTTGGCCCAGTTTTTGATTGGGTCATTTATTTTTCTGGAATTGAGCTGCAGGAGTTGCTTGTATAATTTTGAGATTAGTTGTTTGTCAGTTGCTTCATTTGCTATTATTTTCTCCCATTCGGAAGGCTGTCTTTTCACTTTGCTTATATTTTCCTTTGTTGTGCAGAAGCTTTTAATTTTAATTAGGTCTCATTTGTTTATTTTTGCTTTTATTTCCAGAATTCTGGGAGGTGGATCATAGAGGATCCTGCTGTGGTTTATGTCGGAGAGTGTTTTGCCTATGTTCTCCTCTAGGAGTTTTATAGTTTCTGGTCTTACATTTAGATCTTTAATCCATTTTGAGTTTATCTTTGTGTGCGGTGTTAGAAAGTGATCTAGTTTCACTCTTTGACAAGTGGTTGACCAGTTTTCCCAGCACCACTTGTTAAAGAGATTGTCTTTTCTCCATTGTATATTCTTGCCTCCTTTGTCAAAGATAAGGTGTCCATATGTGTGTGGATTTATCACAGCTTTCTATTTTGTTCCATTGATCTATATTTCTGTCTTTGTGCCAATACCATACTGTCTTGATGACTGTGGCTTTGTAGTAGAGCCTGAAGTCAGGCAAGTTGATTCCTCCAGTTCCATTCTTCTTTCTCAAGATTGCTTTGGCTATTCGTTGTTTTTTGTATTTCCATACAAATCTTGAAATTATTTGTTCTAGTTCTGTGAAAAATATCGCCGGTATCTTGATAGGGATTGCATTGAATTTGTAAATTGCTTTGGGTAATATACTCATTTTCATTATATTGATTCTTCCGATCCATGAGCATGGTATATTTCTCCATCTATTAGTGTCCTCTTTGATTTCTTTCATCAGTGTTTTATAGTTTTCTGTATATAGGTCTTTAGTTTCTTTAGGTAGATATATTCCTAAGTATTTTATTCTTTTTGTTGCAATGGTGAATGGAATTGTTTCCTTAATTTCTTTTTCTACTTTCTCATTATTAGTGTATAGGAATGCAAGGGATTTCTGTGTGTTGATTTTATATCCTGCAACTTTACTATATTCATTAATTAGCTCTAGTAATTTTCTGGTAGAGTCTTTAGGGTTTTCTATGTAGAGGATCCTGTCATCTGCAAACAGTGAGAGTTTTACTTCTTCTTTTCCAATTTGGATTCCTTTTATTTCTTTTTCTGCTCTGATTGCTGTGGCTAAAACTTCCAGAACTATGTTGAATAGTAGTGGTGAAAGTGGGCACCCTTGTCTTGTTCCTGACTTTAGGGGAAATGCTTTCAATTTTTCACCATTGAGGATAATGTTTGCTGTGGGTTTGTCATATATAGCTTTTATTATGTTGAGGTATGTTCCTTCTATTCCTGCTTTCTGGAGAGTTTTTATCATAAATGGATGTTGAATTAAAATTTGAAATAAAAAAAAAAACAAATAAAAAACACAGACTTCTATTTTTCAGAAAGGATCTTTGAGCTAAGGGGAACTGGTTAAAGTGGAATAAATAATACATAAGAGGATGTTAAAATTTGACTTTTCCTGCTTTAGTTTCAGCTGAGGTTCAAAGATTGAGAATGTAGTGAACTTCAAAGGCCTCCTCTTCTGAAGGAAAGTTCCAGGCTACCTGTGCAACTTATTTAGGATGTGGCAATATGAACAACACCCCCCCCCACCCACCCCACAAACCCTAAAATACAAAATCAAGTTTGCAACACGTAGACCCTTAACCATCCCAAGGGAATAAGAAGGGCTGAAGGTGAAGAGGTCAGAGAGGACAGGTATTAGGGTGAAGAAATGAACAGTGTCTCACTGAGCTTCCTAGAAGAAGGGGTTGATCCTTATGAGAGAGCTTCAAGGGCATCTCATGGAGACCTTGTCCACAGGAGTTTGGGGGGCACTCAAGGCTGGAGTCTGACCCAGCCTGGGAGGCACTGGTTACGGGCAAGGCCCCAGCAGAGCTAGTACAAACTGTCATACGAAAGGGCACTCTCCCTGTGGGGGCCTGAAATCCTGCCCACACTCTGCTCACCTCCCTGTGGGCCTTGACCCAGGCCTCATCCCTTCTCCCCTGGAGTCATTTCCAGTTCCTGCCTGAAAGGACGGCAGTATGTGGTGAGTGCGTCTGCCTGCGCTCCCACTGTGTTCTCAGAGTCTGAGGGGAATGACACAAGCAACTGCTGTCCAGCTCACTGGAAGAATTCAGTATCCCATCAGGGACCACCAGAGAACATGCACGAACCTCCAAAAGCCCACAAAAGCACCCAGTGCCCGAGGCAGGTGTGGTCACCCTCCAGTCCAGAGAACATGAGATTTCGACATGGACCAAAGCGTCCAGAGGACACCGGGGCTGTAAGCTGGGTGCCAGCCAAGGAACTCTCTACCCTGCATTCTCCCTTTGCTTTTCTAGGAGCGGCCAGAGGGAGCCTGGTGTATATAGGAGGAGACCGGGAGCAGGAGGACACGCTGAACACATCTCTTTTCTATCCCAGATTTCCTAAGACAACAGGTTCAAGCTTGATGAGGAGGGAAGCTTTTTTTTCCCCTTTAAAAAAACCATTACTTATTTATTTAGTCTGTGCTGGGTCTTAGTTGAGGCACTCAAGATTTTTAGCTGCAGCTTGCAAACTCTTAGTTGCAGCATGTGGGCTCTAGTTCCGTAACCAGAGGCCCCCTGCATTGGGAATGCAGAGTCTTAACCCCTGGACCACCAGGGAAGTGCTGGGAGAAGCTTTGCTTAGAGTTAAATTACAAACGGGTGGATGTTTTAATTAATTACTGAGGTGAGGCCTTTCCTAAAACTGGAAGCAGCCAAAAGATCCTTTATTATTCTAGAGTGTTGCCATCTACCCTTTATTGTGTCCAGGTTCAGAGAAGAACTCACCCATAGAACAGGTCTGAAGGAAAGAATAAATTTGTTTTCTGATTGTACCCTACAAGATCCACTTAGTCAACTATTGTTCATAAAAAATAGGCTGGAATATGAAACTAGTTACATCAAATGGATAAATAAATAAATTACTGTTCTAATACGGGCTTCCCAGGTGGTTCAGTGGTAAAGAACCTGCCTGCCAAGCTGGAGATATGGGTTTGATCCCTGGGTGGGGAAGATCCCCTGGAGAAGGAAATGGCAACCCACTCTAGTAATCTTGCCTGGAGAATCCGGTGGACAGAGGAGCCTGGTGGGCTACAGTCCATGTTGCAAAAGAGTCAGACGTGGTTTAGCGCCTAATGGCTCAGCTGGTAAAGAATCCACTTGCAATGCTGGAGACCTGGGTTCAATCCCTGGGTTGGGAAGATACCTTGGAGAAGGCGAAAGGCTACCCACTCCAGTATTCTGGCCTGGAAAATTCCATGGATGATATAGTCCATGCGGTTGCAAAGAGTCAGACATGACTGAGCGACTGTCACGTTCACTTTCAATAGAATATGAAATGATGAAAGACATCTTAAGATGAAAGAACCACCGCCGCCACTGTTCTAATATGCACTAAGCAGTAAGAAAGTGAAGGGGTTAGAAGTCTAAGTGCTTTTGCTCAGGGTTAAGTTTTGGTTTATGTAGGGAGAATGGAGCCAACAGTTAGATTTATCTTCTGGGAAGTTTTAGACCACAAAGAAACAGAACTATGGTGACCATATTTTCTAAAGCAAAATATAGGACATGGAGTCTGACAAGTAAGGGTGCAGACTTGGTGATAAATGGGCCAGACTGTTTGCGATTAGCTCTGTCCCAGAAACGCAGGGACTCAGCCACTGTTGAAACAGCAAGAACCGGGGAACTGGCAGCCTGGCTGTGTGCTGGAGCTTGTTAGCTGAGCAGGAGAGGTCAAAAGCAGGCCTCTGTGCTTGATTTCAGACTCTTGGTCTTCAGAACTGTGAGAAAATACATTTCTGTTGACCTCAGACCCAGCTTATGTATTACAGCAGGTGTAAGGAACCAATAAACTGCATTCCTCACGTGTATGGTTATGTAGGAGAATGTCCTTACTTGTAGGAAATGCATGCTGATGTATTCAGGAATGATGGGATATCAGGTCAACAACTACCTCAATTAAAATAGCAATTACTCTCAAATAATTCAGTTACAGGGTGATGGGGAAGTCGTTTGTCCTATTCTTGCAACTCCTCCATAGGTCTGAAATTATTTCAAGAGACAAAAAAAAAAAAAAAAAAAAAAAAAATCCTTATCTTAGGGTTCTAGTGACCTGGAGGAAGTAATAGTGGATTTTGTGGGGCTTTTTATGGGTTCCTCAGAGGTCCCCAGAGACTCCCTTGGCATGAGCAATGGTTCTTCCAGCTCACTTCACTCAGCGCCCTCCTCATTCCAGGGCTCCAGTCAGTCCAGCCTTCCTGACCCTGTCCATCCACCATCTCTGAGCAGGTGACCCCAGGCCAGTTCCCCTTCACCCCTCCCTTCCTGGGAAGCCTGCTATGTGTGGATATATTTGATCCAATGACTCACGCAGCTTCACTCTCAAGTGAAAACAGTTTCAGCCCTGCCTCTTGCCTTTAGACTTGCAAGTATGAGTCAAATACCAATCCCCAAACTCCAGGGACACTTGTAAAGGTCTCAAATAATCCTCTTGAAGCCCCTCTCATGTGACATAAAGTGAAGACGACGCAAATGCCTACCCTGAAAACTTTGTGGATGAACCTGACCCCTGGTGGATGAACACATGTGTGTACTTAGTCGCTCAGTCATGTCTGACTCTTCCCGACCCCATGGATTGTAGCCTACCAGGCTCCTCTGTCTATAGGGATTCTCCAGGCCAGAATACTGGAGTGGGTAGCCATTCCCTTCTGCAGCAGATCTTTCTGACCAGGGCTCAAACCGGGGTCTCCCGCATCATAGGCAGACTCTTTATGGTCTGAGCCACCAGGGAAGTCCATGAATACTGCAGTGGGTAGCCTATCCCTTTTACCGGGGGATCTTCCCGACCCAGGAACCAAACTGGGTCTCTTGCATTGCAAGCAGATTCTTTACCAGCTGAGTTACTAGGGAAGCCCTGGATGAACGCACAGGACACTGACGAGTCTCTCTAGGCACAACTATTTAGGCTGTATGTGGGAGATTTGGTGATGTTGGTGGAATTGGTTTGGGTCCACCCTTCAACTGTAAGGATTCTTAAAATCTCTTTTTTTATTCTTGTTGTGGGAGAAGTGCTGAGGCTCTAAGGCAATCAGAGGAGCTACATTTCCCAGGCCCTCCTGTACTTGCACAGAAATGCTCTTGCCAAAGTCACCTTGTGAAATTAAGCAATAGGCTTTATCTTATCTTCAAAGGATTGGGGGCTGATTCAACACCATACACTGCCTCGTCTTCAGCCAAAACCCTCCCTTGGGTTTCCTCCAGCTACTCTGACTGCCAGTTTCAGTTCTCTCTTACTGGTTTCAGCCAGTCCTTCCAATGAATATTCAGGACTAATTTCCTTTAAGATGGACTGGTTGGATCTTCTTGCAGTCCAAGGGACTCTCACGAGTCTTCTCCAATACCACAGTTCAAAAGCATCAGTTCTTTGGTGCTCAGCTTTCTTTATAGTCCAACTCTCACATCCATACATGACTACTGGAAAAACCACAGCTTTGACTAGATGGACCTTTGTTGACAAAGTAATGTCTCTGCTTTTTAATTTGCTGTCTAGATTGGTCATAGCTTTTCTTCCAAGGACCAAGCATCTTTTAATTTCATGGCTACTCCATTTCATCTAAGGGATTCTTGCCCGGAGTAGTAGATATAATGGTCATCTGAGTTAAATTCACCCATTCTAGCCCATTTTAGTTCGCTGATTCCTAAAATGTTGATGTTCACTCTTGCCAGCTCCGTGGAAGAAAAGTTATGACCAATCTAGACAGCATATTACAAAGCAGAGACATTACTTTGTCAACAAAGTCCATCTAGTCAAGGCTATGGTTTTTCCAGTGGTCATGTATGCATGTGAGAGTTGGACTATAAAGAAAGCTGAGTGTCAAAGAATTGATGCTTTTGAACTGTGGTGTTGGAGAAGACTCTTGAGAGTCCCTTGGACTGCAAGGAGATCCAACCAGTCCATCCTAAAGGAAATCAGTCATGACTATTCATTGGAAGGACTGATGCTGAAGCTGAAACTCCAATCCTTTGGCCACCTGATGGAAGAACTGACTCATTGGAAAAGACCCTGATGCTGGGAAAGATTGAAGGTGGGAGGAGAAGGGGATGACAGAGGATGAGATGGTTGGATGGCATCACCGACTCAATGGATATGAGTTTGAGTAAATTCCAATAGTTGGTGATGGACAGGGAGGCCTGGAGTGCTGCAGTCCGTGGGGTCACAAAGCGTTGGACACGACTGAGCAACTGAACTGAAACTGAAAACTGGCATTGGGTTTAGGTCCCACCCAGGTAATCTTGGATGAAATACTGAAAGATGCTTAACTTAATCACAACTGAAAAGACTCCCCCCCCCCCAAATAAGGTCACCTACACAGGTTCAAGGAGTTTGGATGTAGATAGATGTGTGTTCTGAGGGCCACTATTCAACCTCTTCCATCAACACTGATTTATCCCTTTCATCTAATCCACAGGTGCCATTCAAGTTTGTCCCAATGATATTCTTTACAGCAAAGGATTCAGTCAGGGATCATATTTTGTATTTTAGTTGTTATAACTCTTTAGCTTTTTTTAGGCTGCAAAAGTCTCCAATTTTTCCTTGACTTTCATGACTTTGACATTATCAAAGTGTACCACCAGTCATTTTGTACCAGAGCTGGCTTATCCTGGATGATGAGTGCTGGTTGTGCAGTGATCATGAATTTTGCAAGCAGGTTGGTCTTCTGTTGATATGGCTATCAAGAGATTATTTATACCATGGAAATGCTACAAATCAGAGTTCTTAATGTTCCCTTTCTAGAGAGCTAGTTGGTAACCATTTACCAGCACACTGCTGATGAATGTTCCTTAGTTTGGATTTCTGTTTCCTTATGATTTGATTCAGGCATATAGTTTTGACAGGATCATTACAAATTAACTTCTCCCCTTCACACTGTATCCCATCAGATAATGCATGATTTCAGTTTATCCCAGAAGCTGGGATATTAAGTAACTTGGATCATTTTGTTCAGGTGGTGTCTGTCAGGTCTCTCCACTGTAAAATTACTCATTTCATACCCCACCTACTCTGTAATCAATAAATATATTTTGAAGGATCATACTTTTTGTTTTATTTTTTCACTTTCTCATTTTTTCAAATGATCTTAACCATTTTAAAGCCTACAGTTCAGTGGTACTAAGTATTAATGCATTCATGGTATTGTGCAACTATCACCGTCTTTTATCTCCAGAACTCTTTGCATCTTGCAAACCTGAAACTCTGTACCTATTAAACACTAACTCCCTCTTCCCCCTCCTCTGAGTCTCTGGCAGCCACCATTTTACTTTTCTATGCGATCTTGACTACTCTCTGTACCTCATATAAATTTGATTACACAGTATTTGTGTTTTTGTGACTGACTTACTTCACTTAGAATAATATTCTCAAGGTTTATTCATGTTGTAGCATAGAATCACAAGCTGGAATCAAGATTGCCAGGAGAAATATCAATAACCTCAGATATGCAGATGACACCACCCTTATGGCAGAAAGTGAAGAGGAACTAAAAAGCCTCTTGAAGAAAGTGAAAGAGAAGAGTGAAAAGGTTGGCTTAAAGCTCAACATTCAGAAAACGAAGATCATGGCATCTGGTCCCATCACTTCATGGGAAATAGATGGGGAATGGTGGAAATAAATAAAGTGTCAGACTTAATGTATTTGGGCTCCAAAATCACTGCAGATGGCGACTGCAGCCATGAAATTAAAAGACGCTTACTCCTTGGAAGAAAAGTTATGACCAACCTAGATAGCATATTCAAAAGCAGAGACATTACTTTGCCAACAAAGGTCCGTCTAGTCAAGTCTATGGTTTTTCCTGTGGTCATGTATGGATGTGAGAGTTGGACTGTGAAGAAAGCTGAGTGCCAAAGAATTGATGCTTTTGAACTGTGGTGTTGGAGAAGACCCTTGAGAGTCCCTTGGACTGCAAGGAGATCCAACCAGTCCATTCTAAAGGAGATCAGCCCTGGGATTTCTTTGGAAGGAATGATGCTAAAGCTGAAACTCCAGTATGTTGGCCACCTCATGCAAAGAGTTGACTCATTGGAAAAGACTCTGATGCTGGGAGGGATTGGGGGCAGGAGGAGAAGGGGATGACAGAGGATGAGATGGCTGGATGGCATCACGGACTCGATGAACGTGAGTCTGAGTGAACTCCGGGAGTTGGTGATGGACAGGGAGGCCTGGCATGCTGCGATTCCTGGGGTCGCAAAGAGTTGGACACGACTGAGCGACTGAACTGAACTGAACTGAACTGAACTGAGCATATATCAAAATTTCCTTTCTTTTTAAGGCTGAATTGTATATATGTCATAGCTCTATAATTCAGTTTGCTTATCTGTTATCTGTCCATGGACATTTGGATGGCTTCCGTGTTTTAGCTATTGTGAATAATGCTTCCATGAAGGTACAGATATCCCTTCAAGACTCTGCTTTCTGAAAATACTGAATCAGTGCGTTGTACACCTGAAACTAATATAGCATTGTAAGTCAACTATACTTCAATTTAAAAAAGGAAGGAAAGAAAAGAAAGACTCTGCGTTCAGTTCTTTTGATATATAACCAGGAGCGGACTTTCTGGATCATGCAGTAATGCTGTTTTTGACTTTTGAAGGAATCTCTGTCTCTTTTCCCCAGTAGCTGTACCTTGCTATATTCTCTCCAACAGGGCACAAGAGTTCTGATTTCTTCACATCCTGTCAACAGTTGTTATTTTTTGTTTCTGTTTTTGATTTTGGCCATCCTAACAGTTGTGAGGTGACATCTTATGGTTTCAGTTTGCATTTCTCTGGTAATTAGTGATGTTGAGCATTTATTATGTAACTCTTGGCTATTTGTATGTCTTCTCCAGGGAAGCGTCTATTAAAGTCCTTGCCAGTTTTTGAATCAGGCTGTTTTTTGTTGTTGTTGTTGCATAGGGTAGTACTTTGAGACTACATAAATACTGTATTTCTTATTAAATTTTACCCACTAGGTTTAGCATTGATTGATACTTCCTGGTGACTACTGTGATGGTTGCCAAATGGTTGCCTAATTTCATTATTCCTTCTGTATTTATCACTTGGCTTTTTATTGTATGGGAAAAACTTATTCTCTCCCTGCTTATTTCCTCATGTGTTTATTTATATCATTATGAATTCTTATTGTCTGTAATAGCTTATAATCTGTTTTTATCATTACTATTTATTTGAAAGTCCCAGTGGTCCTAGATGGCCCTAGATTTGTTTCATGGGAGCCCTTGAAAAGCTTCTATGTTCTAATAACATGTCATTATTCTTTGAGCAGTTTTTTCTTTATAGGCACAACACCATTTCTCCGAGAAGTCTTGGTTTCTTTCAGTACAGAATGATATTTAGAAACTAAGATCTGGGTACTAAGTGTGCTCCCAAGGCCTCTCAGATGACAGAGCTAGAGAATATATGCACACACATATAGACACATGTTTCTATATTTCTGTATCTATCTATGTAGATTAAAAGTTATCGATTCATACCAACACCTCCAGTTCCAATTGAACGTCACATGATTCATTCTAATTTTCTTCCTTTTCATATTTATAACTCCAGAAATGAGAACATAGCTTTTGTTATCCTCAACATATACCACTTATTTGATTAAGGTGGTTAATCTGCAGATGCTTCTGTGCCCTTTACATGGATGTCCTTTCCAGTATACCTGGGCTCTGACACCCCATGCCAGGACACAAGGATGCCCTTTGCAGTCTACGTTGGGCTGCCCCATTGCAGCCCCCTTGCACATACCTTCTCTGCCTCTCTCAGTTCTGAAGCCCTGTGCCAGGTGCCCTATGGACACCCTCTGCTGCCCACTTGAGTTCTGAAACTTTACACTGGACCACCACTGCTGCCCCTGTGTGGACCCCCTCCTTATCTCAGTCTCAGTATCTCGACAGAAGCAGTATTTAAGGAAAATCACGCAAAGGCTAACTTCCTAGGTCGCACAGTTATAAAGAATCTACCTGCCAAAGCAGGAGACACAAGAGATGTGAATTTGATTCCTGGGTTGGGAAGATCCTTTGAAGTAGGAAACGGCAACCTGCTCCAGTATTCTTGCCTGGAAAATTCCATGGACAGAGGAGCCTGATGGGCTACAGTTTATGGGGTTGCAAAGAGTTGGACACTACTGAGCACCCATGCTGCACGCACACCCAAAGGCTGTTCAGGGAGCTCAGACATGCCTATAGCATTGCCTACCTTGCTGCTAGTCTAGCTCTGTCTGCCCTCAGCATGGCCTCACTGATTTGACCTGAGTCAATGACTATACTTCTCTAGGCTGGTCATCATAAGTGATCTGGGGGCTTGACTTATAAAAATTCAGCTGAACCAGTTAGATACCTCTTCTTTGGAGGGAGTTTAGAGTTGGAAAATGGAGAGACCAAGAGAATAGGCAATAGGGCTGAAGTCAGGGGTACACTGAGGGCTGAGAAAAGGACTGTGATGGCCAGATTGACTCTGTCCCAAGTGAAGCAGAGCTTAACAGGGAGAGCGGGGGGAGGAGCAGCTGCATTGAGGGAAGCAGGTATGGCCTAACCATGCTAGCTCTGGGAGAGCCTAACCGCAGTTCCCTCGAGGCCAGCTGTCTCCCCAGGGAAGGACTGAGACAGATGTGTGCCCAATGAGGGCCAGTGATTTGGCACCTCTTCAAAATAGTATTCTTTAAATATCATTCATTACATTTAATTATTTAGTGAGTGCTGGAAAAGACTAGTTTTCTAATGCTAGAAATAAAGGATTTATTATATGCACTTATTACATGGAAGTTCCTGAACAAGACAAGTTCATGGGAAAATGTTAAATGATTTAAAACCCATATAATACCCTCAGCTCAGTCATATGTTAATTGGAATCTGACTTCAGGCTCATGTCCATTGGCTGTTTTTAGGTAGGTATTGGTAGTTGTGCTTATAGGTATATAGACAGGTTGAAAAAAATTCTACAAAAAATGTTTTTGTTTATATATCTATGATTGGATTGGTGATTATTCCTTGACAGATTCTTAGCATTGTATTTGTTAGGTGAATTTGGGATCCACCAGAACCCTGCAGGTTCCCCCTACCGCAGATACAAAATCCCCTCTATGTCCCCCACCTCTTGTTTTTAGAAAAGTTGAAGTCTCCCAGAAAGAGCAGGCTTGAGCAGTTAATGATTAGGAGAGTAGAGTCCTAATAGTCTCGGTGTCTGATGCATAATCCTGAGCTGTGTTTCAGATGCTATAACAGCCACAAGGGGACATGACATAAGCTGTTCCATCGTGAGCATCACTGAATCTATGACTAATACAATTCTAAGAACTGGTCTCAAGAGAATTACATTATTACTCATAATGATCTATATCTTTCTGGGCATCAAAATAATTATAGCTTGCTCTGCCCGTATTCATGTAAGCAGACATTTAAAATTGTCAGCTAAGAGACGCTACAGACCCATGATGGCATCTTGAACTCAGAAAATATGGGGTCCTTTGTCAGCATAAAGAAATTAGAGAAGACAGACCTTCGCTCCTAAACCCGTAGAAATGGAATGATGTTTGACAGTGAGGGATTGAAATAGCTCTTTTGCTCCTTTCCTGTTTGCCCATTTCTGTTCCCCGCCTCAAAAGAACCTAACTATAGGAATGAGGTCACTAGGCAATTTAAACTAACTTCTGAGTTATGCTATCCTGAATGCATACTTGTTGATTTTTTCCCCTAGATTAAAAGAAGAATGAAGAATTCTGTATTTGAAGAGTAACTAGCTTTGTACCCCCAGTGGTCCCCTCAGCCATCCTGCAGGCAGATTATAGGGGCAAGATAACCTCTGAAGAGAGGGAGTCAGCCAGTCTGCATACAGTGGAGAAGGACGCAGAACTCAGCCTCCTGCCTTGATGATTCACTCAGACTCTCTCCCTCCTTTTCCCTTCAAAATCTCTCAAGGCTGAGCAGAATCTCTGGAGTTGGTCTCAGGACATGGGTCCACTTTCTCCCAAGATTGCTGGCTTTTCTGATGGAAGTTAACTTCCCTTTCTACTGACACTTGCCTCTTTTGAGCCAAAATTATTGGCTTTTGAGCAGCAAGCTAGCCGAACCCGAGCTCATTAACAAAATGATGAGAAAATTCAAGGCTACATACTGACTATAGAATGTTCATATTCTACATATAGAATACACATTGCCCAATTGCTTTAGGTACAATGGAAACTGAAGGACAAGACTTTTAAAAGATCAGTAGTGAAAACCAGTAACAGTGCCCATCTCATACCCACTTTGTAGAGTTGAATATAGTCTGCAACAGTTGACAGTGTTGTAGGCAAACAAAAAACCAACTAAACAAGAAAGACACCTCCACTTCTTCATGGGATTTGGTGTTTCAGTAGTTTCAGTCATTTGAATTTATTTGTTTACTTGTGAGATTGAGCACAATCTCTGTCCTCCTAAAGTTCGCCATCCTGAGAGGTGAAACGTTTCGCTTTTGCTTGTTGTACAGAATCCTCTCCCTTACTTTTCTTAAAAAAAATTATTCTAACAAAATTCATACCCAGCTTGTACAATAAGCAGCTCCAAAGTGAATAAAATGAAAGGTGAAAGCCCCTTTCTTTAAGCACAGGTCAACTCACACTACATATACTGTTTCGTGAACACATGATTCTTATAGTCAATACTCATAAAAACTTACATGGTATTTCACTTCCATTTAGGAACCTGCCCCTAGTGGTGGCTATTCAGGTTTCTTTTGGATGAAGAATGCAGTGAGGATCGCTTGCACCGGGATGTGGGCTTCAGGTCGTAGGTGCCTTGCCTTCCTCTCTTGCTCATGGCTGCAGCCCCAGCATCTGCAGCTATGCCTGGCTCAGCGTGGGCCCACCATTCATATTTTTTGATAACTGAATCGACACACTTGGGAAGCATTTATGCAAGTTTACCTGTAGCATAAATTTCTCAGGTGTAGTGTTAATCTCTCTCTCCTCAGCCATTCCTCATTTTGAAGTATCTTTGAGTAGATTTCTTCTTTTTAAAATCAAAGCTTTTTTCAAGAAGAAACCTCCCTGGGTCAAGCTCAACCATCTAAAGCTATCTAATGTCAAATTCAGTTTTCACTTTATAACATTAAAGTTGTTTCAGCGACATACCTTTGTCAGACTTGGCAGCATGAAGCTGCATGCGACATTGATTCACTGTATTTACTGTTAGAAAAGTTTTGTTAATATCTTAATAGGCAATGACATGGAAAAACAGCTCACAGAATAGAAAATATAGATGACCTATAAACACATGAACATGAAATTCACTCATTAATTACCTGACTTTTATGAAATATCCACCACAGGCCAGGTGCTGTTGTAGGAAATAAGGAAATAAGTATAACCAAAAATAGAGTGCTACTGCTCTCAAGGGGACAGGGACCTCACATTCCATTCCATAAGTAAACAAAGAAGTTCAAATTGTAACCACTGAATGCCTTGTTCCTTTACTTACAGAACTGTCAGTTGCTGAAAACTTGGTTAACTCTCCAAAGCAGGTGTGAGATGAACACTCATATATATACTCAAGGTGGGAATGGAACATGATGTTCATATTCATTTAAATGGGTTTTTATTTTTGTGTATTTAAAAAGTCAGGTCTTTTATTTTTCACTTTTATATAAAGCAATTTGGAAATACATACCAATAGCCTTAGAATCAGTTCCATCATTTCACCCAGTGAATCTAGTACTAAAAATTTATCAAGGAAATACTCAACCAAGTCATGGATTTATGTGCAAGATTCTTGTTTTAGGGTTTTAAAAATACAGAGTTCCCCTGCTGAGCTTATGATTAACCTTTCTATTCAAAACTTTATTCCCTTTCTTGTCCCACCGTAGTTTCCCTCAGGATTGAGGAGTATCAAAGAAAAGGGGAGATTGAAACCAAGTAGTACCCGTGGGGCATTCCTGGGTTCTATGGACCTACAGATATTTCTTATCTGTAGAAAAAAAGGCTTTTGTCTCTTAGGCCTTCTCCAAGTTTCAAAGAACAAACTCAAGTAGCTAATGATTAGGACAAGAGTCACAGGACTCCTATATCCTCCTAAAGGGATATAAATTATAATCTGATGCTTATCTTTGATTTGTTCTGCAGAAACTATGCCCCTCCCCGCCCCCACTGAGGTAGAGGATGATGACTACATGCTGATCACAAGCACATAGACCCAGACTGTTGAAACTAGACGGGTGATGATTGAGATCCCAGAAACATCACCCTGTTACCTCACCATCAACCGGTCAGAAGAAGGTCCTCAAGCTAATCCTATGACAGTTTCCACAACACTGTCTTAAAAAACCCTTGTCTAAAAGTCAATGAAGAGTTTGAGTCTTTTGAGCATGGGCTGCAAGTTCTCCTTGCTTGGTGCCCTGCAGTAAGCGCTGTGCATTCCTTCACCATAACCTGGTGTCCGTAGATTGGCTTTGCTGCGAAACAGTGAGAGACCTGAGTTTGTTGTTACTGTTGTTCAGTCGCTCAGTCATGTCTGACTCTTTGCGACCCCATGGACTGCAGCACGCCAGGCTTCCCTTCCTTCACCGTCTCCTGGAACTTGCTCAGATTCATGTCCATTGAATTGGTGTTGCCATCCAACCATCTTGTCCTCTGTCATCCCCTTCTCCTGCCTTCAGTCTCTCCCAACATCAGGGTCTTTTCCAATGAGTCAGCTCTTTGAATCAGGTGGCCAAAGTATTGGAGCTTCAGATTCAGCATCAGTCCTTCCAATGAATAGTCAGGGTTGATTTCCTTTTGGATTGACTGGTTTGATCTCCTACCTGAGTTTGGTTCCATAAGAATAATTGTTCTGTATTTATATGTATCTAGAAGTAAATTCTTCAAAATATTGGCATGATTATGGATGAGTTTTATTCTCAGCTTTGTGCTTCTCTTCATTTTTTCCAATTTTCATACTCTGTGTGTGTGTGTATGCATAGCTTTTATAATCACAGAAACATTTTTAAAAAGTATTAGGGCCATTATTAGTTCCATTATTTTGTGCCTTTAATTTGTAATCTTTTATGAGAGGGTTATTTCAGAATTTGCTTCCTATGATGCTTCCTTCTTTTGAATATAATCTTGTCTATCATTGATTCTGTTTTATTCCTTTTTTTTGGTCAAGAAACCCAAGAGTCAATTTAGAAACTTAAGCACAGCATCTGTGTTGAGTCTAATTTTGGCATTTTTATATCCTTCTCTTAAAACCTCATTTTTATTTATTTCCAAATAAAATGTATTTGTTATAAGCCTTTCCAGACTCTTTGGTGAGTGGACATAAAGGCATGGATGATGGTAGAACTCTGCTATTTTCATCAGGAACAGTACTTGAATGAAAATAATGGTCTAGCAGGGTTAAGGAGCCTTGACTACTTAAGTTTTTACAACCCACCCCTTTCAAGGGAGTAACCAAGGAGTAATGGTCACATGAATAGCATCATTTTTTCAACCTGCACTAATAGCATTGTTTTCAACCTGCACTAAGTTGCCGCGGTCACAGCAGGGAGTCTTCTCCCCCACCTTAAAGTCTCCCTTCGCCGCTCTCGGGCAGCAGATGCGACCCTGAACTCCAGCGTCCAGTGTGCCAAGCTGTTTGAGTCCTCTGGACGCTGTCTGAGCACAGTCTCTTGAATTTAGGCAGCAATGAGTCCTGCAGTTTTTATGTGCAGGTGGTTGGTTCTTCCTCTGAACTCCTTTCAGTCTTCTCCCAGGCCCTATAGAGGACAAATCTACACACACGCACACGCACACACACACACACACACACACACACACGCCTCACCTTCACACACACACACACACGCCTCACCTTCCTGGTGTTTCTCCCCACGCCCCTCGACACTGTTCAGACCTGCAGCATTCCCCTCATCACGTAAATATCTACATCTCTATGTAGAAATACTTCCACTCACCTTGGCAATTGTGCGCCCTGAAAATTATTTCTGAGGTAATCAGATTTAAGGGTAAAGATTCATCTTTCTTAGAAAAATTAAGGCAATTGGGCGAGGGATAAATCACCTCATTTTACTGTATTTGCTAGGCTCCTTTGCATCCTAGATCTTGGTTGCCACCCTCCTTGCTTCCCCTCAAGTCATATCCGTACATTAAAAATAAGCCTATATTTCAGGAACAAATGGATGTCACAGCTGAAGGCTCTGAGATTAACAGCTGTACATCCTTGTCTTTATGCAAAGCGGAATTTTGCACAATCCAAATCCTGTTAGCTGATCAGTTGAGAAACCTGTTTCTTTTTCTTCTTTGTAATGTAGAATTCTTTAAATAGATTTAGAACACACAGCCAGTCCACAACTGACAAATGAGTTAAAGTCCAACAAATGACTTCATGTACTGGTTTGAGTTTTCCCAGGAAAGCATTGTCTTACAGGCTATTTGCCTCTGGCTAGTCAGCTATAATGTGATTGAAATACTACACATATGTATAAAAAATAGTGGGAAACAAGACTGGGAATGAGTAAACAGGGAAAGGAATGCCCTTGAATAATACTTAGAAAATATACAGGAAGCTGATCTTTTAAACAGATTTACTTGGAGAATAATGAATAGGTAACTGGTGATATTTTATGGAACTTCCAAAGAGAGATCTGAGCACTCAGAGGTTATTGACAAGATTCTTTTACTCCTTTTGATGTGTTTTTCATTTTGAATATTTGAAGAAGCCCCGTGTTTTATTTTGTCTAGTTTCATTTCAGAATAGGCCTTAGATTTTTCTTGCTATAGAAGAATCACAATCCCTACCCTTAGACTGGCCCAATGCAGTTAACATTTGTACTCTAATTATTGCTAATATTTGTATCACCAATGAAGCTAAAAAGTAGAGAGGAAGTAGGATTTCTAAAGGTAACTTAGCATGAAGTAGGTAAGAATAAAGAGGAAACATTGAAAGGAATCTGGTGAAGACTGAAAAGTCTTTAAAGGAGGTGATGGTAAATGGATCCTCAGGGGAAAGCCAGGGTGGCGGGGGCGGTGGTTTGTCCATGATTCCCTTGATGGGGCATAAAGAAAGGGCAGAGAAGCAGTATCAGATGCTGGGTTCCAGCTGTCGTTTGTGTAGGTGACATAGTTATGGGGTTCACAGAACCAGGGGATTCAGAAATGGAATGACTTTTACTTTTCTAAAATTGAACCTAAGATAACCTTTTTGACTCATGACTGATAAGCTTTCTCCAGATGTTTTCACATGTTCTCTGCCTAATTCAGTGATTTCCACCCCCCCCCAGTCATATTGGAGTATTAATCTCCCTGTCTCAGTTTGTTTCACAAATACCATCCAGATATTTTCTTTCATTCTTTATCCTACCCCACTGTTCCCTGCTTCACTGCCTGATCTTTTTGACTTCATGATGGATCTTGGATGTGACAGAGATTGGGTCCCAGAATGTGTGTGTATGGTGTGAGGTACACGTGTGGGGTGTCCTAGAGGGAACACCGCCTCTAGTCTTATACGCATGGGTGATGTAGGGGAGACTGCTGTTTGCCAACATCAGTGTTTTATAGAAATAGAACCCCTGATTTTCAGCTGGATACAAGTCCATCCTGAATAAAGACCATAACTGTAGCAGACTACATAACCATTAGCTGTAGCAGAAGTGTGTGACATTCAAGTTCTTCTTCCTTGAAAGTATTCTTTCTTCATTTTCTCTAGCTAGAATTCTGACATGATAATGAGCCATTCTGGACACACAGGTGAGGATAATAATGCCCAGGGATGCTGGTTTTGGGATAGAAAGTTCCCAGATGATTCCACGGATAGAGCTTCTATTGCAGCTCTAAACTCTTCCCCAGGCCGTTCCATGATAGGAAAATAAATTTAGATATGTTTAAGCCATTGTAAATTTGGGTTTTTATGACACTCGTTTGACATATACTCAAACTAGCACGTGGTGAAAAGTGGAAGACCAGGCAATGTAACTAGATGTTACACACACATAGAAACTTGGGCAGTAGGTGCCAGAAATGGTGTTGAGTGGTAGATGGACGTGGACAGTATGGACCTCCCCAGAGGAGACCGTACTGTCTCTAATGATGCTAAGGAAGTAGCCAGCATTTTAGAGAACATATTAAAAGTGTAAGATTTCTATGTAATGCAATAATGGAAATGCACTGGGGAGAAAAACAATTGCTGATTACTGCAATTCAATAAACCACTTCATGCAGTCCCTGGAAAGAATTATTAAAAAGCCATCCCAATGCTCTTTGGCTGACCTTAGGTTTAATCTGAGGTTTTGCATCCCCTTGTTTGTAGGATTCAGATTTTAAGGATTAAGGAACACATTTGCTGACTCTCTGAAAGAACATAGCCTATGTAAATCAACAAAACTTCAATTAAAAAAAAAAAAGAATATAGTCTAGAGCAGAGAAATTCTTCAATTAGGGTGCGAAAGGAAAGTGCTTGTACTTTGCAGATTCAGACATTCTTCAAAACAAACAGGCTGGATTCTTGGCTATACAACCAACAGACACTAAGGACAGCAGTCCAGCTAGGTTTCTACTTCCCAGTGTCCACAGAGACCACGAGGTGACATTTAGTCGTCGGAGAAGATGTGCAGAAACAGAGGTTATCAGAATTCATCATGTCCCCAGTCTGCTGTGCTAATTCTGTTCCTTCCGAGACTATTTCAGCCGCGTGCATCTTACACAGAGTTAAACTCACCAGATAAAGCACACCCTATGTTCAGAGTGGCTGTATCAATCAACCGAGATCATAAAAGCCACCTGCACCATGACCAACCCGTGGGTTTTGGCCGATGCCCGAGGAGGGGTTGGGGATGTGCCCAGCACCCTCTCACTCAGTATGCATCCAGATGCTCTCCCTTCCTTTCAGCGCGGAGAGAGGCTGTGTCTGGGGAGGGGTGGGGGAGTCTGTGCTGTCCAGGAAGCACAGGGATGCATATCAATCACTCTGTTTGGCGGGTAGCACAGACACACTGCCCTTTTATCCTATCACTATGCAGGCCTTTCCCGTCCGTCCAGGAAGTAGGACTCTTTACAATATAGATGGTGCTCTGAGTCACAATAATAACGCGTGTTTGTGGACTACTCAAGAAATTACAAAGCTTCTAGGTGATTTGTTTTCACATTGCTAGCAGCCACATGCAGATGGCTAATTTCGATCCTGGTGTTTGCGTCTTCCAGCCACGTCCCTCTCACTGACTAATCAACAAATATGTGTGGCAATTCTCTACTGGACCCTTAATGAAACGGGCCTAGGAAACCCCAAAGTTGGAAACTCTGGCTTTTCCCTGGTGATCCCTTCAAATGCTGTCACCATCAAAAGTACAGGGGGCCTCTCTTGATTTTGCAGTGTTCTCTTTCTGAATATTTCTCTGGACACACTTGTTCTCTACCCTGTTTGTGGATTAAAAGGAACTTTTGATGTAGCAAGTTCAGATTTTGGAGAACACCCCTGATATGGGCAGGTTTGTTATAATATGGTTTATTTGTTTTCATTGTTCATTTTGCCTTGGCTTAACCCACTTACCAGTCAACTGTGTGTTGTTAAAATATTTCACCTCTCGGTTCTCCCTTTGCACCAACTAACTTCACCAACCTATAGCTCTGGGTCATAGAAGAAGCAAAATCTTTTTTATGATGACCAAGTCTCTCTCTGAGACTCAGGACAGGCAGCAGCCTTTCAATGACCCTTTGGACTCCAGCTTGTTGATCACAAACCACCTGGCGAGTTCAGGGAAGCCCTCTGAACTGTTGCTCTCTCTCTGTTACTTCCAGGAACTCTGTAGTCTACCCACTCTGAACAAGTCCTCATCTCTCTCATCTACCTTGTTCCAAACACTGTCTCTGTTTCTCAGCATGCATACTCCTCAGTGAGTTTCCTTACCCAAGGCTCTTATTCATATATCTGCCGGTCCACACATATGGGCAAGCTGTTAATCAGCTTTTGTTTAGTATCAGCTTAAGCATTTCAACTTCTGGTTTCTATTGTGTTCCTTCTCAGCATGCAAATAGGCAAAATGCATGTTCACGGCAGAACCCTCAACGCCACCATCCCTGGCACTCGGGCCACTCCTGCCCTGCGCACCAGCCCCTGGCACACTCACCGGCTATGGAGGAGACGACCACAATGCTCCCGTTGGTCTGCTTCAGCATGGGCAAGGCGGCCGTGCTCAGGACCACGTAACTCAGGAGGTTGACCTCTAGGCTTCTGCGCAAGAGATGGATGTCATTGCTAAACACCCTCAAAGGCGTATAGTTGATGTGGTTGAGAATAAGCATGTCAAGTCCCCCTGCAAGAGACGGCTGTGGTGAGAGAAAACATCTGAGGTTGATAACCCGCCCCGCTGCCCCTGTCTCAAAAGCTCCCTGGTGACCCCTAGGACAAAGTCCAGAAGAGGAGAGAGGAGATGCTGTCTCACCCACGAGCTCTCCAGCTTTGGCAACAAATTGTTCTGCGAAGGTCATGTTCTCCATGGTGCCTGCCACATAGTGCGCTGAGGCTGCCCCCAGCTCCAGGCAGCGGGATACCACCTGCAGGGGCACAGTGGCAACTGGTGTTGGTCTTGGCTGCAGACCTTTGGGGAGGGCAGTCTCTGGCATGATGGGGGCTTAAATGAGAGGTTGCTCACAGCCCTGAAAAGTGTATGTACATGTGTGTCATTAAAGGCAACTGACGCAGCATTTGTCCTCTGTTTGAAATACTGTCTGAAACAAGGTTGGGTTAGAGATGGATAAATCACGGTGCTGGAGTTTAAGTCCACGGTTTGTGCTCATGAGTCTCTGTGAACAGATGGTTCTGAACACATGATTGATATGGGTGCTAGTTTCTGTGTGGGTAGCCTTAGGTTTGTGCATATTTGTATATCCTTGGGTTTGTGAGTCTGAGTATGTAAGAGGGCGTGTGTCTGCATGGTGACCAGAATGTGAATTCTTGAGTAGGTTCTAGAATGTTGGTATCTGAGTACATGGCTATGTGTCTGTAACTCCACGTGTCAATGTATGTGAATGGGCATGTCTGTGAGCATGCAGAGCCCAAGAACTTTGTGTCTAGGTATGTATGCATGAGAAGGAACACTTACAAGCATACTTTGGTATTCCTGTGGGTGTTTGAATCCTCTGTGTGTGTATCTGTGTCTGAGTGTGCCAGTTCTATGCGTTGGCACGTATATGCAAGCATATAAAGGAATACATCTGGCACATGAGGCACATACGGCTGTGGGCACAGGACCCTCACCTTTTTTAGACTTTCTTCTGACCTCGCTGTCACTACCACATGGGCTCCCATCCTTGCCAGGTGATAGGCCATTTCTCTTCCGATTCCCTTGCTGGCCCCCGTGACAATCACTCTCTTTCCTCGAAGCATCTCTGGAAACCCCAAAAGGAAATGAGGACCATACATGGCAGCAACATTCCTCCTCCTACTCTAGAGGTGGAGAGCTTTATCTCAGTGTCTGAAGGTTATGAGCCCATATCAGCTCATCCCAAGCTGCATAAATCAGTGAAGGGACAGACCCGTCTTTCATAAACATTTTCTGAAATGGGAATTTGCTTTGGTGGCTCATAAGCAAGTCTCCCTGCTGCCCTTTTTGAAAACCCCTATGGACAGAGAGTTTAGCTAAAACACTGGAGTTCCAGACGTTTCTGGACTCATCCGATTGCTCAACTGAAATAAAATTCAAAAAGTCATCAAAACACATGTGCTCATAGAGATTCCAGGGATTTTCTCTTGCTTCTATTTAGTCATCAACTCCAGAATTCTTTCTTGTTTCCCACTTATCCACCCCTTCACAGAGCTCAATTATCTGGTGAAGTGGTGAATTTTGGAATTACCCTCATTTTCTATTTTTTTTTTTGCAGGAGATCTGAAATTGCTTTCAATTTAATGTACCAAATAAAATATGGATTATTTAGCAATCTTTTAACCTCCTCACACCCCATAAACAGAAGCGCAGTCTTACCTCAGGGTCCCGTCTTGTCCAGCAACTCTGGGGATCAAGAACTCCTTCTGATCCTCAGAAACATTCCAGCCATCCCTGGGTATTAAAATCGATTCCTCCAGCCATCCCTGGGTTTTAAAATCTTTTCCTCCAAAATTAAACACATTGGTACTTACCTGGTCTGAATTCCTCGTTCGCAGAATAGTAGTAGTAGGCCAAGAAGATCCCCAGAATGGGGAGGAGGTATTTTTTCATAAAAGCCATCAGACAGGGATCTGGCGCAAGGAGCCCTGTGGGACACACAGAGAGAACCTACAGAGCTTTCTACAACCTCCTAGGCAGGCAGCAGCCTCTGAATTGTGACATCAGGGACGGGGGAGGCTGGAGTAGTCTCAGGCAGTGCTAGCCAATTTCCCTGTCAGAGCCGCGATTGGCTTTGGGTGGGATCCCATTCGTCCCTGGCAGCCTGCGTGGTAGATTTCATAATGGACAATGTTTACTCCATTTCATTGAGCAAGAAGAGACTTCCAGATGGCTAGGCTCATGACTGTACAGAACTGGATTCCTGAGCATCCCTACCCCGAGCCCATCTTCCTCGGAACGCCATTTACGCCAGGAATCAACGGCCTTTCAAAAGTGGTATATCAAAGGCTAGAGAGAAAGCGTGTGTGGGGCTTCTGAGGGAAGTGTGACTAATAGCAAAGAGAGCCAGAGTCAAGCAAATCTCACTCTCAGCCCCACCTCCCAGTAAGAAGCAATTAAAAATAACAGCACAAAACAGAAAAATAAGCTTAAAAAAAAAAAAAAAGGTACACATCTTGGAGGGGGGAAAAAAAAAGCAAACAAGCCTCATAAACCCCACATTCAAGCTCAATGAACAATATTACAACATCAAAGGAGAATGCAAGCCAGCTAGAACCCAGATGGCGGGAAACCCATGACCGGTCAAGACTCTCAGGCAAGTGCAACGGAATGTGAACTTATTACTTTAACAGCAAATAAAGAAGAAATGATGAGTGTCAAGGAAATAAAAGCTATTAAAGTAGGTCTTTTAAACACTGTAGAGAACCAAAAAAAAATGTGGAGAGGATAATAGGAAGATGTAGAAGAAAAAAGAATGAGCATCGTTGAAGCAAAGCTAGCCTGAAAAGCCCACATCCAGTTAAAAATTGATCTGTTAAAAATTGATCTAGTTAACAATTAAGGACTAGGGAGAGAAATCCCTAGTAATTTAGAGTTTATCACAGAAATATAGAAATAGCCACTTTGTTATGTCTGTCACAAGGATCAATCCTCAAAGAATTTAGGCTATTGTAATTGTTAAGTTTTTCAATTTAAAACCTGCCATTGAAACCATACCCACTACCCTATCATAGAGAAAATCCAGAATTTTGCAAGTTGCCAATGGAGCCAAGGAAACCAATTTAATATGGCAGTAAGTGTACCAGTGCTTTGGAGGAGGAATGTAGGTGGGGGGTGAAGGATTCACATAAGATTAAGAGAAATTGAATTATGACTCCCAAGTATAGTATCTGGAAACACTCACTGAATTTTCACTTCAGAGCAAGGAAAAATAATTTAAGACCCAGAGGAATGAAATAATTTGTCAACAAAGGCCCACACCTGCTTTCCAGGAAACAGTTCAGATCTGAGAACAGTTGAGGGTCAGATAGTTCATGGAGAACAAAATAGAAAAAATATTTTTAAAATTCAACTGCAAAATTACATTATATAATGTCAGAACTATAAGATACACACACATATGTATATAATATATATATATATATATACACATACATACATATACACATTTCTTTTCTTGGTCACAGCCATGGCATGTGGAATCTTAGTTCCCTGACCAAGGATGGAACCAATGGAGTGTGGAATCATAACCTCTGGACTGCCAGGGAAGTCCCTGATGAAATAATTTCTCATCAGTAAAATGCATTGATGAGAATGAGGATGGTACATAATGGTTGATGCCTTTAAATCTTAACAGTTTTTAAAAGTTTTGGTCTATGGATCTTTTTTTTTTTTTAATTGGAGTACAGTTGCTTTAAATATTGTGTTAGTTTATACTGTACAATGAAGTGAATCGACTATATGTATACATATGTCCTCTCCCTCTTGGACCTCCCTCCCACCACCTCCACTGCACCCCTCTAGGTCATCACAGAGCACTGAGCTGAGCTCCCTGTGCAATACCGCAGGTTCCCACTAGCTATCTCTTTTACATATGGCAGTGTATCTATGTCAAGTCTAATCTCCCAATACATCTCACCCTCCCCTTCTCCCTCTGCGTGTACATGTACATTCTCGATGCTTGCATCTCTATTCCTGCCCTGGAATGAGGTTCATCTGTACTTTTCTAGATTCCACATACATGTATTAATATTCATTTGTTTTTCTTTCTCTGACTTGCTTCACTCTGTATGACAGACTCTATGTCCATCCACATCTCTACAAGTAACCCAGTTTTGTTCCTTTTTATGATAGAGTAATATTCCACAGTGTGTATGTACCACATTCTCTTTATCCATTCCTCTGTGGATGGACACTTACATTATTTCCATGTCCTGGCTATTGTAAATAGTGCTTCTATGAACATTGGGGTATATGGGTCTTTTTGAATTATGGTTTTCTCAGGGTATATGCCCAGTAATGGTATTGCTGGGTCATATGGTAGTTGTATTTTTAGTTTTTTAAGGAACCTCCATTCCATTCTCCATAGTGGCAATATCAGTTTACATTCCTACCAATAGTATAAGAGAGTTTCTTTTCTCCACACCCTCTCCAGCATTTATTGTTTGTACATCTTTTGATAGTGGCCATTCTGACTGGTGTGAGGTGGTACCTCATTGTAGTTTTGGTTTGTATTTCTCTAATAATTAGTGACATTGAGCATCTTTTCATGTGCCTCTTGGCCATCTGTATGTCTTCTTTGCAGAAATATCTATTTAGCTCATCCCCCCATTTTTCGATTGGATTGTTTGTTTTTTTGATATTGAACTGCTTGAGTTGTTTGTATATTTTGGAGATTAATCCTTTATCTGTTGATTCATTTGCAAATATTTTCTCCCACTCTGAGGGTTGTCTTTTCATCTTGTTTGCGGTTTCCTTTGCTGTGCAAAAGCTTTTCAATTTAATTAGGTCCCATTTGTTTATTTTTGTTTTTATTTTCATTACTCTAGGAGGTGGATCAAAAAAGATCTTGCTGTGGTTTATGTCAAAGAGTGTTCTGCCCATGTTTCCTCTAAGAGTTTTATAGTGTCCAGCTTTCTATTTGGGTCTTTAATCCATTTTGAGTTTATTTTTGTGTATGGTGTTAAGGAGCGTTCTAATTTCATTCTTTTACATTTAGTTGTCCACTTTTCCCAGCACCACTTATTGAAGAGAGTGTCTTTTCTCCGCTGTATATTCTTGCTTCCTTTGTCCTAGATTAGGTGACCAGAGGTGTGTGGATTTAATCTCTTGGATTTCTATCCTGTCTCATTGATTTATATTTCTCTTTTTGTGCCAATACCATACTGTCTTGATTACTGTAGCTTTGTAGTATAGTCTGAAGTTGGGGATCCTGATGCCTCCAACTCCGTTTTTATTTCTCAAGGTTGCTTGGGCAATTTGGGATCTTTTGTATTTCCATATAAATTGTAAAAATTTTTGTTATGATTCTGTGAAAAATGCCATTGGTAATTTGATAAAGATTGCATTGAGTCTGTAGATTGCTTTGGGTAGTATTGTCATTTTGACAATACTGATTGTTCCCATCCAAGAACTTGGTATATCTCCCCATCTGTTTGTGTCATCTTTGATTTCTTTCATCAGTGTTTTATAGTTTTATGAGTACAGGTCTTTTGCCTCGTTAAGTAGGGTAATTCCTAGGGATTTTATTCTTTTTGTTGAGATGGTAAACGTTATTGTTTCCTTAATTTCTCTTTCTGATTTTCATTGTTTTAGTGTATAAGAATGCAAGATATTTCTGTGCATTAATTTTGTATCCTGCAACTTTACTAAATTCTTTAACTAGCTTTAGTTGTTTTCTGGTGGCATCTTTAAGATTTTTATGTATAGAATCATACCATCTGCAAACAGTGATAGTTTTACTTCTTTTCCAATTTGGATTTCTTTTATTCTTTTTCTTCTCTGATCACCATGGCTAGGACTTCTAAGACTATGTTGAAAAACAGTGGTGAGAGTGGCCATTGTTGTCTTGTTCCTGATCTTAGAGAAAATGCTTTCAGTTTTTCACCATTGAGAATTATGTTTGCTGTGGGTTTGTCATGTATGATCTTTATTATGTTGAAGTAGTTTCTCTCTGTGCCTACTTTCTGGAGAGATTTTTTTTTTCTTTTAAATTATAAATGGGTGCTGAATTTTGTCAAAAGCTTTTTCTGCATTTATTGAGATGATCATATGGTTTTTATTCTTCAGTTTGTTAATATGGTGTATCACATTGATTAATCTGCATATATTGAAAAATCCTTGCATCCATGGGATAAATCCCACTTGATCATGATGTATGATTCTTCTAATGTATTATTGGATTAGGATTGCTAATATTTTGTTGGGGAATTTTGCATCTATCTTCATCAGTGATATTGATCTATACTTTTGTGTGTGTGTGATATCTTTGTCTGGTTTTAGTATCATGGTGATAGTGGCCTTGTAGAACCAGTTTGGGAGTGTTCCTCCCTCTGCAATTTTTTGGAAGAGTTTGAAAAGGATAGGTGTTACTGTTCTCTAAATGTTTGATAGAATTCGCCTGGGAAGCCATCTGGTCCTGGACTTTTGTTTGTTGGAAGATTTTAAATTACTGTTTGCCGGGGTCCAGCCCCGGTGGATCCAGGGTGATTCGAAGGTGGGGATGGAGTCGGCGTCCTTGGAAAAATACATATTTAATTACATATATATAGATAGATTAGAAACGGATAGTGTAGTAGGAAAATTAGTGGAGAAAAAGATGCTGAATAACTTGGTTTACGTGGAATAGCGTCCATGCTCCAGATGGGAATTCAGCCAGAAAAACGGGGAGCAAGAAAGAAATGACATGGGGGAATCAGTCTTTCTGGAAACTGATCCGATTTCTTTATTTTGGGGTTTGCTTATATACCTTTTGTTACACGTAGGGATGAATACAGAGTCACGCAGGGGTCAGAAGTCCTGACCTTTATCAAAATCAGGTGCTTCACATAAAAAGATCTTAGGGATTTTACATCATCTTCTGGCTATGAAACCTGCTGACATTTTATGATCCTTTCTTTCTGATAACCAAAAAACTTATTTCTTCCAAGGGTGTTTTTTCTTAAACCAGGCACCACCCTCCAAATAAAGTTGCATTCCTATAGGGTGAGGGTGTAGTGAGTTACAATCAAGAAAGGAATTTATTTAACCCAAGGTTAACATGATTAATCTTAAAGGTTAATACTTATTTCTCCTATATGCTTAAAGGTTAATACTTATTTCTCCTATATGTTAGTTATATTCATTATAAGGACAGGGAATATGGAGATTTAGCAGCAAACATCAGCCCAACAAATGAAAATCCTTTCACCAGTGCTCCCCTTAAGATCTATTTAGTCTTAAGATAGTGATAAAGTTACATTTTTACATAGCAAGGACACAGTGATTTATAACAAAGTACAGTGACCTATTACAAAAGAGAAAATTCATTAACTCAAAAAGTCTAGTATTGCTAACCTTACAAACTACTATATTTCCTTTTCTATATTCCAAATACATTGATTAATATATTCCCAGATGCCTAAGAATATGGAGGCCTGGCGGCAATCATTGACTCAGCAATGAGAAAAGCCCTATGCTAATTAAGACTTTCAAAATACTCCAAAACTCTCTGTGCTGTTTATGGTTGAGAGGCAGTAAACAGTCATGTGCGTAGTGGCAGGAGTATGGATAATGCTGTCACACAAGCTAGTCTGTCAGCTGAGAGGTTTGACCTGAGATACCTTTGTCACACCCAGGGCAGGGAATTAGCAGCAATTATTGGCACAACAAATGAAAAAACCTTTCACCAATATAATTCCTAACCAACCCATTATACTGACAATTTCCCCAAAGAATTTGCCTTTAGTAAGTCTAAAACATCTCGTGCCTCTCAGGTTGGGAGGCTGTAAACAATCACATGTGGCCGGACCGAACCTATACAGGTGGGCTAGATAACCTTCAGAGGAGTCCGTAAGCTGAAACACTCTTGTCATGCCCAGGAATTTTTATTGCCTTGGAGCTGCACGTTTACTCCTTCTCCGAGAGAAATGGTGATGGGGAAGAGCCCCCCGTAAAGTCAGAGGTGTAGGTGAGAGCATAAAACAGACTCTGGTTTTGGGGGTAGATGCTCGGGAACAGGGGGTTTCCTGAGGCTTGATCATGCCTTTGCATATGCCAAGCCTCCTTCCTCATGACCTTTCCCATGGGTGGAGTTCCTCACGCTGGCCCCCGGCAACTGTTTTAATTTCATTACTTGTGATTCATCTGTTTATATTTTCTAATTCTTCCTGCTTCAGCGTTTGAAAGTTGTAGCTTTCCAAGAATTTGTCTATTTTTTCCAGATTGTCCATTTTATTATCATAGAGTTGCCTATTGTAGTCTCTTATGATCTTTTGTATTTCTCCAGTGTCAGTTGTAATTTCTCCTTTTTCATTTATAATTTTATTGATTTGAGTCCTCTCTCTTTTTTTCTTGATGATTCTGGTTAAGGCTTGTCAATTTTGTTTGTTCTTAAGAGAACCAACTTTTTTAGTTTTATTGATCTTTGCTATTGTTTTATTTATTTCTATCTCATTTATTTCCTCTCTGATCTTTATGATTTCTTCTACTGACTTTGGATTTTGGCTTTTCTTCTTTTTCTAGTTGCTTTATGTGTAAGGTTAGATTGTGTATGTGAGAGTTTTCTTTGTTTCTTGAGGTGTAATTCAATTGCTATTATACGTACCTGCTATAACCGCTTTTTCTGTGTCTCATAGGTTTTGGATCATTGTATTTTTGTTGTCATTTATTTCTGTGTATTTTTTAAAAATCCCTTTTGATTTCTTCAATGATCTCTTGATTATTCATCAGTGCACTGTTTAGCTTCCATGTGTTTGTGTTTTTTTTACAGTCCCCCCCCACCCCCATGATTGCTTTCTAATCTAATAGCATTGTGGCTGGAAAAGATGCTTGTTATTATTTCAATTTTAAAAAGTTTTCCCAGGTTTGATTTGTGACCCAAGATGTGATCTATCATGGAAAATTTTCTGTGTGTACTTCAGAGGAAAGTGTATTGTTCTGCTTTCAGGTAAAATGTCTTTATCAATTAAATCTGGCTGGTCTACTGTGTCCTTTAAAGCTTGGGTTTCCTTATTTATTTCTGTCTGGATGATCTGTCTGCTAGTGTAAGTGCAGTGTTAAAGTGTACTTTTAATACACTATTACTGTGTTAGTGTTGATTTCCCCTTTTATAGCTGTTAATATTCACCTTATGTATTGAGGTGCTCCTATGTGAGTGCTTAAATATTTATAATTGTTAATTTCTTCTTGGATGTGTTTACTACAAGTTGGCACTTGCCATCTACCTCTATACAAGCTGCTTCAGCTGAACACCTGATTTTCAGCACCTCCTGAAAAGAGTTCAGGTTGGGGAGCAGAAACAGGCACTCCAATTCTTGTATCTCCTCATTATCTAGAAAAGCTCTGAAATCCTTCATGGTGACATCTGCTTCTTGTGACCAGCAGTGACCTCCATGAGATTGCATGCATTCCCCCTTCCTCAAAATCACATATATACTCACCTTTCCCCCTAAGTTTTTGGAGCAGTTTCTCAGAGCTATCTGGGGTGCTGTCTCCTGGGTTATTGTCCTCATTTTGCCCCAGAGAAAACTTGACTCACAACTCTCAAATTGTGCATTTATTTAAAAAGTCAACGATGAATACCTTGATCATTATGTAATGTCTTTCCGTACCTCTTGTAGCAATCTTTATTTTGAAGTCTATTTTATTTGATATGAGTATTGCTACTCCAGTTTTCTTTTGATTTCTATTTGCATGGAGTATCCTTCCATCCTCTCACTTCCAGCTCACTTATCTGTTCTTCTACTTCAGTTACTTTGCTATTGATTACTTTTAGTGTATTTTTAAATTTCAGTTACTGTGTTATTCATCATTGTTTGTTCTTTAGGTCTTCTAGGTCCTTATTAAATATTTCTTGTATTTTCTTGGTCAGTGCCTCCATTCTGAGATTTTGAATAATCTTTACTATCATTACTCTAAATTCTTTTTCAGGTATGTTGCCTATTTCCTCTTCATTTACTTGGTCTTATAGGTTTTTACCTTGCTCCTTTGTCTGTAACATAGATTTTTGTCATCTCATTTCTTTGATGGGTGGGACAGGGTGTTCCTGTCATACTGGTTGTTTGGTTTGAGGCATCCAGCACTGGAGTTTGCACTCAGTTGGACTGAGCCAGGTCTTGGTGCTGAGATGAATACTTCCGGGATAATTCATGCTGATTAATATTCCCTGGGGTCTGAGGTTCCCTGTTAGTCTAACAGTTTGGACTTGGCACTCCCACCATAGGAGATCAGGCCTGGTCACTGGCCTGGGAACCAAGATTCTGCAACTGCTCAGCATTGCAGAAAAAACAAACAACACATACACAATAACAAAGAATAAAAAATTAAATTAGAAAAATTAAAAAATACATTCTTTAGAGAAAAATAAAAATATAAATGAAACAACAATAAGGTGAACTACCACCACCACCACAACTATAAAAATTAAAAACAAAAATACCCCAAAGGAAAAGGCCTTGGCTATGGGGGTTGGGGGAGTGAGTCTTAGGTGGGGGTGGGTCTTAGGTAGGGTGGGGGCTAGGTTTAGGACCAGTGCTGCTAGGAAAGGTCCTGGGGTGGCAGGGGCGGGGTTTAGGCTCAGCACTACTGGAGGGGGCCTTGGAGAGCAGCAGTTCAGGCTGGGACCCCAGTGAGCTCCTTGGGGTCCAAGGAGGCAGGGGAAATGCTGGCCAAGTTGCCGTCTGATTCTCCCACCCTGATTCTTCACCCTGTGAAGGTCCTTTCCCTGCCCCCGCTGACGCCCTTGCGGTCAGTGGGCCACTCCAGTTGTGGGAACCTCTCACCGCCCTCTGCCACTCCTTAGAGGCCCCGGTCCCGTCCACTTCTTCTTTTCCTCCCAACCCCTCACATCCCACTAGTTCACACAGGGGTTCCTCCCATCCCCTTAGGTGTCTGAGGTCCCTGGCCAGTGCCTAGTAGGTGCCCCAGTTGTGAGGAGGCACGGACTCTGCTTCCTTCTATTCCGTCATCTTGACTCTATCTTCTAAGTATCCTCTTAACAATCTTAAAAATCATCAAGGCTCTCAAAGAATTTTTACATATGTGGTTTTACCTATTGATATAGATGTATTAGAAATTGAAACTGAGAATTTCTTGTTTTAACTCAAGAATACAGAAGCATTCTTGTGTTAAGCTTTGTATTATTATTCATCTCGTAGACTAGGGAAACTCAACAGAGAAGAAGGAAAGAAGGTGAATAATGTTTTAATATGATTATGAAAACAGTTTTGACCTTTCAAACTTCCAAGAGGGTCTCAGGGACCCAGGGGACCACCCTTGGATCCCATTACTTGGATCCACTGTGTGTTTATAGTTACACGGCTGGTCCTCTCATTAGCTTGTTAACTCCTGGAGGCCATGGATTATGTCTTTTTCATCTTTGTCTCTCTTCATCTCCTTCTAACTTTGCTCCAAAATAGGCATTCAGTGAAATTTTGCTGTTTTAGTGTTTGCAAGGCACTGCAGCAAAGAGAACATTGCTATCTTTCTGGAGCCTGATTTAATCTAGGGAAGTCACTGAGATTTAGCATTTTGTCCAGAACTGATCAACCCCCCGCCCCCTAATCCTCTTCTGTGGTGCTCAGCAATTTGAAAACTAACAAATATTAATAATAAAAAAGACAAAAGGAAATATGAATGTTTCACCTAGCACTTGTTTGGACTAGATTTTCACAAATCAAGTAAAGTTTCTTTCATTGCCATAGCAATGAACCTGAACTGTTCATTCCTTCATGCTGCTCCTCCTTTGTAAGGCATTGACCACCTACATTTCAGAGCAGGCTTTCAGTGAAATGCCCTCGGCATGACCCGCGCATGGCCAAAACCCCACATAGAATGAGTCACTTTCAGCTGAAGGTACATGGCTGAGCCCAGCCAGGAATTCTCTCTGACTTGATTACCCCCATCTAAATGAATGAGGTCAAGAAAAACACGGAGGGGAAAAGAGCTCAGGAGCAGCCACAGGGCAATTCCTGAGCACTTGGGGTAACATGAAGATCACAAATGGAACACCTGTCATTTCTGAGGCAGCCGCAGCTGGAGTGCTCTTTGGAACTGTTCGATAGCTTTGTTAAGGAAGCAGTCTCTTCCCTCTGAAAACTCATCCTGCCAGTGGAACCGTGAGTGGGCAGACCTTGGAGTAAAAGGTGGGTGAACCCTATCTGTTTGGAGGTTCTGCCTTCCCTGGGAAAATAACAGGTTAAGACAGGAAAGGATCTTAGCATAATGTTGTAGGATGCATAAACTTCTCCCCTTCCCTCGGTCCTCCCACCCTGCTCCCCACCCCGATCTAGTTCCTCAGGTCTGATTTTTTTTTTTTTTTCTGTTAAGAACTGCTAGGTCTGTGCCGTCAGGAAAGGGCAACCCCACTCTAGTATGCTTGCCTGAGAAATCCCATGGACAGAGGAGCCTGGCAGGCTCTAGTGCATGGGGTCGCAAGAGTCGGACACGACTGAAACAACAGCACAGAAGTCTGTGCCATGGCTACCAAAATCTGCTCCTAGCCAGGGAAACAGCTGAGAAATAAAATTCATCTTTCATGGCAAGATGAGAAAAATTTAAACAAAAAAATCTTCCCCATGCTTTGGCCTCCCCTTTCCTCCCACTAGGCATCGTATATCTGCATTGCACATCGACCAAAACGCCCCCATCGACAGACATACCTGCTCAGCTGCAAAGAGCCATAGTCTCCCAGCGTCAGTAGGACAATTCCTTAAAGATAACATTTCTTCATGGCACTTAGATCTGGCTTATGTAAACTGTCAATAGTGCATCCTTCATTGGACATCAATATAATGCCTGTCTCTCAGAAAACTTACATAACTGTACCTTGAATTCTAACAGGTGGAACAATTCTCAGAGCTTTCCGAGATGCTATTTCCAGCTTATAATCCTCAAATTTGGCTCAAATAAAATTTTCCTATTCTTTCTTAGGCTAGCTGATTTTTTTTTTTTTTTGTCGACACAACTATCATTTTACATCATTTTGTCTGATAACATGGACTTCCTGCCCTCCCCACTCCCAACCCCCTTCTTTTCCCTCTCCAGTCTGCCTAACAAGAGGGAAAGTTCTGTTTCTCAGCCCTTCTGCAGGACACTATTCCTAACAGACAGATTTACTCATATTTTCCAACTAATGGAAGCTCAGATGCAGGAAAATGAACTAGAGATGGGATAACCTGCCCTGCACGTGCCCCCTTGACCCTGCTGGTCACGTGTAGTTGGGTGGCAGGGGACTGGTGAGGCAGACTAGCTGGTGTCTATTTGCCTAGGAGAGCTGAGAGCCTCTTGGGAAAGAAGGCCCAGAGTCTGGCTTGATTCCCTCCCCTCAGTGGGGCGGGCAGAGACAATTCTGAACAAGCCTCGCGCTTCTCCACGTTTTCCGCTGGCCCGTGGCATGTGAACTCGCACTGGAGCTCTCAGGAGCCTCACACGTAACTGTAAAAATCACTCCCCAGGAAGTCTGGGGAGACTTGGTGGCAATCAGGCACCGTGAGAGAGGCCCACACAGCAGAGGGGACTGACCGGCAAAGCCGCTGCACAGCTTCAGCCCCCCAGTGTTTCCTTTTGGTTGTTCAGCCTGGTTTTCAGGAAGCACATCAGGTGGGTGTAGGAGCCTCTGCTAGGCGGGTTGCTTAGGGTGCCAGTGACTGCAGTGTTAGAGGGAGGCCACTTCCCTCTGGGGAGAAGTAGGGCTGCCACATTTAGCAAATAGAAAGTCAGGCCAGCCAGTCAAATTTGAATTGAAGATAGGCAACACATCCTATTTTAGGATCTGTATAATCTCAACTATTCCATGGATTATATTTATGCTAAAACATTATTCATGGTTTATCTGAAAGTCAGATTTAACTGGGTGTTCCGTGCTTTTTCCTGGCAGTCTTAGAAGTGGCCAGAACCTTGGGGACATTGGGAGATTGTACCTCACGTTATGGACAAAGTATCCTTGATCGTAGTAGCTACTGAGAGCAGAGATGAGAACACCGTATGTACCTTCATCACAGGTGGACCCAGCCACCCAGCCACCCAGCCACAGACAGCCCCCAACAGGGCCAATAGCAAAGGAGGAGAAGGGTACATGCCGCATGGCGGCTGACTGATTTAATCTACTAATATTTATTTAGGGTGTTCCAGATTTCTTTGGAAGGGATGATGCTAAAGCTGAAACTCTAGTACTTTGGCCACTTCACGTGAAGAGTTGACTCATTGGGAAAGACTCTGATGCTGGGAGGGATTGGGGGCAGGAGGAGAAGGGGACAACAGAGGATGAGATGGCTGGATGGCATCACTGACTAGATGGACGTGAGTCTGAGTGACCTCGGGGAGTTGTTGATGGACAGGGAGGCCTGGCATGCTGCGATTCATGGGGTCGCAAAGAGTCGGACACAACTGAGCGACTGAACTGAACTGAACTGAACAGATCAGGTCCTGTGACCTATGAAAAAGCAAAATGCTTTCCAAGCCTTAGAAGGAGACAGACATGGTAATCAATGAAATGGGATGCAGAGGGAGCTGTGTGAGAAAAGAGGTGTGGAAGAGAAGGGAGTGTTTGGGAAACTGGAAACAATTCTGCACGGAGGGATCACTGAGTTGTAAGGGGTACGGTTACATGGGGAAAAGCCGGCAGGAACCACACCCCTGAAGGCCATCCACCTGAACCACTGGAATCGGTGGTTCTGGCATTTACTTCCAGACGCGAAGCCTCTGCACCCTCATTGCATCCTAGAACCCTTCCTGTTCACTGGCCTTTTGTACCCTCCCAGCCTCAGGCTGAGCGTTCTGGTTCACCTGCCCACCTCGGGCTCAGCAATCCAGCCTCACTCTCTCCATCAACACTTCCCTCTCCCGGTGCTGGGGTGCTGGGTCTGGCTGTGTCCCCGGGCGGCTTGCAGCTCCGGAGATTTGCACCTGCTCCCAAGCCTCTTCTCCCCCTGGGATTCTGTCCATGTATAGCCTCTGGGCTTTCTTCCTTCCTCTCTAACTGCTTCCTCTACCGGGAGCCGCCCTTTAGAGGTCTGGATCCCTTGAATGTTGGGGTTGGTCTTGCTTCTCTCCTCATTCTGTCCTTCTCTATCTTCTCTGGGCATTTCCCCTCATTCTTGTGGTTCCGGTCACTTTCTTTAAGCTAATGTGTATTAAAAATCTCTCTCTCCTGTACTGCCTTGTATTCTAAGCTTCAGGTCGCATAACCACCTGTTTACTCAACCTCTCTCTTCATGCCTCCTAAACACCTCAAGCTCAACATGCCCAAACTCACCTGATTATTATTATTTTTAAACAGCTTTTGGGAAGCACCATTTATAGACCAGAAAAGCATCTCATGATAAGTGTATATAATTCAATGGTTTTTTTTTTAAAACAAGTTTGCAGAGTTGGGAAACTATCAAAACAATCCAATTTTAAAACATTTCCATCACCCTCCAGATTCCTCTTGCCCATTTACAATTACTTCCTGTCCCTCTGCCCAGGTGTGGCCGACCAGTAGTCTAGTTTCCGTCTCTCATATTGGAGTCAGATACTACGTGATCCTTTGTGCCTGGCTGCTTTGGCTCATGGTTTTGAGGTTCATCCTTGCATCCTTGTCGTAGCATGTATCAGTACTTTGTTCCTTTTATTGCCGAGTCATTTCTCATTGTATGGATATACTACATTTTGTTTACCCATTCACTGATTCACAGACATTTAGAATTTCCACTTTTTGGCCATGATGAATAGTGCCCCCTAGGAACACTGGCGTCAAAGTCTTTGTGTGGCATTGCTGGGTTATGTGGTAAATTTATATTTAACTTTCAAAGAAACTGCCAAACTGTTCTCTAATGACTTTGTGATGTGTTTCAGTCAAGGGCTTCACCATCTTCCCAGATAATGCTTCAGAACCTTGGAAATCCTTCTTTACGCCTCCCTCTCCATCTTCCCACATTCCATTTCTCACCAAGCCCAGTCGATTCTATCTCCCAGATATCTCTAGTACCATTTCCCCATCCTCACCCTCGCTGTGACTCTCCTAACTTGGGCCATTGCGACTTCCTACTTTAGCAGCCTCCTTACTCTTCTTTCTGCCTACCCCACCTTCTCCAGTCCATTGATATATTAAAAAAAAAAAAAAGCTTGTGAAACATTTGATATGCACAAAAGAATAGAAGAAGCCAGAAATAACGTATGGGGCAATAATAAAGCAAAAGCCTTATTGGCCTGCTATCCAAATGAAGACCTGACCGTTGCCAAAACTGTAGAAGTGCCCCGTGGGCCTTAATGCACCCAGTTCTTCTTCAGTGGCTCCTTATTGTTCTTAAAGTTCAAACTCACTAGCTGTGCAAGCTCTTTAGAAACTTTGAAATCCTTTCCCAGGAATTTTCCTACCCCTATCCTTCTTACCATTCAGGTTCTTCTCCCTTTCAAAGTCACCCTCTCTTGGACATGTAAGATGCTCCCTAAGCACTCGGTGTTTCTCTTATCACAGCTCCCAGTACTTTGTAGTCACAGTTGCTCTTTTTTTTTTTTCCCGTTACACACAGGACTGAGAGGCCAGTGTATCTCCCATGCTTAGCACAGTGCTTGCATATGTTAGATGCTAGAAAGCATTTTCTGAGTGTTTAATGGAAATGGACTCATACATGCAGATGAAGATGCTTGTTAGATATTTGAAGGTCAAGAGAAATGTCTAGGGTAGATATATTGCTTTGGGAGAATGAAATCATATAAACTAAAGTTTAAACCATAGTAGATGACACCCCATCTGGAGGGCGAAGGGTACAGTGGGATGTTACAGGAGAGGAGAACAGGTAGAAAGGGGCAAGGAGACGCAGGGAGCAGGGGGGCCTGAGTCAACAGGGAGGTGGGCTGGGGTGGGCAGAGGGTAGTCTCTATGAGGTGCCAGAGGTCACAGCGTGGAAGCTTCTGAGAGGTCAAGGAGGATGAGAAGTGACAAAAATACATTGGGTCTGAATATAGGAATCGCTGACCAACCTAGACAGCATATTAAAAAGCAGAGACATTATTTTGCCAACAAAGGTCCATCTAGTCAAAGCTGGTTTTTCCACTAGTCATGTATGGATGTGAGAATTGGACTATCAAGAAAGCTGAGCGCCGAAGAATTGATGCTTTTGAACTGCGGTGTTGGAGAAGACTCTTGAGAGTCCCTTGGACTGCAAGGAGATCCAACCAGTCCATCCTAAAGGAAATCACCCCTGACTATTCATTGGAAAGACTGATGCTGAAGCTGAAACTCCAGTGCTTTGGCCACCTGATGCGAAGAACTGACTCACTGGAAAAGACCCTGATGCTGGGAAAGATTGAAGGTGGGAAGAGAAGGGGATGACAGAGGATGAGATGGTTGGATGGCATCCCTGGCTCAGTGGACATGAGTTTGAGCTAGCTCTGGGAGTTGGTGATGGACAGGGAAGCCTTGCGTGCTGCAGTCCATGGGGTCGTAAAGAGTTGGACATGAGTGAGCGACTGAACTGAGCTGAGCTGGAGGCCTGTCAGGGCTCTGAAGGCACTGAGGCTGAACGCTATGGGTTGAGGAGGGATGTATTTGAGGAAAGACCGTTTTTAGTGTGAGTGTCGGGGAGAGGAGCTTTTGAGGAGCTTGGGTTGTGGGATATGCAGATCTGAAGGAGGGTTCTGATCTTTAGGACAGCAGTGAGCTAATAAGGTTTCATTCAAATGTTTTTGAGTATTTCTCTGTCCCAGACACAGTGCTGGGGTGAGCGTGTTTTCAGCTTGTGGGAATGATCCGACAGAGTCCCTGGCTAGCGAATCACTGGAGCGGCAAGATTTATAGGGTCCGAGCACTGGGCATGTGGAGACTCAAGGAAATAAGGTGAGGGTGGATATCGAACTCTTGCGGTCTCTTTCTAAATTCAGCGAGTTTTTAGCCTAATGTGTTTCCTTCCTTTGATTTTTGATTTTTGAGAGGCACATGGATCTGACTTTTCCATCTGTCCATTTCTGTTGGAGGGCGGGAGAGGAAGAAGGTGGAAAGCTGAATCGCTTAAGGCCTCCTTTCCCTCACGTTTAGCCACAGTAAGTAACTTTTATTCTCATTTCTGCCTCCTCCTGCTCTGTTCCTGGTCTGTGTACAGTCACACCTGTAAAGCAGGAGATGTCTTTCCCAGGTTGGTTGAATTTTTCCTTTTCTGTCTGATGGGAGGTTCATGAAGTTTGAAGTCTTGGAAACAGCCCGGGAAAGAGGCCTTATAGCAACGGAGGGGGAATTTCTAGGTTTAGGACGTTAAGAGTTTTAACAGGTGTTTGCCAGCAGAGGGAGCCCCAGGGCTGGGCGAGAAAGCTCAGACTGCGTGCGTACACGCGTGCTGACTCCATGGACCATAGCCCAGGCTCATCTGTCCATGGGGTTCCCCAGGCAAGAATAATGCAGTGGGTTGCCATTTCCTACTACAAGGTATCTTCCCCATTCAGGTATCGAACACGAGCCTCCTGCACTGGCAGGTGGCTTCTTTACCATTGTGCCACCTGCGAAGCACAGACTCCTGGGGTTTAAAAATCTCAGTCCAGAGAGTTTATGGGTTTATGGGTTAAGATAAGAGAAGATGAAAGAGGGAAGGAGGGAGGAAGAAGACGGGCTTACAATACACCAGCATATACACAGAAACAGTTACATAAAAATCACATAACCCCACCCCCCACCCCTCCCTCCACGTGCTCACAGTTTCTGCTTCAGTACAGTGATTCCTAAAACTTACTGTGTAGTTAAATCATCTGGGGGAGCTAAGGGCAGATTCCCAGGCCCTTGAATGGGAGCCATCAAGGTTGGGACCCAGGAATCTGTATTTTTGCAAAGTGCCCAGGAGAATCTGAAGTAGCCTTTAGACAAACAAACTGGCAGACACCTCTGGGTAGTTAGGTAAATACTTCAAGTAAGCTTGTTTGAGACTGAATTTAATGGCTCCAGCCATCAACATGTTGAGTGGTAATAGAATGTAATCCATGGATGCTGTTGTGACTGAGTCATTTCCTTTCTTTCTTTCCTTCTTTTTCTCCCCTCTCTCCCTTCTTTCCTTTCCAAGTAATTTTTGTATTCATTAATATAATACAAAGTCACATGATATCAAAAGGCTTATAATGCTAACAGCAACCCTTGCTTCTCCCTTCCCCATGCCCAGGTCCCTTTCAAGGGCAACCACATTTTAAAATCCTATTTCTTTCCTCTGATTAACTCCATATTTTAAAACATTTACTGCCATTCTTGATTTTGTAACATTAGAAATTATTTATTGATTTCCCACTAAGGAATATTAGGACTTGCCGTTTTATTTCACAACACACACAGATGCTCATTCCCTTCCAGCTAGGTTCCTAACACTATTAAATCACAATTTTAATTAAATCATTAGTCAGTGTTCATATTATGATGACTGATGTTTTGCAGCTCAACAGTTTGCTGTACTGTGTGTTTCTTTGTTTTCTTCTATCCCCCCTCCCCCCACCAGGAGTTAATAATCGTCTCATTTTTGTTTGTTTGCTTACTCAGTTGTCATGTTCTCCAAATCCTCTGGTAAAAGCAATACAGCTCAAATAAATGGGTCAAATTAATTGGATAATCTATATATTTTTTCCCTCAGAGACATTCGTTTTGGAGCCCCGGGTCTTCCTATTCCAATCCAGACTAGGAGCTTGATAGGCTGGTAACTGGGACCTCCTTTACCATCCACCTGACCACCCAGCTCTTCTGGGCTTACTTCCTCATGAGCAACAGGAAACTGAATGTGGGGTGCTGTTTCACAGCGAACACTTGTGCATGGGCTTGGATCCACCAGACCCTGGTCACATACAGGCCAGGAGGTCAGCTCTGCCAGCGTCCTTGCTTTACCCTCTTCCTGATTCATTGTTTGGCTGAGGAAGGATTATTTTCTTCCGAAACTGGAAGAAGTTGCCGTGTTGCCTTTCAGTTTCTAGCTTCCAGTGTGGATACTGAGAAGTTAAATTTCTGTTTGGACTCCTGACCTGGCTTTGTGAGCTGTTTTTCTTCTCTCTAGAACTTTTGGGATCCTTTCCGCCCCACCCCCTGGTGTTGTAACATTCCTAATTATGGGCTTTGAGGAGACAGTTTTGTGTTTTGTTTTGGTTTATTGTGTTGAACACCCACTGCGTCCTTTCAATATGGAAATTCAAATCTTTCATTATGGGAAATTTTGGAGAAATTATCTTTCTAGTTAATATATTCCCCTCCATTTTCTCTGTGTTCACTTTTTGGACTTATTAGAAGATGTCAGAGCTTCTGGATGGATTGGATCTTGTAAATTTCTTATTGTTTTTGTCCTAATTTTCATCTCTTAACCCTTCTGTCCTACTTTCTGTGAGATTTTGTCAATTTTATCTTCCTGTGTTTCATTTTAATTTTTAAATTTCCTGTTATATTTTTATTTTACAAAGCTCCTGTCTGTGCATGACTACTTTTTTTTTTTTTTTAACAATACAAAAACACTGACTGCTTGATCTTCATTGATGGACACACTGCCTTCTTTTATCTCTGAGGGGCTATCAATGTTGTCAAGGGCTATTGTTAGTAATTTCTTCTGACCCTCAAATATCAGTATGTATAATCTTTTTTCCCTTTGGTTGTATAGTTTCTCCAAGGAGGAATGGCTCATCCCTCTGCCTATGGGGGGCTGGAGTAAGGAGAACGGAGAGGCGTATAAGTTGGGCTGTCTGTGTTCTGGGAGCTAAGTCAGGATAAGGGGCTGGGCAATCTTATCTTTCAGTGTGGAGGCTTCCTCTCATCCTGTTTCCAGCTCTATGCCTGAACCACCTTTTGCTGTGTCTGATGTCCCCGAGCCTGGCACCTCTTTAGCCAATTTCTCCAGAAAATAAACTTTCCTCCTTCTTGGAGGGTCCATCTCTTCCTCTGCCTCAAGGTTTCTGGTGCCCTGATCCCTGAGATTCTCCTGGGCTCTGTGGCTTCTCATTGCCCTCCTACCAGGGGCTGTTGGGCTTCAGTAGTCTCCAGTTGGCTAAGTCACTTATCCCTCATCTGTCCACTTTCCATCTTCTGAAAGGGCATTGACATTTCTCATCTATTGTTTCCATGCTGGTTCTCTTTTGTTCTTGTCCCTTATAGCATGCACATTATTCTACTGGGATCGGTGTACTTTATAAGAGAGTAGAAATAGATGTTTGTTCCACTGGAATGTTTAACCCTAGGAAGCTCTTTTGCATAGCCTGACAGGCTTTTTTGAGAAGCCTATAGTAGTGCCATCTTCTGTTCCTCCCAAGATACCCAAAAATCAAGACTGTGGGAGGGAGACTTTATTAAGTCATTTGAATGAAAGAAAAGAAGGGGGAATCTTTCATTTGTTCACTCATCCTTTTCCCCCAGATATTCATTGAGCACTAATAAATGTCCAATGTGCTTGGTGCCAGGAATGTACAAGCTGAGCAATGTCTGGTGTCTTCCTTCAAGGAGATGGTAGTTAAGTATAAGGAGGGTAGGCAAGGAAGTCAAAGCTCACAGTAACATAATAATAGCTGTAGTACAGTAGTAAATCTAAGGTCACAATTGTGTAATAACAATGTGTATAGAGTGCTAACAGGGAAAGAGTAGGGTAGCCAAGTCAGCCCAAGGCAGTGGGAAAGCTTTCTGGGAGGAAGGGATCCTGGGGCTAAGTTTTGAAGAATGAGTACAAGTTACGGAGATGAAGAAATTGGGGGAAGGCTGTACCCAGCAGAGGGAATTGTCTGTGATTAGATAAGGAGTCTAGAGATAGCTTGAGATTTCAGAGCGACCTCAAGTAGATTGAAGTGGCTGGAGCAGGGGTCCATTTGGGGAGAGGCCTGAGTCACTGAACTATAAATATTCACATTAGCATGATGCTGGGACGAGTAATGAAATCTGCAAAAACTGTAATATCTTCTTCTCTCTGTGAATTTGAGCAAATTAAAAGAAATTATTTGTATTAATAAAAGGAGGATACCATGTGGTTATATAAAGAGATAAGATATGTAAAGTGCTGGCTCAATAGTAGGATTGTAAAGTATTCCAGCTCTTTCTTGACAAACCTGCCTTAAACCCTTCTACTCGCTCCAGTTTCCTAATAGTTGTAAAACAGATTCTAGAAAAGCTTAACTATTAAAATCTTTTCCCTCTTTCTGTTTCTGCCAGATAAGGATTACTTAAGCATCTTTTAACTGAATATTTTATTTTGTTTAATCAGAAGATGCCGTGTTGATAAGTTCTTGGGTGTTTGGGGCACTTTTGTATAAAGTTTCTTGCAAGGCTCCTGGGTGGAACCAAGATAATTGAGTTCCAGTCTCCCTCTCCTCCACTGACATATATGTGACCTTGGACAAGGCCCTGCCCCTGTCTTGGCTTCAGTTCCCTCACCTGGCAAACAAGAGGAATTAAATTAGATTACCTTTAAGATTTGTTCCAGCTCGGAAATTGGATGCATGGAGCTTTTTAGCTCTACTGAAATTAGTATCAAGAAAGAGCTAGGATTTTTGGATTTTATTTTCATATCATACAGAAGAGGGAAAGGCAATTTCTTTCAAATTTTGGCAAACAAGCAGAAGTGAGATTCTTCCATCTTTCCTCACTTCTCCCGCCCTTCTTTCAGCTTCTGACTGTGATTTACTCACACAGAACCCAAAGAAAAATACTGGCACTAAAAGAAAAAAAAATTCAAGTGTGTCTCTTTGAATTGGTAAGCTCTGTTGGAAAATTTGGGGGAGCAGGACTCTTCAAAGCCAACTGTTGTGAAAACACACCAGCGTCGTCTATAAGCAGTTTCCAAAGCGTAGGTTTAGCAGTTTTTAATCCCCTCAGCTGACTGGACCCTTCTGGATGGTACTGTCTGTTGATGGCAAGGGAGGATTTGGGTAAATGGGGGTGTGGAGGGTGGGAAATTCTATTTCCTGCTCCTGTTAGGTTTTCTCTAATGGACCTGAAACCAGGGTGTTTGAATTCTGTCTGATCAGATGCTTTTAAGGCTCAGAAGTTCAGTATCCCGAGCAGCAGGCTTGACTGGGGTTAAGGAATAGACGAACAGCACAGAAAGAATTTTGATTGATCACTTTAGGCCTCCCTTAGTCCTTTGAACAAGACTCCTTGAGATAAAACATGCCTTCTTCAAAGCTCTGGATCTCAGTATTAAAAATATTAAACTAGCTGATAACTGGATGCAAAAAGCAGGTATCACCACTGTTAGCAATTCCCAAGATACAGCTAAGTGTTTGTGCTCTGTCATTGCTTTAAAGCCAGTTTATAAAAACACAACCTGCAATCTTTGTATGATTTCAACAGACCATGCAGACATTTTAAAAACTATTTTTGCAACTTTTAGTTCCAACTTAGCTTTCTGTCCCAGAATGATCAGAATGTGCTCAGAGCCAGTAACAGACATCTGGTCCCATCTGTGTTTTATCACATCTTTCCTCCTGCACAGTGCAAAGCTCATCGGGCATTTCTCTTGGGTTTTTTGTTATCTGTTTTTGACCAGCATTTGACATTGAAGTCCCTTTCAGCCCAGCCCTCCAGTTTATCCCAAATAGATGCATTATTTCAACAGCAGTTTTTCTGAGGACCTACTATGGACTAGGTCCTGACAGAAATGGTGATGCTATTGTATATTATTGTGATTTTTAAAAAGTCTTACCTTGGGGTTTCAACCAAATTTGACTTCTTTTTATTGATCTCGTTTTTCTTTTTGCTTCTTTCTCTCCCTCTCCCTCCTCCTCTGCCTTCCCTTCTGCTTCATTTCTCTCTTCCTCTGCGGTTTCCCACTCTTTGGGGAGGGGCAGGATTTCCTGCTCAGAAGTTGGTTGGTTTCTGGGAGGAGCCAGAAGACCTGAACCGGGACTGCCACCTGATACAAGAAGGTGAAACGCGGGCCAAGAAGAAGGCCCTTATGCTAGGACTGAGCTTGCAGCCAGGAGGCGCCGGGAGTCAAACCCCAAAGGTGAGCCAGAAGGGGCCAGTCCTAGGCACTGGGCATCAGGGCTCCTCAAAGGACAGAGGACCCCTGCGGCCGCCCATAGTGGGAATGCTTGGAAGTGGTCCTGGCAGTGGTTGCCCTGGAGACCTGTCCGTTACTACTGCTAGCTCTAAACATGCCAGAGGCACGCCAGACAGAACCCCTGTCCTACCTTTAGCAAGCGCTCACTCTCAGACTCCTGGCTTTGCCTTAAGGGAAAGTATCAAAACAAGAACTGGGTTTGGGCAGATTTTCCTTTCCCACCATGAGAGACCAGCAATCGAATGTACTCTGAGAGGCTGTGTGCCTACGTGTTTCTTAATTATCTACTCCTTAGGAATCATCGAGATGACTCATAGACCACTATGGTGCTCACATCAGAGGAAGTGTGGCGTGGACAGCAGAGGGCAGACAGGGCACATGTGGGCTGGGGATTCCACAAGCAGGGGCAGTGATTCCAGCCTGATTCCCGCCAGCTAGCGATGGAGAGTCGCACCCCAGTTCAGAGGTCTTCATTCTTTCGGACTAAGGCATGGGCAAAAAAATGTACTTTCGTCATCCATGTATGTAATCTCTATTCAACAAATATTTAATGAGCACCTGCCTATTGCCAGACAGTGGGTTGGAAACTGGTTGTGACCTGAACTGCCCTGGTGGGGAGCATAATTGACGTGGGTTGTTGCACTCTGATCTCTCTGTGACTTGGGGACGTCCATTAGGAAGGACTGGAATTGTTGGGCTCTAATGTCTTCCTTGTAGTAGGATCACTGGGCAGATTTTGGGTAGTCATCTGTTTCTTAGCCAAAAAGGAACATTGGTTCTTCTGGAGACCCATCTACTCCTTCAATATCTACACATATCATTATCTACGGGCTCCCAGTTCTTAAAGGATGAGGATTTTAAGTCTTATTTTTCTTCCAGGAGCCAGTTGTTTTATCTGGAGAACCAGTAAGTTCTATTGATTTCTAGTTTGCTTGCCTTCTAAGGCTCTCTGAAACTGTCTGGTCACATACTGGGTATTTTCTAAACTGCCAGGTTTGGATTTCAGGGTTTTTTTTTTTCCTCATTAAATTTCCTAATTCATATTTGATCTCATAAAAAGAAAAACCTATGAAAAAGACAAGTTTCCTTTTATTTCAACTGTTGGGTCTCCTCCAGAATGCTCTTTGAAAATTTCCTGAAGTCTGTTTTCATTTTTAATTTATTATTTTTAATTTTTGTCCACTATATCTTTAAAAGAAAGGCTTTTGGAATTGTTTTTTTGTGCTTTGTTTTCTATTTTTTTCTTGCCTTCTTAAGGCACTTTCTTTTTTTTATTTTACACAGTTGAGTTATTTAAATTTTTCCTTTCTTAGCCCTGCTATTTTAATATATTTTTCTCCAGCTGAAGGATTAACAATTTAGTGAACTAGTTGGTAAAGATCTAGTCCAGAACAACAATTACCCAATAAAATCCTAAGTTATGTAAAAAATTTTTATGTGACTTTCTAAGATTTAGGAAAATCCTTAATTTTAACTCTTAATATGGCTCCAGACCTGGGTTTTAAATTTTAAGTTCTTTAAGACTGCCTTTGGCTTAGCAAATTTACAATGTAATTGTTTCTTTTTCAAATAAAACTCTGACAAAAGGGCTCCTATAGAAGGTCAGGAAAAGGTGAGTGGAAGAGAGAGAAATGAAATAAGGTTGCTTTCAGAAAATACTAGAGAATTTGAAAGAGAACATGATGGATTGGAATTTTGTTTTTTTTTTGTCCTCAGCATACTGATCAAAGCAAACTACTGATTCTTTAAATTCCTGGAGTTCCTCTTAAATGTAATAGTTCCTCTAAAATGAATTTATTTATTTATTTTTATATGTCAAAAGTACCATGCTGACTATTGTTATTCTATACTCAAACTTTTTGCCTTTCATCAAAGTAAATACAACAGTAGGAATTATAGTGCAACAAGAAAGTAGGAATTCTTCCAAGAGAAGTTTGCAGATTTGATGTAGAAGAGCCCAGGAAAAGCTATTTAGTAAGGATGTGTGCCTCTGAATGGGTATCTTGGATTCCCTTTCTAAGCAAGCGTTAGGAGAGGGCCACGCATGCCACCTGACAATTTTACCCCCAGAATGTAGACGAGAAAATGACTGTCTTTCACATCTTGGTGAGCAAAGAGTGCTCCCATGAAAGTTTTGAAGGGAGCCCCAAGCCAAATTTGATCATTTACCTTTTCCTCAATCGGTCACCAGGCTAATGGAGCTCCAACTATTGTCCCCAAGGATCAGCTTGGATTGGATGGTGACTTATTGGGCCATTCCATATGGAACACTTCTTTACTTGTATATCAGAAACAAGTACAAAGCAAAAACATGTGAAATAAATTTGACAATATTGATAAACAAAAGCAAAAGCAAAGTGAGAAGCAGGGGAATAGTAGTTTCATAGCAAATACAGTTATCAAAAGGTATGCCTCCAAAAAATAAAAAAGAGTCTAATGAACTTATACAAGACTGATGTCTGATTACTTAATAGTAATTCCATGGACAGAGAAGCCTGGCAGGCTACATGGGATCACAAAGAGTCGGACGCAACTGAGCAGCTGAGGATACACACACCACATACCTTTCAGATAAAATGTCTAATGACCTTACACAAAGGCCCTGGTATAATTATTTACCAAAACGTGCACCTTTAAACTAATATTTCTAATCCCTTTACACAAAGACTGAGATCTAATGATTTTATACAAAGACATACTTGATTAGAAATTATAGAAGCAGCGAGACCTCAGTGCAACCAGTCAGATTCAGATTATTGTTGAGACTGACTTACCTAGAAGCAGATCTGAAGGACAAGTAGAGTTTGGACACGAGGAAGCCAGTAAGTGTATCTTTTGGTTTTTGAGAAAGCTTGAAGTTCAGAGTTTGGTGTACTTTCCCAGACATAAGTAGGCTGACCTCATCTGTAGCAGCATATTTATTTGTTGGCACTCTGAAATATATTTATGGAGTGAGTCAGTTCTTGGTTGAATGGCTGTCAGAAGTGAGGGACTGTTACTGATTGGTTGGCTTGAAAAAGCTTGTTACCTGAGGGGAGTCGTGACTTATGGAGCCAGTGGATTTAATACTTGGTTCTGTTTACTATAATTAAACAACAAATTATCCTTAAGAAAGTGTGAAACTTTTAACTATTTGCGCAGTTATTATCTGCTATTTGTTTTCACTAGAACCTAGTACAAGTTCACATCAGATATTAGCACAAAATTCTGTATATATATTTATTTATATTAATAGCACAAAACTATGTTATGTTGTGTTTTGTAAAGAGCAAGGTGACTAATAACTGTTTCACTAGGACTAACTGTGAGGAAGATTAGATTCAACAGTGAGGTTAAGGTATTTTCTAAGAGAAAAGAGCTTTAGTTAAGTAAACAATCAGGAAATAGTATATTTTTAAATTAAGTAAACAATCAGGAAATCATTTATTTTTAACTAAATTCATTACTTTTAATAGTCATCCAGTCGGAGAAGGCAATGGCAACCCACTCCAGTACTCTTGCCTTGAAAATCCCATGGACGGAGGAGCCTGGTAGGCTGCCGTCCATGGGGTCTCTAAGAGTCGGACACGACTGAGTGACTTCACTTTCACTTTTCACTTTCATGCATTGGAGAAGGCAATGGCAACCCACTCCAGTGTTCTTGCCTGGAGAATCCCAGGGACGGGGGAACCTGGTGGGCTGCTGTCTATGGGGTCACACAGAGTCGGACATTACTGAAGCGACTTAGCAGCAGCAGCAAGGAAGAAGGTATTTGTCAACATGCTAAGAAAGAGAACAAAGAAGCATTGAAAACATAGAAGGAGAGTGGTTTCTAGTGAAGCAGGCTGGGATGGGAAATATAGTCCCTATTTTGTGGTTATATCAAACAGAATCCTAGCATCATATAACTGGATGGGACCTCAGAAATCAGACAACTAACCTCCCTCCAAGTTTAGAAATCTCCTGTGCAGTTTGTACCATCCCTTGCATCCTTTGCTTGGGCATTTTTAGTAAAGGGGAGCTTAATATGTATCACAAGGCAACTCATTATGTTTTGAATTACTCTAATTTCCTAATGACTTATGATCTTTTCCCTTGTATGCCTACTTGCTAGTTTTAGTTCTGCATTTTTCAAGCCATATAAAATAAGTGTATTTTATTGGACTTTGTTGGACCAATATGACTGCCCTTCAAATATTTGAAAGTGATTTTTATGTGACACTACTGTATTTTATTTTATCTACATCCACTCAATTATTCTGTATGTGACAGGGCTTCTAGACTTTTATCTGCCCAAATACTCTGATCTAAGCAGGTTTTTTCCCCTTTATGGATACCACCTTATCTGTCTCCTGAGAAACCTGTATGTAGAGTTGAGAAGCAACAGTTAGACCCAGACATGGAACAACTGACTGGTTCAAAGTTGGGAAAGGAGTATGATAAGCCTGTATATTGTCATCTTGTTTATTTAATTTATATGCAGAGTTCATCATGTGAAATGCCAGGCTGGATTCCAGTTTCAAGCTGGAATCAAGATTGCCGGGAGAAATATCAACAACCTCAGATATGCAGATAGTAGCACTCTAATGGCAGAAAGTGAAGAGGAACTAAAGAGACTCTTGATGAGGGTGAAGGAGGAGAGTGAAAAAGCTGATTTAAAACTCAACATTCAAAAAGCTAAGATCATGACATCCGGTCCCATTACTTCATGGCAAATGGATGGGGAAGAAGTGGAAACAGTGACAGATTTTATTTTGGGGGCTCCAGAATCACTGCAGATGGTGACTGTATCCATGAAATTAAAAGACGCTTGCTTCTTGGAAGGAAAGCTATAACAAACTTAGTGTATTAAAAAGCAAAGACAGCACTTTGCCGATGAAGGTCTGTATAGTTAAAGCTATGATTTTTCCAGTAGTCATGTGCAGATGTGAGAATTGGACCATAAAGAAGGCTAAATGCCGAAAAATTGATGGTTTCAAATTGTGGTGCTGGAGAAGACTCTTGAGAGTCCTTGGACAGTAAGGAGATTAAACCAGTCAATCTTAAGGGAAATCAACCCTGAATACTCATTGGAAGGACTGATTCTGAAGCTGAAGCTCCAATACTTTGGCCACCTGATGCGAAGAGCCAACTCATTGGAGAAGACCCTCACGCTGGGAAAGATTGAAGGAAAAGAGAGAAGAGGTGACAGAGAATGACATGGGGTACAATGGCATCACAGATTCAATGAGCATGAACTTGGGCAAACTCCTGGAGATTGTGAGGGACAGGAAGGCCTGGTGTACTGCAGTCCGTGCAGTCGCAAAGAATCGGATATGACTTAGCGACTGAATAACAACAACAAGGAGCCAAAAGACCTGTACTCATAAAACTATAAAATACTGATGAAAGAAATCAAAAATGACACAAACAGATGGAGAGATATACCATATTCTTGGATGGGTAGAATCAGTATTGTCAAAATGATTGTACTACCCAAAGCAATCTACAGGTTCAATGCAATCCTTATCAAATTGCCAATGGTGTTTTTCACAGACTTAGAACAAAAATGTTGACAATTTGTAAGAAAATACAAAATATCCCCAATAGCCAAAGAATCTTGAGAAAGAAAAATGGAGCTGGAGGCATGAGGCTCCCTAACTTCAGACTGTACTACAGATCTATAGTGACCAACACAGCATGGTTCTGGCAGAAATCAGAAATAGAGCTCAGTGGTATAGAATAGAATACCCAGAGATAAACCCATGCACCTATGGTCACCTAATCCCTAACAAAGGAGGCAAGAACATACAATGGAGAAAAGATACTCTCTTCAATAAGTGGTGCTGGGAAAACTGGACAACTAAATGTAGAAGAATGAAATTAGAACGCTCCTTAACACCAGACACAAAAATACATTCAAAATGGTTTAAAGACTTAAATGGAAGGTTGGACACTATGAAACTCTTTAGAGGAAAACATAGGCAGAATACTCTTTGACATAAATTGCAGGAAGATCTTTTTTGATCCACCTCCTAGAGTAATGACAATAAAAATGAAAATAAACAAATGATAACTAGTTAAACTTAAAACCTTTTTCACAGTGAAGAAAATCACAGACAAGATGAAAAGACAGCCCTCAGAATGGGAGAAAATATTTGCAAATGAAGAAACTTGCAAGGGTTTAGTTTCCAAAACAGACAAACAACTCATGCAGTCAATACCAAAAAAAAAAAAAAAAAGAGCAATGAAAAAAATGAGCAGAAGACCTAAATAGATATTTCTCTAATGAAGGCATACAGATGGCCAAGAGGCACATGAAAAGATGCTCAGTATCCCTAGTTATTAGAGAAATGCAAATCAAAACTACAATGAGGTAACACTTCACACTGGCCGGAAAGGCCATCACCAAAAGCTCTACAAACAATAAATGCTGGAGAGGATGTGGAGAAAAGGGAACCTTTCCACACTGTTGGAGAGAATGCAAGTTGGTACAGCCACTATGGAGAACAGTATCGAGGCTCCTTAAAAAACTAAAAATAAAACTACCGTATGACCCCGCAGTCCCACTCCTGTGCTTATACCTGGAGAAAACCATAATTCCAAAAGATACACGCACCCCAGTGTTCATTGCAGCACTATTTACAAGAACCAGGACATGGAAGCAACCCAAATGTTCATTGACAGAGGAATGGATAAAGATGTGATACCTATATACAGTGGAATATCACTCAGCCATAAAAGGAATGAAATTGTGCCATTTGCAGAGATGTGAATGGACCAAGAGACAGTTAAGCACAGTGAAGTAAGTCAGAAAGCGAGAAACAAATACTTTATGGTAATGCATGTATGTGGAATCTAGAATAATGTACAGTTAAACCTAATTGCAAAGCAGAAATAGAGACATAGACGTAGAGAACAAACATATGGGAACCAAGAGGGGAAAAGAGGGGTGAGATAAATGGAAAGATTGAAATTGACATATATATGCTAGATGACCATTGTATCTACTACTGTGGGCAGGAATCCCTCAGAAGAAATGGAGTAGCCATCATGGTCAACAAAAGAGTCCAAAATGCAGTACTTGGATGCAATCTCAAAAACGACAGAATGATCTCTGTTCGTCTCCAAGGCAAACCATTCAATATCACAGTTATCCAAGTCTATGCTCCAACCAGTAATGCTGAAGAAGCTGAAGTTGAATGGTTTTATGAAGACCTACAAGACCTTTTAGAACTAACACCCAAAAAAGATATCCTTTTCATTATAGGGGACTGGAATGCAAAAGTAGGAAGTCAAGAAACACCTGGAGTAACAGGCAAATTTGGCCTTGGAATGCGGAATGAAGCAGGGCAAAGACTAATAGAGTTTTGCCAAGAAAACACACTGGTCATAGCAAACACCCTCTTCCAGCAACACAAGAGAAGACTCTACACATGGACATCACCAGATGGTCAACACCAAAATCAGATTGATTATATTCTCTGCAGCCAAAGATGGAGACGCTCTATACAGTCAACAAAAACAAGACCAGGAGCTGACTGTGGCTCAGATCATGAACTCCTTATTACCAAATTCAGACTCAAATTGAAGAAAGTAGGGAAAACCGCTAGACCATTCAGGTATGACCTAAATCAAATCCCTTATGATTATACAGTGGAAGTGAGAAATAGATTTAAGGGCCTAGATCTGATAGACAGAGTGCCTGATGAACTATGGAATGAGGTTCGTGACATTGTACAGGAGACAGGGATCAAGACCATCCCCATGGAAAAGAAATGCAAAAAGGCAAAATGGCTGTCTGGGGAAGCCTTACAAATAGCTGTGAAAAGAAGAGAGGTGAAAAGCAAAGGAGAAAAGGAAAGATATAAGCATCTGAATGCAGAGTTCCAAAGAATAGCAAGAAGAGATAAGAAAGCCTTCTTCAGAGATCAATGCAAAGAAATAGAGGAAAAGAACAGAATGGGAAAGATTAGAGATCTCTTCAAGAAAATTAGAGATACCAAGGGAACATTTCATGCAAAGATGGACTCGATAAAGGACAGAAATGGTATGGACCTAACAGAAGCAGAAGATATTAAGAAGAGATGAAGAATACACGGAAGAACTGTACAAAAAAGATTTTCATGACCCAGATAATCATGATGATGTGATCACTAATCTAGAGCCAGACATCTTGGAATGTGAAGTCAAGTGGGCCTTAGAAAGATCACTACGAACAAAGCTAGTGGAGGTGATGGAATTCCAGTAGAGCTGTTTCAAATCCTGAAAGATGATGCTGTGAAAGTGCTGCACGCAATATGCCAACAAATTTGGAAAACTCAGCAGTGGCCACAGGACTGGAAAAGGTCAGTTTTCATTCCAATCCCAAAGAAAGGCAATGACAAAGAATGCTCAAACTACGGCACAACTGCACTCATCTCACATGCTAGTAAAGTAATGCTCAAAATTCTCCAAGCCAGGCTTCAGCAATACGTGAACCGTGAACTTCCATATGTTCAAGCTGGTTTTAGAAAAGGCAGAGGAGCCAGAGATCAAATTGCCAACATCCGCTGGATCATGGAAAAAGCAAGAGAGTTCCAGAAAAACATCCATTTCTGCTTTCTTGACTATGCCAAAGCCTTTGACTGTGTGGATCACAAGAAATTGTGGAAAATTCTGAAAGAGATGGGAATACCAGACCACCTAACCTGCTTCTTGAGAAATCTGTATGCAGGTCAGGAAGCAACAGTTAGAACAGGACATGGAACAACAGACTGGTTCCAAATAGGAAAAGGAGTACGTCAAGGCTGTATATTGTCCCCCTGCTTATTTAACTTCTATGCAGAGTACATCATGAGAAACGCTGGACTGGAAGAAACACAAGCTGGAATCAAGATTGCTGGGAGAAATATCAATAACCTCAGATATGCAGATGACACCACCCTTATGGCAGAAAGTGAAGAGGAACTAAAAAGCCTCTTGATGAAAGTGAAAGAGAAGAGTGAAAAAGTTGGCTTAAAGCTCAACATTCAGAAAACAAAGATCATGGCATCTGGTCCCATCACTTCATGGGAAATAGACGGGAAAACAGTGGAAACAGTGGCAGACTTTATTTTGGGGGGCTCCCAAATCACTGCAGATGGTGATTGCAGCCATGAAATTAAAAGACGCTTACTCCTTGGAAGAAAAGTTATGACTAACCTAGATAGCATATTCAAAAGCAGAGACATTACTTTGCCAATTAAGGTCCGTCTAGTCAAGGCTATGGTTTTTCCTGCGGTCGTGTATGGATGTGAGAGTTGCTCTGTGAAGAAGCCTGAGTGCTGAAGAATTGATGCTTTTGAACTGTGGTGTTGGAGAAGACTCTTGAGAGTCCTTGGACTGCAGGGAGATCCAACCAGTCCATTCTGAAGGAGATCAGCCCTGGAATTTCTTTGGAAGGAATGATGCTAAAGCTGAAACTCCAGTACTTTGGCCACCTCATGAGAAGAGTTGACTCATTGGAAAAGACGCTGATGCTGGGAGGGATTGGGGGCAGGAGGAAAAGGGGACGACAGAGGATGAGATGGCTGGATGGCATCACGGACTCGATGGACATGAGTCTGAGTGAACTCCGGGAGATGGTGATGAACAGGGTGGCCTGGTGTGCTGCGATTCATGGGGTTGCAAAGAGTTGGACACGACTGAGCGACTGAACTGAACTGAGCTGATGCACAGAACAGCTAGTGAGAACCTACTGAGTAGTACAGGGGAGAAAAGGCACACTCTGTTTGTAGGACAACCATTAACCTTAAAAGTGCATTCCAGTATATATATATAAGTGAAGTGAGTGAAGTCACTCAGTCTTGTCTGACTCTTTGCGACCCCATGGACTGTAGCCTACCAGGCTCCTCTCCATGGGATTTTCCAGGCAAGAGTACTGGGATCGATTGCCATTTCCTTCTCCAACGGATCTTCCCGACCCAGGGGTCGAACCCGGGTCTACTGCATTGTAGACAAATGCTTTACCATCTGAGGCACCAGGGAAGTCCTCATCAAGTGGCATGTCTGTGTCTATGTGACTTTAACCACATTAAAAAAAAAAACTTTTAAAAATGTGAAAGTCACAAAGAAGACTGAGAGAGATGACCACCCCCGTAAAACAACAGGGACTACAGAGTCCATTACTGTTTGATCCGCTGTGAGACCCAGACTGAATGAACTCAGAGGAGTGACAAGGTCAGTGAGGACAGAGAAGATTTTGGTGGCTTGGATTTAACTGGGTTGGGTAGTTTGTCCATGTATAGACATGAGGCACAACCTTCAAAGCTAAAACTACACCGGCATTTCCTGTATATTTAGGGACACATGTAAAATTTATGTAGTTTTATGTATAGGCAAACAAAAATGATAGGCATTGCCTTCTAAACCAAAATCCAGAATACATGAGTACAGTTCGACAAGAAGCACAATATTTGAAACTATCCCTCTCTTGGGGAACCTGAGGTTTATGGTTGCAAGCGTTGTGGGGACTGTGGGTGGGCATAGGAAGAGGAATGTGTGCAAAGGTGAGAAAGAGCAGAAGGGACGAGGAGGGTCCTGGGGGCTCACGCAGGGCACCAGGTGGGAGGCCTGAGATTTGAGCAGATCATGGAGACACTGGAAAACCTGGATGGGAGTTTAGGCGCTGACGCCTTTGAGGGAGGAGCAGCAGGATGAAGGAAGGGTGAAACCCAGGTCCCGCAGTGAGTGTTTTGAGGCGAATATACTAGAGACTGCGGGAGGCGGTTTGAGATGTAGACAGCTGGACCAAGGAGCGGCTGCATCAGTGGAAGAATAATAGAGTAAGAGAGGTGCTTGGGAAGGAAAACGGGAAGAATAAGATGGGGTGAACTGAGACCTTTTCTGGACATTTAAGACGAAGTTGCTGCTATCGACTCTGTGCGACCCCATAGACGGCAGCCCACCAGGCTCCCCCGTCCCTGGGATTCTCCAGGCAAGAACACTGGAGTGGGTTGCCATTTCCTTCTCCAATGCAGGAAAGTGAAAAGTTAAAGTGAAGTCGCTCCGTCGTGTCTGACTCTTAGCAACCCCATGGACTGCAGCCTACCAGGCTCCTCCATCCATGGGATTTTCCAGGCAAGAGTACTGGAGTGGGGTGCCATATGTCTCCTTAATACAGGACCAAGTTTCCCATTTTGAAAACTGGGAGAACAGTGGTTTCATTGCTATTCTTTTGCTTTAAATCCATGTCTTTTCTCTTGATTAATCTCACTGCTCTTTTGTTTGGAGTGATAAAGATAGATTTCAGGCAGACATGCCACTTGATGAGGGGTAGGATGTGAGCTGGCAGAAATAAAGTGGAAGGGTGTGTGTGTTGGTGGGGGGGCAGGGGAGCAGAAGAGGGTGGTGGTGGAGAGACAGTCTGGTCAGAGGCAATGGCAGGATCCTTGCTACGTTTGGCAAAAATCCACAGCCATGGATGGTGAGAGTGAAATGTCCGTACCTGGTGAGGGCAGGTGGAGAGTGGCTTCAGGCTCCTGCCCCTAGCGACTTCTTTAAGAGCCACTGTTTATCACTTTTTATGCTGATATGCTGAGCCCTACAGAGCCACGGAGACTAGTTACTAGCACAAAGGAACCTCTGTCCCTGGAGGAAGGGGACTCAAGCCTGTGATAACCAGTCTTTCCCCCTCTTAAATGAGAGCTTCCCACTGTGATTCAGCTTGTGAGGAGGAAGGCTGGGTAGAGCTAGACATTCAATGAAATGTTCTTGGGAGATTGCCTTCCCTCTTCTCCTCGCAGCTAGCTAGTTTTCCTCCCTGCCCCCTGCCATCCTCCAGCCACAAATACAGTTAGGAAGGAAGAGCTGTTAACAGGACCCTCTGGTGCACAGGTGTGAGATGGCAAACAGGTTTTCTGCCCTAGAGTTAAACAGCATCTCTCTTTCACTTACTCTAGCTTGTTTATCTTCTGAGCTTGAAATGCTAAGTCTGGTGGGACTTAGAAAAGCTTCTGTCTTGCCATTCCTAACACAAAGCAAAAATAAATTCTCAACAGGATTACAAGCCTGTAACATCAATATCAGAGTCGGGGGGCGGTTAAACAAAAGTTGCCTGGTCTTCAGTGGACGCTCAGTCCACTGGCCTCAGGTGAGACCCCAGCACGCCAGCCCCTCCGCAGCCCATGCTAGGCAACACCGCCCTCCTCCACCCCCCTCAGGAATCAGATGCTGAGATATATACAAAACAGTTTTTTATTTCAAAACGCAATCACTGTAATAATAATAACAACAATAATATAAAAAGCGTTTCTCCTTTCACCCTCGTGCAAAATGTTAGATGCACTCAGGTGGCTCGAAGGTACCTAGCTTTGGACGTGGCATCTTCCTGCAGTGCTGCACAGCAGCGAACTCCATCCCAAGCTCCTTTTGGTGGATCCGCGTGGTAGTTCAGTTCTAGAAGTCGGTGGCTTCTCAGAAGCAAGTTCAGACAGCACAGCACGCCCACTCGAGCCTGCCCTTCCGGCCCTGGCTCACTCGCCCCTCTCCGGGGTCTCTCTTCCCTTCCCTCCACTGGCCCCCGAGCTCCTAGGAGGCGTGCAGCCGGTTGGACAGGGCCCGGCAGGCCTGGGCGGCCTCCAGCGGCTTGCCTTGCTCCCGCGGGGCCGGCTCCCCTGGCGCGGCCGGCAGCTCGGCCAGGGTCGCCTCGCGCTCCCGCCGGTGGCCGGCGGCCGCGAAGGGGCCGCACACGGCCTCCATCAGGCCGAGCACGGCGCCGATGAGCGCCAGCACGCCGCCCAGCAGGTACATTCGCACCAGCTTCGCACTGGGCTTCTGCGCCATCAGCTCCTTGGCCAGGGGAATCAGCTCCTGCACCGTCTCCATTTGGGCTGCGGGCTCTCTCGGGGTGGGGGTGACCTGCGGGAGGAGCGGATCGGGGCGGGGGGGACTTTCAGCCTCCGAAGGCCGGCTGCAGCTTTCGGCTCTCTCGAGGGGAGGCCCGCAGGGAGTGGGGGGCGCACCGGGGACCCCGCGTCCCGCCGCGCTTCTCCGCGCCGCGCTCACCTACAGGGGCGCCCCCCGAGCTGGGGCGGTGATCGCCGTGTGCGTGGGCCCCGCGCCTCTGCGTTCTGCTTCTCCGCGCCTTCCTCCTAGCCTCGGGATGGGGACTCGGCAACTGGCACCTGGTCAGCGCCCCGGGGCCGCTTATATTTGTTTCTCCGAGCCCCGCCTCCTGGGCTCCCGAGCCGGCCAGAGAGAGGAGGGGGAAGAAGGGGAGAGGCGGAGCAGGGACCCTGGGGTAGGGGCCACGAGCTGTGCACACCCTCCCTACAATTGCGAGCCCAGAGGCTGGGGGCGGGGGCCTGAGGCCGGGGCCGGGGAGGAGGGCCTGGATGTACAAAGGTGAGGACCCGAGCCCGGGGAGGAATCCGCGCGCATTCCCGACCTCCTTAATGGTGTGGGTGGATCACAGCTTCCCTCATCCGGAGAGGTCTGGAAGGACCCCTGGTGAGGACGCCTGAAAGTGAAGTCAAAGTCGCTCAGGCGTGTCCGGCTCTTTGCGACCCCATCGACTATACAGTCCAGGGAATTCTCCAGGCCAGAATACTGGAGTGGGTAGCTTTTCCCTTCTCCAGGGGGTCTTCCCAACTCAGGGATCAAACCCAGGTCTCTTGCATTGTAGGTGGATTCTCAAGGGAAGCCGGAGTTCTACTTAACTGAAAAATTAGTTTTCATAAAGAAAGTTTGTCATCTTCCTGCACGTATAGGGATTTGAGGTAGAAGAAAAGAAGAGGGATCCGGTTATGAAAACAGAAAGGGTCTCCAGGCTCTGCATAAGGAATGAAGTTTGTGCTTATAGTTACATTTCTCTCTGGTCTAACTGGTTTAGTCATGGGCGCTTGCATTGCTAGGGTCACTTGATGGGTAACTATTCATTGAGGCTGCCCTGTATGCACAGATGTGTGTGTGTGTGGTGTGATGTTTGTGTCTGTAGGGGTTTGTACTTCTGTGTATCAGAGAACTGCCATTAAATCCAAACTCTCCCCACTGCCACTTAAGACGTGAAGTTGAGCACTGGGGCGAGGTGAACATGGAAAAGTGGGCCTTGGGGAAAGTTTGCTGGCCTGAACTGCAAATATTTCCTGCGTCCCTCAACAATTATATGCCACTCCCCTGGACCTGGGGAGCAGCTCGGCTGTACCAGCTCCATTTGGCAGAAAGGTGAGAGTAGATGGTGAAGGTAAGAAGCTAAGGAGTAGAGAATACCCTTGGAAGCGTGAAGAAAGTAGGGTCAGTTTTAACCAGGATCACCTTAGGCAGGGGAGGGTTCTGGTTTAGCCTTGGTTATTCATATATCAGAGTTAGCAAGTAGGGGAAAAAGAGAGACCCTGGGCCAAAGCCTTTCAAGCGGAGAAAAGGAGAGGACAGAGAGAGGATGGGGAAATTGGACAGGCCAGACAATTGCGAAGGTCAGTGATGCAACCTTGCAATAGCCTGGCAACATCAGTCAGGCTGAGCCCCGAGGGGAGGGGCCCGGAAAGGGCTGTTGCAGGGATTACATATTGGGCTTGTTGGAAGTTTTAACAGTAATTTTTCTTGGGAGTCTGAGGCAATTTCCTAGACAAATGAGTTTAAAAAGACAACAGTAACACCTGCCCTTCACCCCTATAGTTCAGTTAGTAGGATTTGTGTGTACAGCTTGGGCAAGGTTACCTGAAGAGCTTATTTGAAATTCTACATTTTAATCTGTACACAAGCAGGCAAGGTGACCAGGGGCCAAATGGGGATGATTCTTGGAGCTTGTGTCCCCTGCTTATTATTCCTTTGACCTTGTCAGACAGGAAGCTTCTGTAACCAGAGAGATGAATATCAGTCTTGGGCATTTTCTTTGAATCTTTCTTACAATTTTGGTCTTTAATAAGTGATCTGTGAGCTTTCCCAAGAACTATGTGAATCTGAAATACTGTGACTGCTGAATGAGTGTGTGCTGTCATCTTAATATCAGGACTTTCACGTGGTTTCTGCTCTGAGGGTGAGTCAGCCCCTTGGAGCTTTGGCCCCCAAAACTCCAGAATTGACACTTCAGTGAGCATTTCCGGTATTTCTGTAACTCAAGAGACACAAGCCGCACGTCTCCCAAGGTCAGCAAGCTGTAATTTATCTGGGGTTCCCCTTTCTTGTGACTAACTCTGGCGCATCACATCACCTCAGAAGAGTTCCCCTGTTTCCCTCTCTGACCCAGCTTTGACTCCGAAGGTCTTATCAGCTTGCTGACCAGAGGTAAGGTAAGAAGCTAAGGAGTAGAGAATACCCTTGGAAGCATGAAGAAGTAGAGTAAAGGACCACATGGCAAGGACTGGGGTCACTGGTGGATTTGCTATTCCTGGTTTAGGTGGTAGCTAGGGCTGAGTGCAAGATGGTGGGAAAAGAAGGTTGAGAAATCCAAGGTAACCAATGCTAGGAATTTCTGACTCTGCTCCTCTGTCTGGGTGGGGAAGAGGCCAACCAGGGTAGCAATTTGGCTAACGCTTGGGAAGCTAAGCATGTGATTTAACTGTGCTGATGTCCCTTTAAAGATGCAAAACCTTGTGTTGAATCCTGCAGGTCAGACACAGAATATTTAAGGTCACAGTTGTAGGGCAACAAACCCTTTGCCTAGGGCTGAGGGATTTCTGTAAGATGCTGCATTTGCACTGCTGAAACTGGAACAGTTCCAGGCACTCCAGAGCCTCTTGCTGTTGCTCAGCCGTTAAGTCATGTCTGACTCTTTGTGACCCCCATGGACTGCAGCATGCCAGGCCCCTCCGTCTTTCAGTATTTCCCAGAGTTTATTCAAATTCTTGAGTTACTTTCATTTCATGGGCATTAAGTTTAAACACCACTTTATCCTACCATTCCCTGCCCAATGCCCTGCTTTATTTTCCTTCATAGTACTTCATACTTGGATTTATGTTGATGTAATTATGAATTTGCTTCTGTGTTTTCTTCTGTATCCATCTGAGGATAACCTTTATGAAGACCGGAACTTTGTTTTATTCTTCACTGCATCCCCCGGGTCCAGTATAATCCTTGGCACATAGCCGGTCCTTAATAGGTAACTATGGGATTAATCAAAGAAGGCAATGGCACCTCACTCCAGTACTCTTGCCTGGCAAATCCCATGGACGGAGGAGTCTGGTAGGGTGCAGTCCAAGGGGTTAATGAGTGTCTTCTCTATTGGACTGGCAGGAGAAGAGACTAGTTTATTAAGTTTGCCTGCAGTCAGACTTTTAGTAGATACTCAAAGAAGCATTCAGGGTTTATTTGTGTATTTTTTCTTCTTTGGGGGCAGTTTTTTCCTTTTTTCCCTTTGTTTGTTTTTTTGTTCTCTGTTTTCTAATCCACCTCAAACACTACCACCAAATAAATCTTCCTAAAATGAAGTATTTATACTTAAGTGCCTCTTGAAAGCCTGGATGGTTTCTCATTGCCCACGTGATGAACTTTTGGATTCTGCATGTTCGGTTTATTTGGTCAATATTCTTGGTTCCAGGAGCTCTACTGTCTGATCTTCCCTATTCACCCCACCTCATGTCTCATGTTCTCCAGCAAATTGCCTTTGTTCCTCAGACCGGTTTTGCCCAGCCCAAGAAACAATTCCTTCTTGTTGCTTGTGACTCACCTCTGCTGCCCCTCTTCTTCCTGCCTGAGAAGCTCTCCTCTTTCTGCTCTGTCTTCCTCCTTCCAGGTTAGGTGCTCCAAGAGGCCCCTGCTGCCTGCGCCAGCACAGCCTGCCCTCTACAGCTTTGTGAATTCCAGCTGCCTTTGTGGCTGGAACTGCCCAGGTTGGCACTGCATTGTGTACTGGATTGTAGAGCACTTGCCTTGTGTCCCGGGGGGCTTTCCCCATGTCTGCAGAAGGCCAGGCCTTTGTAACATTCACAGTCCTGCCATCTAATAGGAGTCCAATCAGTGCTAGTCTCACTGACCTGCAAGCCAGAGAGGGGACAATGGTTGCAAAATGTCAGTAAAGACTCTTTGGGGAGGTTATTTTAGGTACAGTGTTTTGTCCTTGGCTCAGAGCCATAGGCTTGAAATTGCCCATGACCTGGCAACTCGGCTGAGTCCCTTCCACTCTGACTCCCTCACCTTTCACTTCCATTTCCAACTGAGTGTCTGACATTGCACTGATTGGCTCACTCTCAGGCACCCTTCCAACCTGCTCCCAGGACCCCAGGGCCTTGACACATCGATACTGAGGAACAGACCGTCCATAGACATTTTGCTTTTGTCCCTCATGGCTTCTGGCCAAGCAGAGCCACTAGCTGCTGGAACCAGCAGCGTGGGCTGGGAAGAGAAGTGCCCTGTCACCCACACAGCACACACCCAGTACTGTACTCTACAAGTTTGTTTTTTTTTTAATTTATCATTTTTTGTTGGAGTATACTTGCTTTGCAATGTTGTATTAGTTTCTGCTGTACAACAAAGTGACTCAGCTGTATGTATACATATATCCCTTCCCTCTGGAACCTCTCTCCCCACATAACCCCTATACTTTACAAGTTTGAATCCGTGCAAGGAACTTCCTTCAAGCTCAAGTACTAGCTGGACTTAGTATGCAGTTCTGGAGTCAATCAGATTTGGGTTCCCTCAAGTCCTGGCTCCTCTTGCCAGGGTCTGACCTTGGACAAGTGAACTTCCCCAGTCTCCATTTGCTCATCTGTGAAAGGAGGGTGGTGCTCGCACTAGGGCGCTATGGTGGGCTTGGTGGTCTGGCACGAATGAAACAGATGGTTCAGCCATCGCTTACTCTTCAGTTGTCTTTGCCTCCTGCTCCACGTCAGCAATCCTCGCGGTCCTTTATCCCGGCCCAGGACATTCACATTCCCCAGGTGGTAATGACAGCAAGAAGGTCCAGGACCTTTGCTGAAACTTTGCTGAAGTATCAGCTGTGTGTCTGATATTATGTCAAGTATAGCTATAAAAAAAAGCAGAGCACAAAATCCTCCTTGTCCTCAAGCAGCTTATAGTCAAGTAGAGGACCCCAGACATTAAATAAGTTATGACGGTCTACTAGCATGAGCACAGTCAGAACTGTATACCAGGGAAACAAATAGAATGAGAAATGTATGGATCCGATTTGGGGAGGAGATGGTCAAAGAAGGCCTGAGACTGGATGATGTCTGAGCTGCTTAGGGTATTAAAGCAGGGTCCAGCAGGGTCCAGCAGGGTCCACAACCTGTTAGGAACCTGGCCGCACAACAGGAGGTGAGCGGCAGGTGAATGAGCGAAGTTTCATCTGCTGCTTTTCTTTGCTCCCCATCGCTTGCATTACTGCCTACCCCATGCCCTACCAGCCCCACCCCGATATGTGGAAAAATGGTCTCCCAGGAAACCGGCCCCTGGCGTAAAAAAGTTTGGGGACCACTGTGTAAAGGACACATAGTGTTCACCAGGTGAGGGAAAGTAGGGGTTGAGGATTGGGGATTCAGGGTGAGAGAGGCCTGCACAGGAGAAAGGGAGGACGCATGGTCCAAGAGGAGGTCAGCGAGGTGGGTGTTAGAGCATAAAAGCTTGGTTTGGGGAGACAGCAGGAAAGGAGGAGGAAGTACTGGTAGGAAGCAGGAGGCTGACAGCGAGCAGTTATGTAAATGATCACCGGCTTCTGCCATGACTGGGAATGGTCGCACACTCCCTTCTTCTAGAGGCACATTCTCCTTGGCTTCCATGATATCAGATTCTCTTAGTTTTCCTGCCTTCCTATTATGGACACTCTTTAGTTCTTTTTCTCACTTTTGCTTTTCATCTAACCTCTCAATGTCAGCATTTATCAGGACTTAGCCCTGGAGCCACTTTTCTTATCCTGTATGCTCTCTTTAGGTAATTTATGGTGCTCCCAAGCCTTCTATTACTGCCTCTTTGTAGATGACATACAAATCTGAGCTCTAGACCCTTTTTCTCCCTTCCTAGTCTACGTTTCCACTTGGACATCTTTCAGATATCAAGCTTACCATGTCTAAAACTAAATTCAATATTTTTACTCCATAAACTTGTATCACTATCTTTCTTAATCTAGACCTTACTATTTACTTAGCTGCTTAGGTCCTAAGCCTGGGAACCATCCTTTGCTCCCCATCTTGGTCACCTCTCATATGCAAACACTCAGCAAGACTTGTCATTCTACCTCTTAAATATCTCTTGATTTTATTTGCTTTGTATCCTCTTTGCTACCCTCCTAGTCAAAGCCCCCATCGTCTTAGCTGGACTACTACTGTGTCTCCAAGCTTATCTGTCTGCTTTGGGTCTTGATCCATTCAATCCAATCCAATCTAATCCAGTGTAATCTTAAAAAAAAAAAAATTAAACCATGTCACCTTTTTCCTTAAAACCCTTCAGTGGATCCCACATTGCTCTTTGGATAATGGCCCAGATTCTTGTAAGTTCCCCCATGATCTTGTCCTTCTCTGTTTTTTCCCAGTTTCATTATATATATAATTTCCCTCAATCTTCACTCTCTCAATACCAACCACAGTTATGTTCTTTCACAACTTCAGGTCCTTCCTCACGTTGTTCGTGCCTCTTGGAACGCTTTCTTCATGGTTTCCGCTTGATCTTGTGGACTCTTATTCATCCTTCAAGTGTCACTATCGCCCACTTCCTCGTGGAGGCATTCCCTACTTCACAGACGAGGCTAGCTCCCTTTGCTGCACGTGCCACACAGTCACCCCATTTTCCCTTTCATGATTATTGTCTGTCTCCGTTGCAGGACTATATTCTCTGTGAGGGTAGGAACTATCTCTGTCTTGCTCAGTACAGGGTCCTCAGACTAGTACAGTACATTGCTCCTCGAGGTGCAGCAGCGGTGGCCAGCGCACTAAGTGCAGGTGGTGGCCGGTGCACTAAGCATGGTCGAGAGGAGCCACCCCGTGTCTGAGGCCAGGGGCGGCAGCCGGGAGGAGCAACCCCACGCCCGAGGAGTGGTGGCTGTGCAGGTGCAGGAGGGCCTAGAGGAGCCATCCCACGTTGAAGGTCAGGAAGGGCAGTGGGAGGAGATACCCCTCATCCAAGGTAAGGAGCAGTGGCTGTGCTTTGCTGGAGCAGCCGTGAAGAGATACCCCAAGCCCAAGGTAAGAGAAACCCAAGTAAGATGGTAGGTGTTGCAAGAGGGCATCAGAGGGCAGACACACTGAAACCGTACTCACAGAAAACTAGTCATTCTAATCACACTAGGACCACAGCCTTGTCTAACTCAATGAAACTAAGCCATGCCCGCGGGGCAACCCAAGACAGGCGGGTCATAGTGGAGAGGTCTGACAGAATGTGGTTCTCTCGAGAAGGGAATGGCAAACCATTTCAGTATTCTTGCCTTGAGAACCCCATGAACAGTATGAAAAGGCAAAATGGTAGGATACCAAAAGAGAAATTCCCCAGATCAGTAGGTGCCCAATATGCTACTGGAGATCAGTGGAGAAGTAACTCCAGAAACAATGAAGGGATGGAGCCAAAGCAAAAACAATACCCAGCTGTGGATGTGACTGGTGATAGAAGCAAGGTCTGATGCTGTAAAGAGCAACATTGCATCAGTTCAGTTCAGTTCAGTCGCTCAACCATGTCCAACTCTTTGAGACCCCATGAATCACAGCACGACAGGCCTCCCTGTTCATCACCATCTCCCGGAGTTCGCTCAGACTCACGTCCATCGAGTCCGTGATGCCATCCAGCCATCTCATCCTCGGTTGTCCCTTTCTCCTCCTGCCCCCAATCCCTCCCAGCATCAGGGTCTTTTCCAATGAGTCAACTCTTCACATGAGGTGGCCAAAGTACTGGAGTTTCAGCTTTAGCATCATTCCTTCCAAAGAAACCCCAGGGCTGATCTCCTTCAGAATGGACTGGTTGGATCTCCTTGCAGTCCAAGGGACTCCCAAGAGTCTTCTCCAACACCACAGTTCAAAAGCATCAATTCTTCGGCACTCAGCCTTCTTCACAGTCCAACTCTCACATCCATACATGACCACAGGAAAAACCATAGCCTTGACTAGATGGACCTTAGTTGGCAAAGTAACATCTCTGCTTTTGAATATACTATCTAGGTTAGACGTAACTTTTCTTCCAAGGAGTAAGCATCTTTTAATTTCATGGCTGCAATCACCATCTGCAGTGATTTTGGAGCCCCCCAAAATAAAGTCTGCCGCTGTTTCCACTGTTTCCCCATCTATTTCCCATGAAGTGATGGGACAGGATGCCATGATCTTCGTTTTCTGAATGTTGAGCTTTAAGCCAACTTTTTCGCTCTCCTCTTTTACTTTCATCAAGAGGCATTTTAGTTCCTCTTCACTTTCTGCTATAAGGGTGGTGTCATCTGCATATCTGAGGTTATTGATATTTCTCCCAGCAATCTTGATTCCAGCTTGTGTTTCTTCCAGTCCAGTGTTTCTCATGATGTACTCTGCATAGAAGTTAAATAAGCAGGGGGACAATATACAGCCTTGACGTACTCCTTTTCCTATTTGGAACCAGTCTGTTGTTCCATGTCCAGTTCTAACTGTTGCTTCCTGACCTGCATACAGATTTCTCAAGAAGCAGGTTAGGTGGTCTGGTATTCCCATCTCTTTCAGAATTTTCCAGTTTCTTGTGATCCACACAGTCAAAGGCTTTGGCATAGTCAAGAAAGCAGAAATAGATGTTTTTCTGGAACTCTCTTGCTTTTTCCATGATCCAGAGGATGTTGGCAATTTGATCTCTGGTTCCTCTGCCTTTTCTAAAACCAGCTTGAACATATGGAAGTTCACAGTTCACATATTTCTGAAGCCTGGCTTGGAGAATTTTGAGCATTACTTTACTAGCATGTGAGATGAGTGCAGTTGTGCCGTAGTTTGAGCATTATTTGGCATTGCCTTTCTTTGGGATTGGAATGAAAACTGACCTTTTCCAGTCCTGTGGCCACTGCTGAGTTTTCCAAATTTGTTGGCATATTGAGTGTAGCACTTTCACAGCATCATCTTTCAGGATTTGAAATAGCTCTACTGGAATTCCATCACCTCCGCTAGCTTTGTTTGTAGTGATGCTTTCTAAGGCCCACTTGACTTCACATTCCAAGATGTCTGGCTCTAGATTAGTGATCACATCATCGTGATTATCCAGGTTGTGAAGATCTTTTTTTGTACAGTTCTTCTGCGTATTCTTGCCATCTCTTCTTAATATCTTCTGCTTCTGTTAGGTCCATTTCTGTTCCTTATCGAGCCCATCTTTGCATGAAATGTTCCCTTGATATCTCTAATTTTCTTGAAGAGATCTCTAGTCTTTCCCATTCTGTTCTTTTCCTCTATTTCTTTGCATTGATCACTGAAGAAGGCTTTCTTACCTCTTCTTGCTATTCTTTGGAACTCTGCATTCAGATGCTTATATCTTTCCTTTTCTCCTTTGCTTTTCACCTCTCTTCTTTTCACAGCTATTTGTAAGGCTTCCTCAGACAGCCATTTTGCCTTTTTGCATTTCTTTTCCATGGGGATGGTCTTGATCCCTGTCTCCTGTACAATGTCACGAACCTCATTCCATAGTTCATCAGGCACTCTGTCTATCAGATCTAGGCCCTTAAATCTATTTCTCACTTCCACTGTATAATCATAACGGATTTGATTTAGGTCATACCTGAATGGTCTAGCGGTTTTCCCTGCTTTCTTCAATTTAAGTCTGAATTTGGTAATAAGGAGTTCATGATCTGGGCCACAGTAGGCTCCTGGTCTTGTTTTTGTTGACTGTATAGAGCTTCTCCATCTTTGGCTGCAGAGAATATAATCAGTCTGATTTTGGTGTTGACCATCTGGTGATGTCCATGTGTAGAGTCTTCTCTTGTGTTGCTGGAAGAGGGTGTTTGCTATGATCAGTGCATTTTCTTGGCAAACCTCTATTAGTCTTTGCCCTGCTTCATTCCGCATTCCAAGGCCAAATTTGCCTGTTACTCCAGGTGTTTCTTGACTTCCTACTTTTGCATTCCAGTCCCCTATAATGAAAAGGACATCTTTTTGGGGTGTTAGTTCTAAAAGGTCTTGTAGGTCTTCATAGAACCGTTCAGCTTCTTCAGCATTACTGGTTGGGGCATAGACTTGGATTACTGTGATATTGAATGGTTTGCCTTGGAGACGAACAGAGATCATTCTGTCGTTTTTGAGATTGCATCCAAGTACTGCATTTTGGACTCTTTTGTTGACCATGATGGCTACTCCATTTCTTCTGAGGGATTCCTGCCTGCAGTAGTAGATATAATGGTCATCTGAGTGAAATTCACCCATTCCAGTCCATTTTAGTTTGCTGATTCCTAGAATGTCAATGTTCACTCTTGCCATTTCCTGTTTGACCACTTCCAATTTGCCTTGATTCATGGACCTGACATTCCAGGTTTCTAAGTGAAGAGGAGCTAAAAAGCCTCTTGATGAATGTGAAAGAGGAGAGCGAAAAAGTTGGCTTAAAGCTCAACATTCAGAAAACGAAGATCATGGCATCCTGTCCCATCACTTCATGGGAAATAGATGGGGAAACAGTGGAAACAGTGGCAGACTTTATTTTGGGGGGCTCCAAAATCACTGCAGATGGTGACTGCAGCCATGAAATTAAAAGATGCTTACTCCTTGGAAGAAAAGTTATGACCAACCTAGATAGTATATTCAAAAGCAGAGACATTACTTTGCCAACTAAGGTCCATCTAGTCAAGGCTATGGTTTTTCCTGTGGTCATGTATGGATGTGAGAGTTGGACTGTGAAGAAGGCTGAGTGCCGAAGAATTGATGCTTTTGAACTGTGGTGTTGGAGAAGACTCTTGGGAGTCCCTTGGACTGCAAGGAGATCCAACCAGTCCATTCTGAAGGAGATCAGCCCTGGGGTTTCTTTGGAAGGAATGATGCTAAAGCTGAAACTCCAGTACTTTGGCCACCTCATGCGAAGAGTTGACTCATTGGAAAAGACCCTGATGCTGGGAGGGATTGGGGGTAGGAGAAGAAGGGGACGACAGAGGATGAGATGGCTGGATGGCATCACGGACTCGATGGATGTGAGTCTGAGTGAACTCCGGGAGTTGGTGATGGACAGGGAGGCCTGGTGTGTTGCGATTCATGGGGTTGCAAAGAGTCGGACATGACTGAGTGCCTGAACTGTACTGATCTGTTTTTCCAGTAGTCAGGAATGGATATGAGAGTTGGACCATAAAAAATGCTGAGCGCTGAAGAACTGATGCTTTTGAACTGTGGTGTTGGAGAAGACTCTCGAGAGTCTCTTGGACTGCAAGGAGATCCAACAAGTCCATCCTAAAGGAGATCAGTCCTGAATATTCATTGGAAGGACTGGTACTGAAGCTGAAACTCCAATACTTTGGCCACCTGATGGGAAAAACTGACTCATTGGAAAAGACCCTGATGCTGGGAAAGATTGAAGGCGGATGGAGAAGGGGACGACAGAGAATAAGATGGTTGAATGGCATCACCGACTCAATGGACATGAGTTTGAGTAAATTCCGGTAGTTCGAAATGGACAGGAAGCCTGGTGTGCTGCAGTCCATGGGGTTGTAAAGAGTCAGACATGACTGAGCGACTGAACGGACCTGAACTGATCAGTTTGTCTTAGTTGAATTGGTTATCTTATAGGTAGGGAGAACCATTGATGAATTTTAGGCAGCAAAACAGTTCTGGCACATTACATCGAGCAGAGGTCCATGTGCTTTACAATAGGTTATTGTTGGTTATTTGTTTAAAATATAGCAGTGTGTACATGACCTTCCCCAAATGCCTAACTATCCCTGACAATTGTGTTTGTTTTCTAAGTCTGACACAGCTACTTTTAAGAAAGGGAGATTATCCAGATAGACCTAAAGTAGCAGGTGAGCCATTCAAAGGAACTGGGCTCTTCCTGAAGAAGAAATTCAGTGTGAAAGGAATTTAAAATGAGGGAGAATCTCCTTTGTTAACTTTGAAGATGAAGGAGGCAATGTGGCAAGGAATGTGGGTGAGCGTGGCTCCCAGCCAACAGCCAGAGAGAAAATGGGATGTGTGTCCTACAACCATAAGGAAGTGAATTATCCTGCAGGGACATCAGCTTGGAAGAAGACCCTGAGCTCTAGATGAGAATGTAGCCACCTGAATATTAGCCTTGGGAGTCTCTGAGCTGCTGTGCTCAGACTTCTGAGTTACATAAGTGGGAGCTTATAATTGAATATTGTTTTAAGCTACTAAGTTTGTGAATTTGCTATGCAGCAATAGGGAGCTAATGCAAGTAGCATGCTAGGAGCTCCCGCTGGGATGACAGGAGAAAACCCAATGAAAACTTGATGAGGATTGTGGAAGATTCCCCAGGATAAGGAGAATCTGGCTTCAATTATATGGCCTATCATCATAAGCACTTTCTGAAGACACCTTATTCTTCCTTGCCTTTCTCTGTTTCTTTCAAGTTTACCCAGAAAGATTTAACCATGGCTGGAGTCAGCTATCTGCTCTGTATCTATTTGCACCCAATAAATTGGAGACATGTGTCCAATTAGGGTGTTTATTTTCTATAAATTTAAGATCACAAATTGAAAATGAGCAGTTAGCTATAACTTAATGTTTTCCTAGTCATTTTTATTATTCTCTAAAAAGACTTTCCCAGACTTTCTCCCCTCTTCTCAAACAGGCTATATCCTCTTCTTTCCTGATGCCTCACACCCTGGAAGGAATGAATAGGAGGAATCAGAGAGGAGCAACTTCATTTTTCAACCACCAAATCTATCTGCATCAATATACACACTCTCTACCTTCTGTCACATTACCAGGGAGGAAGCATCCTCAGTTCTTCCTATAGAGAGCTGCCCCTTCATTTCATCCTGGCTCATCTATTTAAGGTCTTGGAAATCTACGAGTAACTTAGGCTGCTTTGGGCTGCAAGTGAGAATCTAATTCAAAACAGTTTAACAGTAAGAAAGTGCTTTAGTTTCACGAGACAGGGTTTCTAGGTTTAATTTAAAAGTATGCATGCATGCTAAGTCGCTACAGTTGTGTCCGACTCTTTGTGACTTTATGGACCATAGCTCGCCAGGCTTTTCTGTCCATAGGGATTCTCCAGGCTCTAGTACTGGTGGCTTGCCATGCCCTCCTCCAGGGAATCTTCCCGACCCAGGGATCAAACCTGCTTCTCTTATCTCTGTTGCATTGGCAGGCGGCTTCTTGACCACTAGTGCCACCTGGGAAGCCCTCAGTAGTGTAACATTATGAAAAAAACAAAACAAAACACGGTTCTTTCCAGTGTTCCATCTTCAGCATGGAGATTGCCACAGTCTGGCTCACAAGATACCTTTAAGATAGCTTCCACTGTTCTAGGCATCGTGTTCACTATAACAACACCTGGTGAAAGGACAGAGGCTGTTTGTTTTCTTTTATCACCAAAGAAACCTTTCCTAGAATCTTCCTAGAGACTCACTCTCATTGGCCAGAACTGGACTAAATGCCCATCCCTAAAACTGCATTAAATGGTGATCTCCTGTATTGCAGGTGGATTCTTTACCACCTGGGCCACACAAGGGAAGCCCAAGAATACTGCAATGGGTAGCCTTATCCTTTTTCTAGCGGATCTTCCTGACCCTAGGAATCGAACCAAGGTCTCCTGCATTGCAGGGGGATTCTTTACCAATTGAGCTATCAGGGAAACAAAAACTACTTATGAAGGAAAGGATTACCATCATGACCTTAGATTCAGTTCAGTTCAGTTCAGTTCAATCGCTCAGTTGTGTCCGACTCTTTGAGACCCCATGAATTGCAGCACGCCAGGCCTCTGTCCATCACCAACTCCCAGAGTTCGCTGAAACTCACCCCCATCGAGTCGGTGATGCCGTCCAGCCATCTCATCCTCTGCCATCCCCTTCTCCTCCTGCCCCCAATCCCTCCCAGCATCAGAGTCCTTTCCAATGAGTCAACTCTTTGCGTGAGGTGGCCAAAGTACTGGAGTTTCAGCTTTAGCATCATTCCTTCCAAAGAACACCCAGGGTTGATCTCCTTCAGAATGGACTGGTTGGATCTCCTTGCAGTCCAAGGGACTCCCAAGAGTCTTCTCCAACACCACAGTTCAAAAGCATCAATTCTTCGGCGCTCAGCTTTCTTCACAGTCCAACTCTCACATCCATACATGACCACAGGAAAAACCATAGCCTTGACTAGATGGACCTTAGTTGGCAAAGTAATGTCTCTGCTTTTGAACATGCTATCTAGGCTGGTCATAACTTTTCTTCCAAGGAGTAAGCGTCTTTAATTTCATGGCTGCAATCACCATCTGCAGTGATTTTGGAGCCCCCCAAAATAAAGTCTGACACTGTGTCCACTGTTTCCCCATCTATTTCCCATGAAGTGATGGGACAAGATGCCATGATCTTCATTTTCTGAATGTTGAGCTTTAAGCCAACCTTTTCACTCTTCTCTTTCACTTTCTTCAAGAGGCTTTTTAGTTCCTCTTCACTTTCTGCCATAAGGGTGGTGTCATCTGCATATCTGAGGTTATTGATATTTCTCCCGGCACTCTTGATTCCAGCTTGTGCTTCTTCCAGCCCAGCATTTCTCATGATGTACTCTGCATAGAAGTTAAATAAGCAGGGGGACAATATACAGCCTTGACGTACTCCTTAGATTAGTGGTTCTCAAAGATTCTTCCTGGGGCAAGAACAGTGTTACCTGAGAACTCAGGAGAAAAGTAGATTTTTTGTTGTTGTTGTTTTGGAGCCCTACTCCAAACCTACTGAATCAGAAATTCTGGATGCAGGAGTAGCTGTTTGTGTTTCTAAAAGCCCTGTAGGTCATTCTGACACATGCTAAAGTTTGAGAACCACTGGCTAAAGCTAACCTTTGAACTGGGGAAAGGACAACAGCCCTGGGGACTTGAAAAGCCCTGGGGATTTTTAAGCAAGTAGGAGGGAGGCTCGGGATTTGGGATGGGAAGTCAACTTCCTGCCCGAGCCTTCCTCTTTCCTGAATAATCATTTTCTCTTTTATTATGGCATCCCTCAACATACATACTCTAATATCTGCATCTTAAAAAACCTAGTCCATGACCCCAAATCACTGTCGAGCTGCTGCCAGCATTCTTTGCCTCTCTTCATAACTGGAACTGTTTACTAACAGTTGTCTACAATCACGGTATTTCTTCATCAACCATTCATTCTTTGACTCACTTCCAAATGGCTCCCATTAGCACCATCCCAATAAAGTCTACTGGGAAGCTTACTAAATAAACTGAATTTTGTCCTTCAACAGATAGATAGAACCATTTCTTCCTTCTGGAAACATTTTCTGTCTGCTTCAGGGTCACTGCACTCTCTTCTTTTTTTTTTTCATCGTACTGTGCTAGTTGCTTCTTCCTAGCTCTTCTTCATTATATCTTTCTCCTCTCTCAGCCAGTGGTTCTCAGTCTTGAATACCCATTACAGTAACTGGATAGCTTCTAAAATTTCTGAAGACCAGGCTGCATTCTAGACCAATTAAATCAGAAATCCCTCCAAGCAGGACCCAGGCATTAGTAATATTTAAAGCTGATTCCAGTGTTCAGTGAAGATTGAGAATCACTGCCCTTGAGATTAGGGTACCGTAGAGTTCTATCATAACCTGCTTCTCCACCTGTATTATCTCCGTAGGTCTGGGGTTTTCAGCTCTGACTCTACTTTAGAATCATCCTGGCAGCTTTTAGTAATTACTTTTGCCTGGAAGTTCACCCAGATGAACTGATTCCTAATTCCTGGGGTGATTCCAATGTATAGCCAAAATTGTGAACCACTTCATAGAGGATTTCCTGTTATTCCGTGGATTGAGGCACGGTGCTTTCCTATAGGAATTTCTGAAGTGATGGAAATGTTCTAAATCTGCACTGGATTTAAATGTTCTAAATCCAGCATGGTAGCCGCTAGCTTCATGTGGCTGTTGAACACTTGAAATGTGGCTAAAGTGTCTGATGAACTGAATGTTTAATTTGATTCAATTTTAATTAATCTAAGCTTAAATTAAATAGCCTTGTAAGTGTGGCTAATGTCTACCATGTTGGATGGAGTGCTATATGCTGATGATTCTGAAATCTGAGCTCCAGGGTGACATATTAAGCTGTCTTGGTATCTCTTCTTGGGTGTCTAATATAGTGTCTTTAACGTAATAAACACATAAAAATGGAACTTTCTGATTTTCTTTTTCAAAATGTATTCCTCTCCTAGTCTTTCCAATCTAGGTAAAAATTTAACTACTTCCTTCCCAATTTTTAAAGTCCCAAACATGGAAACCAGCTTTTATTCCCTTCTTTGCCTCATCTCTTTCAGCCAGTTTTCAGCAAGTCTTGTTTGTTTCCAAATATGTTATTTGACTCTGCAAGTCTTGTTTGTTTGTTTCCGAATATGTAATTTGACTCTGTCTTTTCTCCTCTAGCACCTCCCACCTGAGCTAAGCTGCTCACAAAGAATAGTCAAAGCTAGAGTCTTTGCATCCTTAATACATGTATGTATTACCTCGTTAATCCTACAAACAACTCTACAAAGTGGGTAAACTACTGTCCCCACTTTTCAGATGGGTAAACTGAGGAACAGAAAGCTTAAGTAGTGTGCTTTGGATCACACAGCTAGTCAGTGGCAGAAATGGGATTCAAAACCAGATTGTCTGACTCGAGGGTCTGTATTTTTCACCTTCACTTTTCCTTTTCTCTAATTGGTTACAAGGCCCCATGTCAGTGGTCTTAATCCTGGCTACAACTTGGAATCACCTGAGGAACTTTAAAAAATGCCAACTTCACAACCCCCCATCCCATGTGTGTGTTACTCTCTTAGTCGTGTCCGACTCTTTGTGACTCCATGGACTGTAGCCCGCCAGGTTCCTCTCTCCATGGGATTCTCCAGGCTAAAATACTGGAGTGGGTTGCTTCTCCAGGAGGGCTTCCCGACCCAAGGATCAAACTTGGATCTCCTGTATCACAACAGATTATTTACCATCTGATTCACCAGGGAAGCCCCCACCCTCCTAGGCCTGGGGTCAGGCCTAGGCATCAGAAATTAAAAAAAAAAAATTAGGGAATTCTCCTAATTTAAACACATAACCCAATGTTTAGAAACCACCCCCTGTCTGGGACATGCCCCTGTCTCCCACCGGTTTTAGCTCCCACCTCAATCATACAGTTCTTGTCCCTTCTTCCTACCTCCAGAAGAGGCCACACTCTTTCCAGCCGCAGGAACTTTGGTCTTCTCTTTCTTTGCCTGGGACAGACTTTTCAGCTTTCCCCTAGGGCTGAATAAGACTTCAGAGGTTCTAATCCCTGAAAATATTGAGGGCTCTAATCTGCCCTTGTAAAAAAAAATAAAAACAGTATTAAACTTTAAAATATATGTAAGGGAGACAGAACTCTAATTCTGCCCAAGGTGCCTATTGCTGTGTCCTTTAAAATATATTAGATTAAAAAAATTTCAAAATAAATGTTGTTGCCTCTACTTTGCTGACACCTTAGATAAGTGTTTTTTTTTTTTTTAAAGGAACTCCAGGTGCGAACATGGCGCTGCGCGTGGTGTGGAGCATGCGGGCCGCCGTCTGCAGCCTGCGCGCCATCTCGGCACCCAGCGCGCCCTGCTCGCTGCGGCCCTAGGGACTGCGACCCGGTGCCATCTGGACGCTGCGCACCGGCCCTGCTCTGCTGTCGGTGCGGAAATTCACAGAAAAACATGAATGGGTAACAACAGAAAATGGTGTTGGAACAGTGGGAATCAGCAATTTTGCACAGGAAGCTTTGGGAGATGTTGTTTACTGTAGTCTGCCTGAAGTTGGGACAAAGGTGAACAAACAAGAGGAGTTTGGTGCTTTGGAAAGTGTGAAAGCTGCTAGTGAACTCTATTCTCCTCTATCAGGAGAAGTAACTGAAATTAATAAAGCTCTAGCAGAAAATCCAGGACTTGTCAACAAGTCTTGTTATGAAGATGGTTGGCTGATCAAGATGACATTCAGTAACCCTTCAGAACTAGATGAACTAATGAGTGAAGAAGCATATGAGAAATACATAAAATCTATTGAGGAGTGAAAATGGAACCCCTAAATAAACTACTTTGAAACAACTTAATCTAGCATAGTTGTCTTAAATTAGTGGTGGATAGCTATTTAAAAAGCAACTTTTAGCAAAAGAAACTACTTGTAACAATGTTTCCTGAAGAAAATACCCCTTAACTTCCTAATGACTTCAGATAAACACTGTGCATCTTTCCACAGCATCCTGTGATTTTTAGGCTAGGCTCCAGTTACAATATTCAGAATTCCTGAAATTATCTCTGGTAAAACTAATTACAAAAATTATGTAATTCAAGGATAACATGGTTATCTTAAACCTTATATGACACTGTAACTTGCTTACAGCTATCCTTGGATTTGGGTCAAAATTATCTTCCCACTAGAAATAACTGCCAGTGGAGAAAAGTTTGTTAGTTGTATAGTATCCAATGAAGAATATTACTATCTTAATTTTGCAATGTACTGTGTTTGCTGGTGCTATTTTTATACAGTGAAGTAACAGCCTTGCAGGAGAATAAACAATTTAATAATAAAATATTCAACTTCTTAATCATGAAAAAAAATAAAAATAAAAAATAAAAGGAACTCCATCCCACAACTAACTGAGTCTAGGTGGATCTGTTTGTCTAAGTCCATTCATTCACTGGGGACCACCAGTGTCCCAGGGCTGGCACAAGCTTTGAGGGGGGCATTGAGTCATTGAGTTCTGCCTTGCAAAGTCCAACCCTGTATCTCTCAGGCTTATCCCAAGGGTCACCTCCTCGGAGAGAATTCTCTTACCTATCCTTTCCAAAGTGATATTTCCAACATTCTGAGACTCCCATCTATCATATCATCCTGGTTTTTTGAAAGTTTTAATAAAAAACACTAAAAGCTTCAATTGTCGAAGTTTCTAGTTTACTTCTTTATTGTTTGTCTCCTCCGGGAGGGAAGGGTCTATCTAGTCTGTCTTGTTTGCTGTTTTTTTTTTTTTTGTCCTAGCCTAGTGCAATGCCCAGTATAAACTTCATGTTCAGTAATTATTTGTTTTTTAAAATAACTGTACTTATTTATTATTTATTTTTGGCATTTCTCTGGTTGTGATGCACAACCTTCTCGTTGTGCTGGCTTCTCTTGTTGCAGAGCATGGGCTCTAAGGTGTGTGGGCTTCAATAGTTGAGGCCTGTGAGCTCAGTAGTTGCAACTTCCAGGCACGGTAGTTGTGGCACACAGACTTAGTTGTTCTGAGGCATGTGGGATCTTCCCCAAAGAGGGATCGAACTCGTATTGCCTGCATGGGCAGGTGGATCCTTTACCACTGAGCCACCAGAGAAACCCCAGTAATTATTTCTGAAGTGAAAGAATGAATGAATGCAGGCTGATGTATGGCAAGTCGTAGTGAGTAGTTTCATTGCAAAGTTGATGGGTCATCTTTGGTTCTTACCATGTAAATGGCTGTCTTCAGGGGGTGAGATGGGAGAAGTGAGTTCACAATGAGAGGAGACTCCCGCCTGGTTAAAAGGAGGGAAGACCCTGGTACCAGCAACCAGGGGAAGACATAGAGCTAAGGAGAGAGGTGGCAGTGGGAACCGGCCATAATGTTGGATGGATTCTGGAGACAGTGAAAGCTGAATGTTTCTTTTTAGGTTGTAATTTCCCTATGTCATCTTCATATTTTCAGTAAAATCTCTCAAACTCAGCAGCTGTGTCTTTTGTCTTTAGGAGAGAGGAGAAAGGACCATACATTCTTGTTTGGGGCCAAAACAGGCTGGAGAGATCAGGGGCGGCATGAAGAAATTATAAAAAGGAAGCTAAGAGTGCTTGAGAACCAGCAGCGACCAGAGAGAATCTGCATCATCCATCAGCATCTCCCTAGAATTCTCAGAATTAGGGTTCTTTGCATAGTAGAGGAAAGAGTGACTCGGATAGCGAAAGAAGATGAGATCCCTCTGGCTGCATGATGAATGAGTTATTTGGCAATGATGTGCTTAATGTCTGTGTCCCATGAGACAGTGGTCTCCCTCTGGACAGGGATGCATCTGATTTATTTACTACGGGGTCCCTGGATGCCTGGCATTGGGTGGGTACTCAGTAAGTGTTTATTTTGTGAATGAACAGCTCAAAATGTCTTTGTGTTTCTTGGTCAAAAGCCAGAAGGGTTTGCTGATACATGAGGAGAAACTGCAAGAAAATCTGAGTCTGAGGATGAACGCCAGGCAGAAGCTGTGGGCAGAGGGGTGTCAGTGAGCAGGCTGCTGTGCCGGGAGGATTCAGACCCAAGCTCAGGCCCCAAGGATAACTGGCAGGGGTACTGGGTCTGCTTAGAGACCCAGGCAGAAAGGCCAGGAGAGCAGCTGTCAGGATACACAGAGGGATATAAACAAGAGATGTCCCCCTCAATGCTCATGCCAGCCCTGGGACACTGCTGGTCCCCAGTGAATGAATGGACTTAGACAAACCCATACACCTAGACTCAGTTAGCTATGGGATGAAGTTCCTTTTTTTTTTTTAAGTTGCCAGTGGTTTAAAAAAGATTTTTTAAAACCGTGGACCATTTAAAAATTCTTCATTGAATTTGTTACGGTATTGCTTCTGTCTTATGTTTTAGGATTTTTTTTTTTTTTTGGCTTCGAGGCATATGGGATCTTAGGCCCCCAACCAGGGGTTAAACCTGCATGCCCCTGCACTGGTGAAGTCTTAAACACTGGTCCACCAGGGAGGCCCCTGGGATGGGGTTCTTAATGGACCAGGATTGACGCTCATCGGCCAAGGGTTGAGATAGGCCTGAAACTCCTAGTGGAAAGACAGGCAGGGACTGACAGACCTTCTGTTACACGTGTCCCTTGACTCTGGAAGTGACCAAGAACGCTTGAATCGTGTTTAGTTCTTACTTCCCAAGACCTTCCCTCCCTTTGTGCCCTCCCCTCCCTTGGACCCATATTTACCCAGTTCGTTACCTCTCAGGCTTCTTAATGGAGAAGGCAATGGCGACCCACTCCAGTACTCTTGCCTGGAAACTCCCATGGATGGAGGAGCCTGGTAGGCTGCAGTCCATGGGATCGCTAAGAGTCAGACTCAACTGAGCGAATTCACTTTCACTTTTTACTTTCATGCATTGGAGAAGGAAATGGCAACCCACTCCAGTGTTCTTGCCTGGAGAATCCCAGGGACAGGGGAGCCTGGTGGGCTGCTGTCTATGGGGTCACACAGAGTCGGACATGACTGAAGTGACTTAGCAGCAGGCTTCTTAAAGCTTGGATGTCTTGAGGACCTGGATCCATGGCTCAACTCCAGCAATATTTCAATTCCAAACACTGAATCTACTTCCTATTTGACTCCTGGCCATTCTGTCCCCAGGTACCAGCCATGGAGGACGGGGAAGGAAGCACAGCCGTGGAAGTCTGCTAATCAGGAAATCGACTCCTCGTGAATTTTCTCAGGTCCTAATTCTTAAGGGGATAAAAAAGGTTTTTCTTTTTCTATCTATGTTGTCTTGAGAGGGAGTTATAGGATGATATTCATGACATCATATTCTTCAAACACGCTCTGGTAGGTATTTCCTTGCATCAAGGATTCATACTAGTACATCGTGCTAAGTTGCCTCAGTCATGTCCGACTCTTTGCGAGCCTATGGACTGTATAGCCCGCCTGGCTCCTCTGTCCATGAGATTCTCCAGGCAAGAATACTGGAATGGGTTGCCATGGCCTCCTCCAGGGAATCTTCCCAACCCAGGGATCAAAACTCTTATGTCTCCTGCATTAGCAGGTGATTTCTTTACCTAGTGCCACCTGGGAAGCCCACTAATACATAAGTGTACATTTATTGAGCCTTTAACCATGTGCAGACAATGGGTGCACATAACTCAGCAGACAGAAAGAGTGGCCAAGGTTTGCCCTTCTCCTTAAGTAGTTTGCAACGCAGACTTGGGAGCAAATCACAAAGTAAATAAATGTTGAATAGTCTTAAGTATATAAATGTGAGAAAGAAGGGATTTACAAGACAGATTAGAACTGGTTGTTAATTGAATTGTATCTGTAAGGTCTGCTACTGGACTTTGGGAAGAATTTACAGAAAATAGCAGAGAAGCCACCACCTAACCAGAATCTAATCTGAATCTTGGATTTAGGATTTGGCCAAGTACACAAGAGGTGGGAAGGGCAATATAGACAGTCAGAGCCAGAAGAATCAAGCCTAAGAGTGGTCCAGGGAATGAAATGGCTGGATCAGAGCACTTGTGTAAAGCAGGGCTGTGTGAATTAGGGCCAAAAGGGCAGCTTTTCTTTAGCAGGATTCTGAGAGCCTGACTGTGGACTCTGCCCTTTAACCTGGAGATGGTGGAGCGTGGATAGGTCAAAGTGCTTACCAAATCCAACTTCGCAAATGGAGCGCTAAGCCAAAACTCACAAAACAAAATGCAGTAGGAAAAAGTGCAAAGGCCTGTATGTGCTTCTGTGTGTGTGCATTTGTGTGTACATGCTTGTCAAGAAATAGCACAAATTCAAGATGACACCAGACTTGAATGGTTTTAATGATATTTGACTTGAAAACGATGGAGGTGTTGATGCATCTATAAACTCAGGATGAATCCTTGATGTTTGGCTGGGAAAAGCCTCCTGCACATCAGGACGCAGCAGTAGAAGCAGAGTCATAGTCTTTTTTTCCCCCAGCTCCTTGAAGAGGACCACTTTGCTGAAGTCAGCCAATATCCAGAGAGGAGCTTCCCGAGCCCTTTCCCGTGGGAGAGTTTTATTCTCACGTGCTATTTCCACCCGGGTTTTTCTTGGATGTAGGGCCAACTTTACTTTCTCAGATCACTGTGCATTTTCATGCAGAGATGACTGAGCCACTTGAGATCATGCCTTGAGAAGCTGTCAGGGAGAAAAAGTATCAATGTACAACCAGGTGACCGAGCAGGTGTCCTGGGAAGTGGAACTCAGGGCTAATGCGAGGAGAGTCCTGATGGACTAGGATGGTTGGTTAATAGCATATCAGAATCTTCTCCTTGAAGATTTGCATCCCCAGTGGATTTTCCCTTAGACTCTGGAGTGATGTTAACGTCTCAAAGATATTTACCCTTTGGGTACAACTTGTAGAGGTGTCACTGCCTGTGCTTAAGGTTTTCTATGAGGCCATCTTGTGATGCTTTGTTCAGTCACTAAGTCGTGTCTGACTCTGCGACCCGGTGGACTGCAGCACGCCAGGCTTCTCCCTGACCTTCACCATCTCCCAGAGCTTGCTCAAACTCATGTCCATCGAGTCGGTGATGCTATCCAACCATCTCATCCTCTGTCGTCCCCTTCTCCTCCTGCCTTCAATCTTTCCCAGCATCAGGGTCTTTTCCAATGAGTCAGCTCTTCGCATCAGGGAGCCAAAGTATTTGGAGTTTCAGCTTCAGCATCAGTCCTTCCAGTGAATATTCAGGACTGATTTCCTTTAGGATGGACTGGTTGGTTCTCCTTTCAGTCCAAGGGACTCTCAAGAGTCTTCTCCAACACCACAGTACAAGAGCATAAATTCTCCAGCACTCAGCCTTCTTCAGGGTCTGACTCTCACATTCATACGTGACTGGTTTTGCAAATCTAAAGCATTCACTATGGCCGTTTTCCCTACCAGTTTCCTTGAAGAGTCACAGTCTATAAATTATTCTGTCACAAAAATTCCTTTTTTTAAAATGTAAAGCAAATTCTGTCAGTTTGGGGAGGCCAAAAACATTGTAGTGGAAAAAGCAAGGATTTGGGGAACTTAAGGATCTGCTGTTGGGTTCTGGTTTCACCACACACTGGTTGTGTGGACAATGCTATGTGGCCAGTAGGTCCTATTTCCTTTTCCTCCTGTGGGCATGTAGGAAGATCTCTTAGGAGCCCTGGGAGTAGTTCTGCCCAGTAGGCCCTAAGCAGCATGACTGTGAAGCCTGGGGTAACTGGAGAGAGTTGCTCGGTCCCATGTAGCCTTGTTGCCAAGGCCGTAAAGACCACATGTCCTGGCTGCTGCAGATACGAGATGGCAGCTGTCCCTGGGAAACTGTGGAGCAGAGGCCCCCTCCTCTCGCCGTTGACTTGCTCTGTGCTCTGTGCAAGCAGCAAATAAACATTTGTTGGTTGTGTTAAGCTGCTGAGATTTTGCAGTTAGTTTATTACTCCAGTGACCTCATAGACTATAGCCTGCCAGGCTCCTCTGTCCATGGGATTCTCCAGGCAAGAATACTGGAGTGGGTAGCCATTCCCTTCTCCCAGGGGTCTTCCTGACCCAGGGATCGAACCTGGGTCTCCGGTATTACAGGCAGATTCTTCACTGTCTGGGCCACTAGGGAAGCCCGTATTGGCTAAAACACTAGTTCTGTGTCTTCGTCCCTTCAGGCTGCTCTAACAAAATACCATGGATAGGTGGCTTAAGCAACATGGTATTCATTTTCACAGCTGTGGAGGCTAGAAGTCCAAGATCAAGGTGCCAGCAGAGTGGGTTCCTGGTGAGAACTGGCTTCCTGGCTTGCAGAGGACTGCCTTCTGGCTGTGTTCTCCCTTGATGGAGACAGACCCTGATGTCTCTCCCTCTTCTTGTAAGGGCACTAATCCTGCTCTGAGGATTCCACCGTCACGACCTGATGTAAACCTAATTATTTCCCAACATCCCCGCCTCCTAATACCATCACATTGGAGTTAGAGTTTTAACATATGAATTTCTGGGGATACATATTTAGTCAACTGCACTTGGAAACCTTGAACAAGCTACCAAATAATGCTGAGGCTATAAAAAAGGGAATAATAACAAATCCTTCAAACAACCACTCTAAAAGTCTGCTGTGATGCTTAAATGAGCTATTGTAGATGTGATGTTTAGAGTGATGCCTTATTTTCTCACACATTTACTAAGGAACTGTGTTAAGTGCTTTCTTGAAGTAAATCTAACAGCCTCAAGAAGCAACACTTCCTAAGAGGGGGAAACCACATGTTATGAAATATACAAAGATGTAGAAAACTTGTAGATCACTGGGGCAGTCTGTGGGTTTAGTGGACAAGATTCAGGGCAAAGGAGGGAGCAGAGAGAGGGAAGACGAATCAGTGGTAGGTGGACAAAATCTCTCTCCTTCTCCTGAAAGATTTCACTTTATTATTTTTTTTTTTTACTGATTGTTCTAGTAAAATAGCCTTATTGTGGAAGATGAGAGCATCAGAGAACTATAAAGAGATGAGAAATGTTAACATTTTGGATATCCTCTCCCTGTCCTCTGTGTATTTTTCCTTTTTCTTTTTAAATATTGAATTATAGTTGATTTACAATATTGTGTCTCACACACACACATATATATACACACACACATATTCTTTTTTTTGACTCTTTTGCATGACAGTTTATCACAAGATACTGAATCTAGTTCCCTTCACTGTACAGTAAATGCTTGTTGTTTTTCTGTTTTATATATAGGAGTGTGCATCCGTTAATCCCGTATTCTCAAATTATCCTTTCCCCTCCTTCCCCTGTGGTAACCGTTAATTTGTTTTCTATGTCTGGATCTGTTTCTATTTTGTAAGCAAGTTCCTTTGTACTGTTTTTCAGATTCCACGTATGAGTGTTATATATTTGTCTTTCTCTGTCTGACTGACCTTACTTGGTACGATAATCTCTAAGTGCATTCATGCTGCTGCACGTGGCAATATTTCATTCCTTTCTTATAGCTGAGTAACATCCCATTGTACATACGGGCTTCCCAGCCTGCTCAATGGTAAAGAAACTGCCGGTCAGTGCAGGAGCCGCCGAGGTCACAGATTCGACCCCTGGGTCTAGAAGATCCTCTGGAGAAGGAAGTGGCCACCCACTCCGGTATTCTTGCCTGGGAAAGCCCTTGGATAGCAGAGCCTGGTGGGCTACAGTCCCTGAGGTCACAGAAGGGTCGGACACGACTTAGCAACTAAGCAACAGCAGCAGCGAGCAGAGGCTCCAGGGAGAGAACGCGCCTTTTCTCTGTCGCCCTCAGAATTGCTGGGCAACTGCCCCAATGTAAGTGACAAGCTGTGGTCCAGACCAGCTCTGACGCCTCTCTTTATCAGGTGTTGGACTCTGGTTTTATTAACTCTTGGAGGCCATAAAGCAATGTCGGTTATGCTCCAGCTTGCTCTTCTGCCCTCTGTTTGTAAACACCCCACCCCATGTCTTTCCCTGTCTAGGAAGGCCGGAAGTGTCACCTTGCTCTCAAGGAACTTAGCTCATCTGGCCCCTTGAGTGGCCTCTCTTCCCTCGGGGTCCAGATCATTGCTCCTCGAGAATTTTCCTTTGCCCGGGGAACAGAGTGGAATGGGGGACCCGAGTTCTCCTGGTTGGCCCACTGTCTGGTAAGTGAGCTGTCAGACATCTGGATGGAATGGGGTTTGCTTTTTGTTACAAGCAGCTGCAAAGACTGCTGCTCATGCCCCAACACCTGTGTGTGTGATGCACACGGGGGGACAGACTTTGATAGAGCACCCAGCCAGCCAGGCTCTTTGCTGAGAGTCCTGTGTGCATCGTTCCCTTTGATCTTTACAAGGGTCCGTGAGGTGGACTGTTATTGGTCCCATTGGATGCAAGTAGCTTTGGCTGTGCAGAGTCGCACAGCTGGTGAGTGCAGAACCAAGACCTGTACCTTCATCTCTTTCACTTTCAACTCTAGGCTTTCAAGTGCTATCCTAAACCACCAGCCCCGAAAGCAGGGCACCCTAAAGCTGGAGGGGGCTTCGAGCATGCTAAGTCGTGTCCGACTCTTTGCAACCCTATAGTCTGTAGCCTGCTAGGCTCCTCTGTCCATGGGATTCTCCAGGCAAGAATACTGGAGTGGATTGCCATGCCTTCCTTCAGGGGATCTTCCCGACCTGGGAATCGAACCCACGTCTCCTGAGGCTCCTGCACTGGCAGGCAGATCCTTTACCGCTGAACCACTGGGGAAGCCTGGAGGGGGCTTCGAGGGAGCTTTAAAAGCATTGTCAATGTCCCTGCCCCTCTGCCCACCCATTAAATCTCTGGCTGGGGCCTGGCCTAAGTATATGATTTTGTAAGTTCTGCAAGTAATTCTGAGGGCAGCCTGGATTGGGAACTGGTAAAATCCAACACTTCTATTTACAAAGGATGAAACTGAGGCCCAGAGCGGGGTTCTCCCAAGTCTGTGCTTCTGTTGAGAAGCAGAAGTGGAGTTGGGTCTGGGAACTGTTCAAGTCCATACAGAGACTCGCCCGATGTGGCCACAAGCACTGAAGGGAGGTGCTGATTCCACACCTTCAGGTGCAGTTGATTCCAGGCAAGAAGCCAGACACACCCGTGCCCGCTCCCCCTCCAACCGCAAGAGGCTCGTTTGTCCGTACTCAGCCCTCAAACGCCAGTCTGAGCAGTAGGAACCTGAGTTTGTCTCCCGATGGCCCTTTTAGAGATGCCGTTTGGAATTTTAAAGTCCCCTCTGTTAGTGCAGGGAGCTGATCTCCCGAGGCTGGTTTTCCCTGCGCCCCGACTCTGGTCCCTCTTGGCCATGCCCAGTGGGTCCTGACCTCACCTGTGGCTGCACTTCCCTGCGTCAGGTATACGCCTCTCTCCTCTCAGCCACGTGGCCAGCTCCACATGGCAAATTTGTGGCCAAAGTGCACAGAGGTTGGACTTAGGTTCTGAGAACCTAGTTCACGGAGGGCAATGACTGGACCGTAGAGGGAGGGGCGGTGGGGGGGGGAGAGGGGCCGTGGTCTGAGCCAGCCCGTCTGAGGAGGCGTGGGTGCTGAGTCACTCAGTCGTGTCTGACTCTTTGTGACCCCATGGACTGTACCCGCCAGGCTCCTCGGCCCATGGGACTCTCCAGGCAAGAATGCTGGAGAGGGCTGCCAGGCCCTCCTCCGGGATCTCTCCCGGCCGAGGGAGGGGACCCACATCTCCTGCGTCTTCTGCATCGTCAGGTGGGTTCTTTACCGCTAGCGCCACCTGGGGAAGCTCGGGGCTTTGGGAGGTCGGCAAAAGTGGCAGAGATGCCGAGATATTCCTCCCTCTTCTCGGGGGAGCCAGGAGCCAGCCTTCGATCCCACCACACTGCCGGCTGCACTGGGCTATACCCCTCAGCAGGGGGGAACATTTGGCAATGCACCCTAGGATGTGGGAGATAGGACCTGGAAGAAACTGAGGCCCTGGCCCCAGAGAGGGGACTCCCCTTCCTCTGGTGACAGGGGAGTTGTGTCATCCGGTCCTCACTTTCCATCTTGTTTGTTTAATCTTGTCAGCAATCCGTGCTGTTTGTCTGCTCACCTTGTCTGTCCTCCCACCCCTGTGGGGCGCTCACGTCCTCACTCAGAGCAGCTGCCTGTTGGCATGAGGGGGAGACCCTGCCCGTAAATGCCAGAGGCTCTGAGATGGGGCAGCTGGAGCCCAGCACCTTCTCCAGCTGTGCCCACACAGAAGACGTCGTCTGCATGGGAAAACAAGCAGGGAGGCACCTTGTGGTGGGTGTTCTGGGTGTTTCTGTAGCATCGGTGTTTCCCCAGGAGTCTCCGGTCCACGTTAGTGCTCCAAAAGCACAATTTTCAGATATCAGGTCCTGATTAGGTTTGGGAAACATCAAGTTCAGAGTCGGGTGGACTCTGGTCAAGGCTTACCAAGTGTGGAAGCAGGGAGTTTAGGCCACTTTAAACTCTAAGTAGTGGTTAAGAAGTTGAAGCCCCAATACTTTGTCCACCTGATGCAAAGAGCCAACTCCCTGGAAAAGACCCTGATGCTGGGAAAGATTGAGGGGGAGAGGGGGGTGACAGAGGATGAGATGGTTGGATGGCATCACTCACTCAATGGACATGAGTTTGAGCAAACTCTAGGAGATGGTGAAGGACAGGGAAGCCTGGCATGCTGTGGTCCACGGGGGTCACAAAGAGTCGGCCACGACTGAGCGGCTGAATAATGGTGGTGAAGAACATGAGTGCTGAGCAAACTGGTCTGGGTTCCAATGACCACTTATTAGCTGGGACCAAGTTCTTGAAGATGTACCTCGCTATCCTCATCTTCAAAGAAAGGATGATAAGTGTCCACTTCATGGGGACATGGTGAGTATGAAATGTGGGGATACATTTATGAGCTAGAACAGGGCCCAGTATGGAGCGAGCTCGCCAGAGGATGTCAGCTCTGGTTCACTTCAGCCGACTGCCGGGTCTCTCCCAGACCTCAGGCCTGGGCTGATCGCAGTGCTGCAGGTCTGATGGCCGTTTAGGCTGGGAAGGGGAGGGAGGAGGAAGACGGACTCTGTGGAAGAGAGTCACCCCGCGATGGCAGCCCAGGGCCCCGTTCTGCCTTCTCCGGGTCCCCGCCCGAGGCTGGGCTCCAGCCTGAGTTCAGAAAGCCCCACCTCCTCTCTCTGGTGCATGAGGAGTGACCGATTGTCTGGGCAGCCGAGCAGCTGTGGCTGGAGCGTAGCCACGCCGGCTTTAGTCACATGGCGGATCCGCAGGGCCCTTCCTGGAGCCCACCCAGCCCCACAGACAAGGACTCAGCCGTGACTCACTGGGTCCAGGTGGTGCCCGAGCTGTGAGTCACCCAGTGTCCCTTCCTCGTACACCTGGGATTCGGCATTCACAGCCTGGACCAGGTTCTCTTGCCTTCTCAGCCTCTTCTCTTCTCCCTCCTTCCCTCCATTCTTTGCTTCGTATGCCTTTCTCTCTCACTTATCAGACCCTGGCTGATCTCCCTGGCAATATGGACGGCTTGAGCCTGTCAGATGGGTGATGGAGATGGCAGCTTCCCAGGCCACCCCTGAGATGTCATGAGGGATGGTGGACAAGCAGGCAGAGGGGGAGACTTGCCTGCCCTGACCCGGTGTCGTTTCTGTAATCTGGGGGCGTGTGTGCATTAGTCTCTCAGTCACGTCTGACTCTTTGAGACCCCACGGACTGCAGCCCTCCAGGCTTCTCGGTCCATGGGATTTTCCAGGCAAGAATACTGGAGTGGGTTGCCATTTCCTTCATCAGGGGATCTTCCCGACCCAGGGATTGAACCCATGTCTTCTGCACTGCAGGAGGATGATTCTTTACTGTCTGAGCCACCAGGTTAATTCTGTTAGCCCCCTCTGCCTTTGGAAGCGGGAGCAACAGAATTGCTGGGTGGACAGACGTGAGTGCGAGAGGAATGGGGGGTCAAGGAGAACCCCTTTCCTGAGCATCGGTTCTAACAAGCCAAGGCTCTGGGGAGCTGAGGGTGGGGGCTCTGGGGCAGGATGGTGGGTGGCAGGAGAGGAAGGGGATGTGGAGGGGAGGCTGTCAGAGCAGTGCCCAGCTTGCCTTTAGTCCTTGCCAGGTCCTACCCTTGCTTCTGCCTCTGTATTAGACTTCCTGTCTCTGAACAAACTGAGTTCTGAAGTTCAAGGCCTGTGCCTGGGGCCCTGCGGTCCTGGCCGGTGGGGGCTGGGGGCTAGATCCCCACTGGGAAGTGCTCAGCGTTCCTGAGGGGTGAGGCTGGCTGGGCCCTCCTTGGGGTTTGCCAAAGCAACGTCCTGGACTGGGCTGGGAATGTGGAATGGGGTGTAGGGGCCCACACAGAGCAATTGGCTTTCCCCTTTGTGAAGCCAAACCACGCTGGGACCTGCCCCAGCCTGTGAAGTCTGAGACACCTATTTACCTGGGCTCCTGGCCGCGCAAGGGGAGAGGAGGAGGGGTGTTTAAAGGGCTCAGCCTCCTGCCGCCTGCTCACCCCGCCTGTCTGGGGATCTGGGAAGGCAGCAACTGCTCCTTCTGCTGAGTTAACTATTCCTGAGCTCTTCGTCACATCCTCTTCCTGGCGGTGGGCACAGGACAGAGCTCCATGAGGGGCCAGGCTTCCCCGAAGCCCTGCATTCAGGGAGTTGGCAGGGTGGAGAGAAAGAGACCAGGCGGGCGGGCTTAAAGCCCCGGTGTGAGCAGTGACCTTTCCCTGTGGGGGGGCTGTAGGCTGTGTGCATGTTCTTGCTGCAGAGGCAGGGCCCAGGAAGGCCCGCTTCTTGTACTGATCCTGGCTTGTTAAGCCAGATTTTATTGGAATGTTTACATGGGTCAAGACGCTAACATGTACGGCAATGTCTGTTTTGCATCTAAACGGCTTATTGTCCATTTGCTACTTAGAGTATTTCTCCTGCCTATCAAAACCTCTTGGGCTATATGAGAATCTGAGGGTTAGAAATGCCCAGTTTACCATTTAATCCACAAAATCCTCCATTTTGCCCTGAAGGGTTCTCAAACCAGTTTCTTGGACACAACCCTCCAGTTCCCTCTTAGGAGACACTGACAGGCTGGACCAGCTTGTGTAGAATCTCCTTTAATGGAAACTTGGAGGTGACTGTGTCCAAACAATGCCCCTGTAGGCTGTGCCCAGCCAAGATCTGGACTGGTGACCTTCCAGGTCTCTCTAAAAGCCCTCGGACCCTTGCCTGGTGGAGGGGAGGCATGTCCTCCAAGACCAGCCCCTGTGACTGTCGTTACAGCCACTCGCAACCCAAAGCCCCGAGCCAGGAGCCGCCCAGAGTCCCACAAAGGCAGCTGTGTTCTCAGGCCTGGCGGGGGCCCAGGGGAAGTCGGTTGAGCTGTGCCTCAGCCCTCCCTTCCCACCCCTTGTGGTCAGATCTGCTTTCTGGCCCTCCAGGCAGGCATTCTTGCCCAGTAGGAAGGGCTGGGAGAGCAGCCTTTCCCTGAGCTGGGAGCCGTGACTCACAGGTAGTTACCTGTCCTTGGGCTCCCTGCCAAGGCTATGAGGGAGCCGGAGGGGAAACATTTAGAGTTCATGCCTGTTGATTCCTCCTAAGCTTTTCTTGGGGGGGGGGTTGGGCTCTGACCCCTTCCTGATGAACCATAGCCTTTTAATCCCCCCCACCCCCCTGCAAGAAGCAGGGGTTTTCCACTTTTTTGCTTTCCCTTGGGAGGGGTCTGGTGCTTTCCAGGGTCCTCAATGTTTGTGTCTTCTCCCCGTCCAGCTCGCTGACAGGTCTGGAGCTGTGATACCCGATATGCAAGCCCTGATCCTTCTGTTCTCTGCATGGTCTTCTGTCCAGGGTGGCCCAGGACCCCAGGAGAGGCTGACCTCTATGAGCCTTGGGAAAGCACCCAGCGCAGCGGCTGTCACCATGCAAGTGGCCATCACCCCCTCACCCCACCGGCCCCCAGGAATCCTGGTCTCCTGTGATCACTCACATTTCCCTGGTGCAGCCCCACCCACCCACAGCAAGCTGGTGGGCACTGCCGATCTTGCCGTGAGGCCTCCGGACCGCCTCCACCTGCCTGGTCCTGTCTGGGGTGGGGGTAGGGGTGCTGTGACGGCAGACGGGTGTGCCAGCGGCCAGATTCCTGAGTCCCGCCCTGCAGCCGGCGACGCCCAGCCGGGGAGTCTCCAGAGGTGAGGCCGTTGTTTAAAAACTGGGAGCCAGGAGAGGAGACCCCCACATTCAAGGGGAGCGTCTTGGAGAAGTGATCTGGAGAGAGAACCACGGCAGCACGGAGCAAGGTCTGTTACCTGTCTTCACCTGCCCTGTGGGGGCCGGGGTGGGCCCAGGCTTGTGTACCTGGGTGTCTGGGGCCTGGCTGCAGGTCCAGATTCCTTCCTCTTCCTGGGAGCTTCAGTTCATGAGCCCACTGGGATCCAAAGTCTGGGTGTCGAGTCTACCACTGTTTGGATTGCTTTCTCCCATCTGATAAGCATCTCGGTGACTTAGAAGAGAGCAAGTTCGGAGCTGGGGCTGGACACAAAGAAGGAAGGAGAGGGCGGGCTGGCCTCTTCTAAGAACTGCTCACAGTGCCTAGTTCCAGGCAGGGAGAGGGCGAGGTTCCAGCCCCTGGAGGAAGCCAGATGATCGGTCTTCCTCTTGGGCCACAGTTAGCTGTGTGAGCTCAGGCCACCTGTCTCTTCCCTGGGCCCCTGACTGCTCTGATATGGGATTGGAGGGAAAGAGTTTGAAGCCTCACGATGTTTGATTTAAAGATGTCAGGGGGTCCCCAGTCCCTCCCTGCCCCACCTTGCCAACTCCCCCATCCCTCCATCCAGGCCAAAAGAATGTGTGGCTGTTGTTGGAGCTGAGTGGGCATCTGATCTGAGGCAGAGGTGGGCGCCCCATGAGCAGGGCGGGGCTTGCCTCAGCAGGGCAGCACCCTGCCTCTAGGACCCTTCAAGTATCACCCCCACCCCAGCCTCCTTCAGGATCCCTGCTCTGTGGCCTGCCAACCCCAGCCCGCCTGTACAGCCCCCGTGCATTACTGGAGACATTTTGAGTTGCTCCCAGTTCAGATGAATTCCTCACTCACTTTTTAAACACTTCCAGGCCTCCCTCTCTTTCCCCATTGTATTCCACAACCTGCTAAGCCCAGAGATGCGGGCACCACAGTCTCACCCTCAGGGTGGCCATGGGAGATACTGGAGACCATGCCAACAGCAGGAGAGGGCTCCCCTCCAGGCCACCAGCCTCTTTGAGCCACTCACCATTGGGCCTGTAGGTGGGCCAGGGCCTGAGAAAGGCCAATCCTCTTTCCTAGGGTGACACTGAGGCCACAGACTTCTCCTGCAAAGAGCCTAGTCCTTTCTGGCTCCCCAACTTGCTCTGTTGACCATGGGGGGCAGGGCAGGGTTGATCCCTCCTGTCTGTTTCAGAGGTGGGAGCTGGAGTCCAGGAGGATGTAGTGACATTCTCCCACGACAGCCTGGGAGTCACGCGCCAGCTGGGACAGGAGGCCAGGTCTCTGGTGTCATCCAGGTTTTGGCTACAGATGCGCCTGCTGTTCAGAAGTGTCCTAGGCCAAGGCCCTGAGTAAAGGCTTCTGAGAAAACCCAAGTCCAGAAACAGCAAAGGGCTAGTGCAACCTAGGGGTCTGTGTGGCTTCACCCAGGCTGCTTTGCTATGCCCTAGGTGAGGTCCTGAGTGGGGATCGCCTCGTCAACTGAAGATGAGGCCGCTCCTTCTCCTGTATTTTGGTGAGTATCCCTTCCCATCCTTCCGGGCCCTGTCATACAGCAGAGAGGGGACCAGCCATGGGTGGGAGGACAGTCTACCAAAGCGTGAACATCACCCATCACCCGGGGTCCTGGGGTTTGGAACACTTATCTACTGGGATGCCCATGAGGTTTCTCTGTCCTGGGGGCCTCTGAAGAAGATGAGACTCTTAAAAGGCTCCCAAATGCCTTCTTCCTACCTGAGGGTGCTTTGTGGCAGCCCCAGGGCTCTGGTGCTGAGTTTATTTTCCATCCTCTCACTCTCAAACTGGTCCCAGAGCCATCATGGCTTGAGTTCTCGATGTTCAGGGAACTGCGGCTGTGAAGTGAAAGTCGCTCACTCATGGCCGACTCTTTGTATCTCCATGAACTATACAGTCCATGGAATTCTCCAGGCCAGAATACTGGAGTGGATAGCCTTTCCCTTCTCCAGGGGATCTTCCCAACCCAGAGACTTGAACCCAGGTCTCCCGCATTGAAGGCAGATTCTTTACCAGCTGAGCCACCAGGGAAGCCCAGGAATACTGGAGTGGGTAGCCTATCCCTTCTCCAAGGGATCTTTCAGACCCAGGAATAGAACTGGGGTCTCCTGTGTTGCAGGCGGATTCTTTACCAGCTGGTTATTTGCAAAGTGTGGCGGGGCAACTTTTAGAGATGAAGGAGCAGACAGAAGGCAGGTCTCTCCCCATGTCCCCCGGACGGCCAGCAGCCAGCACTGCTCCGTTAACAGGCGAGGAGAGCTGTGGGCAAGCGTGTGTCCGCAGCTCAATTCTAAAAGCCACATATGGATGCCACATTTCAGGATCGACTTCTGCTTTTTTAAAGCTGACAGTTACAGACTATAAAATCAGCTTTTTAAAAAACCAAACAGCACCAGGATTGCAATTATTCCCACCACCAGTAGGTTGGAGCATGAAGGCGAGGAAGAGGGTCTAGCCTTGCCAATGGATGACTGCTTCCCTGGGGGGCACTAGTGTGGCTGGCTAGACTGCCCTCTCTTTAGGCTGCACCCCAGCACCCCCTGAGCCCCCTGTGATTTCAGGCTTGCCCAGCCTCCTATGTGCCCAGCAAGCCTGTTCCCGCGGGGCCTGCTATCCACCTGTCGGGGACCTGCTCATCGGGAGGACCCGGTTTCTCCGAGCTTCATCCACCTGTGGCCTGACCAAGCCTGAGACCTACTGCGCCCAGTATGGTGAGGTAGGTTCTTCCTCCACGGCCTCCAGGGGCTGGAAGAAGGTGAGCCTGGGGCACGGGGGGAGCCTGCCATCTGTTCACTGAACACTTAGAGTAGACTTGGTGTAGGCCCAGCCCTATGTACTGTGGGGAATGTAAGCAAAGCATAAGGCTGGATCTCTGCCTCTCAGGAATTTCCACCTTCGATGGGCAAGAGAAAAACGTACTCAAAATACCTTTTAACTGAACAGATCCTTTTCCTCTTTTGTTTAATAAAGCTGGAGTTTTTCTTAGCCCTTGGCCCTGGGCAGGATAGTCGCTCAAATCTGGGGCATGAGCAGTAGTTCAAGACAGGTCCTTTAGGTGTGTGAAGGGTGAGGTGCCATCTTTGATGGACGGAGTCAAGGCTGGTGGCGCACAGATGCTGGGATGTGTGCATGGCTTGTCTTCTTGCCAAAGCAGGAAGGGAGCTGTGCACCAGCCACGCTCTGCTGCCTTCTCTTCTGCCCGTGTTGGGCTAAGGGTGGGGCTGGAGCTACCAGAAGACTGTATGATTGTAGGCTGGAGGCTATCCTTCTAGGTTTTGTAATTGTCATGTGTGAAGAGCCAACCTGTTTACCTCCAGTCTCTGCATGTTTGGTCTGCATGTTTCACCACCCTGGGCAAAGCGGGAGACTTATTTATTTATTTTGCAGAATTTCCTTTTAATTAAAAAAATTTTTTTTGTGTGTGGGATGGATTGGGAGATTGCGATTGACATAGAAACACTACTGTGGTTAAAGCAGGTAACTGATGAGAACTGAGAGCACAGGGAGGTCTACTCAGTGCTCTTTGATGGCCTAAGTGGGAAGGAAATCCAAGAAAGAGGGGACACGTGTGTGTGTTAACCTAGCTGTTAACCTAGCCTAACACAACACTGTCAAGCAACTATCCTCCAATAAAAATTAATAAACATTTATTTTGAAGGATTTGCTTAATAATGTTGTGTTAGTTTCGGGTTATAGCAAAGTGATTCCGTTATCGTCTTTTTTTAGTTTCTTTTCCATGGTAGGCTATTTTAAGACATTAAGCATAGTTCCCTGTGTTATACAGTAAGTCCTTGTTGGTTATCTATTTTATACACAGTAGTGTGTACCTGTTAATCCCAGCCTCCTAATTTATCCTTCCCCCTGGGAAAATATTCAAATTGCCATTAAAGGACACAGATCAGTGAGGTAAAGGCAAAGTGACTTGGGGTTAGCAAGAAGGTTCAGCGGTTCAGCTGATAAGGAACCCAGCTGAGCAAATCCAGACATTGGAATGCTTTGCTTATTTAAGCAACTGATTTATTTTTCAAAGAGCCACTGTGAGTTTTCTGCTTTGCTTCTGGACCTTTCTGGTAGGAACTTCAGTTTTCCTTTTTCCTTCAGTAAGTTTGAGGTCTTTCCTTGCTCCTTGTGTTGCCCAAGGTGGAAATCACCCAGTGTTTTCTTGTTTCCCAGTTGCCTGTCTCATTTGGCCATTTTTTTTTTGGCCCTCAATACATAGATTTAGACAGGAAAGAGTTAGGGAGACGTTTTCCCTTGAGTCTCTGCATCTTTGGCATTAAAAAGACAGAGCAAGAGAGGGAGTGAGAGGCTGATGGCCGCAAAGACGGCTTGGGGTGTCTGCAGTTCCCTCTCCCTCGGCGCTCCTCGTCCTCAGGGCCATGCGGTGGCGTCTGACCCCACCTCTAGCCTCTTATTCTCCTGTGTCCTCTTGGCCACTTGTGATCATAGATGGCCCTGGGTCCTGGCTTTGGAGGTGTTGCACGGAGATGGCTGTGGTTTCTGCACCTCACCCACTTGGATGTGAGAAAGGCCATGTGACAGTGTTGGGAAAGGCGGCCAGCAGCAGGCGAGTCCTCCCTGGGGGCCTAGATTACTCCACTGGCATCAGGGAACCTGGCAGTGGGGAGCTCTCCAGACAACAGAATGAGCCCAGCTGCCCCCTTCCCGCTCACCCTCCAATCTTGTACCACTGAGCCATGTCTAAAATTTTCAGGATGTCCTCTGCTGGGTCCTCTCTTTGGGCGGAGCCACCTTCAGGGATGGACACTGGGCAGAGATCCGAGGCTGCTGAGAGAGGCTCAGTGCCAGGCCTGCCTGGACAGCCTCCCTCCCTCTAGGCCACAGTCCATCCTGCCCCACCCTCTGCCTCTCTCAAATGCCCCAGGGAGCCAACTGCCGCCCCTGCTCTTAAGCAGCAGTTTGAGAACACATAGGCGCTTGCAGAAGAGAAGGCTAGACTTTTGCAACTCGGGGGATGGATAAATCTCAGCTATTTTGCTGCTGTGAAAGTTGAGATGCCTTGGTTCTTTCTTCCTCTCGTCTACCAGGGGAATAAATCCATGTAACCTCTCGGAAGAGGAAAGGATAGGGCATCTTGAGTGTAGTGTGTAGCCCAAAGTCTGCCACTAACTTGTGGTGTGATCTTGGGCAAAAGATCACCCCCTCTGAATCTCGCTTTCCTCTTCCATGAACGAGTGTCAGACCAATGGTCTTTCGTGTCGCTCTTTGCTCCAGTTTTCTTTCAGAATGAGCTGACCATGGGGAACCAGCTTCTCTCCCCCACCTGCCTCCTCTCTGCCTTCTCTGATTTCTCTTTCCTTCTTTCTCTCTGGCCTCCCCTCCCAGAGGCCATTGGTTGCCGGCTGTGAAGACATACGTGAAGGCACGGATACTCCTCTGTCCGAGTGGACCCTGAACCCTCCCTGGGCACACGGGGGGCTGTGTGATGAGAATTAGGAATCCAGATACAACTCTCATGAGTTCTAATTTCAGTTTTCAAGTTTATTTTTATAATTAAATGATATTATAGTAAAGCTATAGTTTATTAAGCACATATTATATGTCTCAGGCATTAGACTGAGTCTAATTTGTATAAATTATCTCAATTAATTTTCACAGTATTCCATGAGGTATCTCTTATTATCCCCATCCCCATGGGAACATCCAGGTGTGTGCTGGGATCCCCCAAACTTCTGATGGAAATGCCTACGAACTGAGTTTTCTGAGTGGCTAGAGATGGCGCTGCAGTGGCCAGGCCCAGCTGGAGAGGAGGGCAGCATGGTACAAAGCTGCCTTGCCAAGGCCTGCCCCTCAGCCCCGACCTCCCCATCCCTCTCTGCCAGCCCCTACTGCCATATATACACCTTACTTGAGTCAGAGCCCCTGGTTAGTGCCTCTGTTGTAGATTCTTGCAGGGGTGACATGGTGGGCCCTGAGCCCAGTAAACTCACCTGGCCCCTGCCGCCTGCCTGCCTTCTGGTGTGACATAAATGCGAGTGCACCGGGGATTCATGACTCTTAGACATTTTAGCATTGCTCGCTGCCCCCTGCCAACCCTGGGGAAACTCGGGGGCAGTGGGGACACCTTCCAGCTCCAAACGGTCTCTCCCAGCTCCTGACCTCAGAGTATGGCTGCTTTCTCCTGGGCCAGTCTTAGCCTGTCGGCCCATCACCTCTTCTGCCTACTTTTGTCTCACTGGCTTAATCCTATTGGCCTTTGTGTCCATACTGCAGCCTTGACAACGGACTTAGGACTCGGCCAGCTTTGCCTTGTCCCCCCACCCCCTGCCCAGCTTTGCTGTTCCGGGTCTCCCTGCCTTGACTACCCATTAACTGTTTCGGACTTGAACCCAGACTGGTCTTTACCGAAAGAGCCTGAGGCGGAAGTCGCACCCTGTCCCCTGGCTCTCTCTCTTCCAGCTCCCAGGTAACCTCTGGGTAAATTCACTGTACCGTTTCCCCCTAAAGCCCAAGGCATGGATGAAAATGTCTGCGATGTCTCCATACCCTCATTTCCTTCTGTGCTTTCCCCAAGCCGTCGATCCTTATTTGAAAAGTAGGAGGGATGATAGCACCCCCTTCAGTGAGTTGCTGTGTTCGTGCATGCTGAGTTCCTCCTGCTGTGTCCAACTCTTTGTGACCGCATGGACTGCAGCCCGTCAGGCTCCTCTGTCCACGGCATTCTCCAGGCAAGAATACTGGAGTAGGTTGCCATGCCCTCCTCCAGGGTTGTTGTGTGGACCACATTAAAAAAGGAACTGAGTGACGGTGGGCCTGGTGTCTGGAAGGGGCTACATGTCCCAGCCCCTCACCCACTGGCCTCCTGGGACCTGTGTCTGCGTGCAGAGGCCGCCTCACCTGTCAGTCATTCTCCTGACACTTCTTCTTGGATCAGGACGCGCAGTTGCATAGTTATTGAAGTCAACCTGCCCTTGGGCCAGCCCACTGACCACCGTGCATCTGATTTTCAGTCTGGCTGCTGGATAACCCAGAGGCAGTCATGGTTAGTGAAGTCGCCTGATGGGGGGTGAAGACTTTCTAGGTCTGGTCCTGCCTCTGACACTTAGAAGAGGAACGTGACCTTGAGAAGGTCATGGCTTCTGTCTAGACCGCCATTTCCCCATTTATGAAATGAGGGAGTTAGTTAGCCTTTGTTGGTTCAGCTCTCACATGTCTGCCAGGCTTCTGGCTGGGCTGCATATGACCCCAAGGGTCAGCCATGATCTCTGCCAGGTGGACCCTGGCAGGGGCTAAGCCATGACCTTCAGTCCTCTCTCGGCTGGTGCATGCTGCTTGGGGACCAGAGGAGTTTTGCTTGGAAGCTTTCCAGTCCTGATTTCTGCTCCTGACAAAGTCTCCTCCAATGTTGTGTCTGTTCCATTAAATGCTTTATTTATCCCCCACTCCCTCCCTTTCTGGGGGAAAACTTAATTATCCAGTTGCCTTAATAACAGTCTTACACAGTGCATTCCTCAGGTTAATTAGCTGTGTAAACCAAACAGCTGTCATTTTTATCTCTTGGAAACAAGCTGAGGAGCAGTAGTCAGTTGACATCCCTTCCTCCTAACACACACACAAACACACACACCACATAAGCACACTCACACCCACAGGCACACACCCAACAACCACTGCCCTTCTGTGTTTGACAGACATCTGTTTTCTTGACCTCCGGCATGCTAGCGTGTACACACAGAATGTGAGAATGTGTTCATATCCATCCTGAGGTCCTTGTCCTCTGCTCACAGAGGACTTTGAGCCTGTCTCTGACCAAAATATCTGCTCCTGATTCCCAGGAAATTTTAGAAGATCTGAAACTTTCAAAGCTCCTTCCATTGTGAATCTTCATTTGGAGGAAACATCGTTGAGTTCTTTGTTTAAAATACAGATGCCCTTGGGAAAGGCGTCATATTAATCTATCATCATTTATATTTCAACAAGGGTTTGCTTATCAGAAAATTAGCTGTGGCTTTTGCAAAGGGTCCCAAGAGAATGAGACCGAGAATGAATAAGTTTAGAAGAGAGAGCAGAAAATGAAAAAGATCACTGGGGGAAAGAGTTGCTATCAGAGGGAAGCAAAACTTGGGATGTAGAACATGAAATTTGGGGGTCCTGGCTGCTTTGGACTGGGGAGTGTGTCTTGTGAGGTTAAAAGGAGGGAAGAGAGTAGAAAGGTGAGGTGGAAACCTGGGCACAAACTTAGGTAGCCTCACAACTTTGTTGGCCTGGCTTCTCACACTGTTGCTTCTTGAATCAGGTCCCTAGAAGCTCTCTGGGCAGTGCCTTGCTTCTTTGCCCTCAGCGGCGAAAGGAATCACTGTCAATGGTAGAACTTTCAGAGGTCCAGGAATGCAAACCAACTATCTGCACTCAGGTCTAGGAGGACACCTCAGTTTCTGGAGAAGTCTGGGCGGGGAGTGAGGTTGCCCTTACGAGGGGAGAAGAGAAGGAGCATCCTGAAAACCAACTCTAGTCCCTGCGATGTCCCATGGTTGTCACGTGACTGCTGTGTCCCTTGAAGCCCTACAGGATGAGAAGGTTTGCAGACGGAGAGCCAGGGAGCAGAATTCCTGCTTCTTCTCTTCCTAGTCCTGTGGATTTGAACACATTTCTTAGCTTCTCTAGGACTTGCCTTCCTAATCTGTCAAATGAAGATACCCACTTTTGATCCAGTATGCCTCAGAGATTTTGGAAGGATAAAATGAGATAATGTATGTATCATGCTCAGGTCAGAGCCTCAGTTCAGTTCAGTTGCTCAGTCATGTCTGACTCTTTGTGACCCCGGGGACTGTAGCACACCAGGTTTCCCTATCTATCACCAACTCCCAACATGTGTTGTTGAAGCCTGGCTTGGAGAGTTTTGAGCATTACTTTGCTAGTGTGTGAGATAAGTGCAATTCTGCGGTAGTTTGAACATTCTTTGACATTGCCTTTCTTTGGGGTTGGAATGAAAACTGACCTTTTCCAGTCCTGTGGCCACTGCTGAGTTTTCCAAATTTGCTGGCCTATTGAGTGCAACACTTTCACAGCATCATCTTTCAGGATTTGAAATAACTCAACTGGAATTCCATCACTTCCACTAGCTTTGTTCATAGTGAGGCTTCCTAAGGCCCACTTGACTTTGCATTCCCGGATGTCTGGCTCTAGGTGAGTGATCACACCATCTTGGTTATCTGGGTCATGAAGATCTTTTTTGTATAGTTCTTCTGCATATTCTTGCCACCTTTTCTTAATATCTTTTGCTTCTGTTAGGTCTATACCATTTCTGTCCTTTATTGTGCCCATCTTTGCATGAAATATTCCCTTGGTATTACTGATTTTCTTGAAGAGATCTCTAGTCTTTCCCTTTCTATTGTTTTCCTCTATTTCTTTGCACTGATCACCAAGGAAGGCTTTCTTATCTCTCCTTGCTATTCTTTGGAACTCTGCATTCAGATGGGTATATCTTTCCTTTTCTCTTTTGCCTTTAGCTTCTCTTCTTTTCTCAGCTATTATACGCATGCAGTATAATTTTGGAGTGTTGTGGTATTGACCATTTTGGTCATCAGCTTCAGAACTGAGCTTTCTGAACCTGGTTTCGATGGAGATAAGAGCTGTATGAGTTAAGGCTTTGGTCAAGATGTTAGTTCATGACAGTGCTTCGTAGCACTGGGGCTCGACTCCCACCTGGCCCCAAAACAGGCCCTGATTTTTCACCTTTGCTGGAAATACACATTGACGTATAAACGATGAGGCTTTTGGATCACAGGAGCTTCCCAGGCGGTTCAGTGGTAAAGAATCTGCCTGCTGAGTAGCAGACTCAGGAGACGCCGGTTTGATCCCTGGGTCAGAAGATCTCCTGGAGTAGGAAATGGTAGCCCGCTCCAGCATTCTTTCCATGGATAGAGGAACCTGCTTGGCTACGACCCATGGGGTCGCAAAGAGTCAGACGTGACTGAGCATGCACACAGATGTGGATCACAGTGGGAGTCTAATGGAGACTTTGCTGACCAAGGCCTTCAGGGTCCCATCTTTCCCTGCTCACTTTGCTGGGAAGAGTGCTTCTCCGGCACCATGTTTGGCCAACGTCTTATTTGTCTCTTGCTTCTTTTGCATTCTTGTTTGAAGTGTCTTTAACCTCTGAGCAGATAAGCTGGAGTTGGGGAGAATTCTAATAGCATGTTAGAGCAAGAAGGAGCTTCATTATCTCATCCCATCCCTGCACTTTGCCAATGAGGGAGCTGAAGTAGAGGGAATGTCTTGTAGGCAGCTGCATTTTTTTTTTTTTTTGATTCGGGCTGTCTTTCTCTCAGCCCTGGCTGACAGCCATGACCCTGAGTCCAGCTCCTTAGATGGACATAGACTGTCTCTGACTTGCTCGGGGGGAGGGAGCTGGCCATGGCTCAGCAGAGCCTGTTTTCCCATTTCCCTCCAGAATTCGCTCCCTTTTCTGCTAAGACACAGAGCTTTGATTTGCTTTGCCTTCCTTGTTCCACACTCTCCACTGTGATTGAGGCTTCCTGCTGTCTCCTTTGTCCTCCCATAGTTCTCTGGTTTGTCTTCCAGCCAGACTGCTAAGCTTCTAGAAAGCTCTGGGATAAGGGAAGAGGCCCAGCCTTTCCAGACGGAGAATGAGCAGGAGCCAAGCTGGCTGGAGGCCTGGCAGGCTGAATGCATAATAACACTGCGTCTCTGAGGTAGCCCGGCCAGAGGAGCGCTGGCCAAAGGACCCCGGAGAGGGAGGCAGCTGCGGCTGGGAGCTTCCATCTCCAGGAGAGACAGAGGCACGTAACACACACGAGGGGAAGGGCCTTGTGTTGAGAATCTCTCTCTCTTTCACACATAAACACACACACTCACACTCACACACACACTCTTACACACGTACTGCATGTAGACATACAGGAATAAAATAGAAAGGGAAACTGAGGCCCAGAAAGAGAAGGAATTGGCAGCTTGTCTTCATGTGGGCTTGTGCCATAAGCCACCCTAATTTGGGCCTCCATCCCTCCAGCTGGTTGACAAGCAGAGCTGCTTAAAATACCTGTCCCAAGCCTGGTGGCTTAGGCTGTGTCTGAGGATTGAGATAAATCCCTCCTTTAGCTACGTTCCTGTGATGAAGGCACGTAGGTGTTCAGCTCATGAGGCCATCTGATCTGTCATCACTGTTTGTACATGTGGAGGTAGGTGGCGGAGGCCTGGGGTGCCCCAGACTGACTGTGAAAACAGGGAGGATGCAGGGTGGCAAGCCCATGCTGAGTATCCTGGGCCTTTTGAGTTTGTTTAAAACAAGGCCTGGATATAAAAGTTAATATATATTCAAGGCATTGAAAGTTATTAAAAAATAACCAAGAAAAAAAGTTACCTGTAACCCCATTTCTCAGAGGTAATTAGGTTAAGCTATGTGTAGTTGCCATTTTGTAGGTCAAGATAGCTGAATATCAGCCATTTCATTTGGTTCAACCTAATATATTGGTGCACTGCCTTCTACCTACTGATTCCTTAAAAAATATGTATTTGTGATCATGGTATATATACAAGCTTAGGCCCAATTTTTTTCATAAAACATTATAATTTTTTTTATAAAACATTGTAAGCATTTCCCCCATGCAATTAAAATCTTTTTGTCAACAGTCTTTTCAAAAGTTACATAATATTCCATCATTTGGGAATATCAAAGGCATTTTCCTAGTCTCAGGTTGGGCTGTTCTAGCTCCTGTGTCCCACGGCCCAAGCAAAAAAAGAGCCTTGTTTCTGGCACTCTCTTGGCCAGAGAACAGGCTGGGATCCGTTCCCAGCAAGCCCAGAGGAGCTCAGATGACAGGTCACCGGAAGGCAGCTGGCCCCTGTCTCTCTGTGGGACATGTGCTGGGCGCAGACAGAGGATGGGTGGTGGAGAAGTTTGCCTCTGAGAGGCTGGGCAGAGTGGGGAGGAGGGCGTGCCTGCCGCCAGGGGCCAGAATAGGATCCTGGAGGAGACTCAGATGCCAGCAAGAGGCGGCTTTTGTCCAGAAAGGATTATTTTAAGTGCTTAGGTATTTGTGTTAGCCACTGATATCCCTGCAGTCTCTGTGCTAACTGAGCGAGGTTAGCATGACAAACCAGCTTTTTTCCCAGAGCATTTTCTCTGTTGTGGTCAGCCTCAGGGTCAGACTGAGCTCTGTGGATGAGACAGAGATGGTCACCCTTGACCGTGCTTCCTTCCCGCGACGTTGAAGTGAAGTGAAGTCGCTCAGTCGGGTCTGACTCTTTGCGACCCCATGGACTGTAGCCTTCCAGGCTCCTCTGTCCATGGAATTTTCCAGGCAATATACTGGAGTGGATTGCCCTTTGGTTTCTAGTGGAGAAGAGAGGATGGCAGAGAGGGAGGAATGGAGGGGAGGAGAAGAGAAGGGTGTGGGGAGGGATCCTGTCTGGCGCTGATGCCGGCACCGGCCATCAGTCAACGGGAAAGTCACAGAGCCTCGTGGAGCCTCAGCCTACTCACACCTGCAATGGGAATAATACTACACGTAGGGTGGTTGTCAGGCTTAAATAGATTATTGCACTGAAACTCTTGATACAGCACCTAGCACGTGGTCGGCACTCCAGTCATTTGTTGATTTTGGTCACCTCCTCACTCCCTCGCCCTTCTCTTTAAACTCCCAGGAAGGGAGGGTTGAGCAATAATATAAATGAAAGTGCTAGCCTTTCCTGAGCATTTACTGCTGCTGCTGCTAAGTCACTTCAGTCGTGTCCAACTCTGTGCGACCCCATAGACAGCAGCCCACCAGGCTCCTCTGTCCCTGGGATTCTCCAGGCAAGAACACTGGAGTGGGTTGCCATTGCCTTCTCTGTGAGCATTTACTATTCATTCCAAATGTATCTACAGAGGGCCTACTAAGTGCTGGGCACTTTGCTCAGCACTGGAATACAGCATAAAGGAAAGTAAGTTCTGCCCTTGTGGAGTCCACATTCTAACAGAGGGAGGCAGATGGCAAGTAACCACTGTGAGCAAATGCGTGGACACTCAATGAACAGTATGTCACGTGGAGACACTACTATGAACAAGAGTGTGGCTCGGCCAGGGATGGGCAGTGGCTGCTGTTTTATATAAGGCATGCGTGCCAGCCATTATGTGAGCACTAAACATCTCCCCACAATATTTTTTTAAGTATTTCATAATCATTTAAAATTCTTTTTCATTACAGTTTATCATAGGATATTGACTATAGTTCCTTGTGCTATGTAGTAGGACCTTGTTGTTTATCTGTTTTCTATGTAATAGTTTGTATCTGCTAATCCCAAACTCCCAATTTAACCCTCCTCCCCCCCCCCCCACACCTTTCCCCTTTGGTAACCATAAGTCTACTCTCTATGTCTGGGAGTGCATTTCCATTTTGTAAATAGGTTCATTTATATCATACCAAAATTATTGTTTAATAAAGCACTTTGGGAAGTGATGAGGACACCTCCAAGCTCCAGGAAGGAGACAATCCTCTTGTTTTGCAGATTGGTGGTGGGAGCTGGAAAATGGGGTGGGAAGCAGAGGCTCACAGAGCCAGGACTCCTGGCTCCCCTCCGGCACCGTCCACCGTTCCAGGCTTTGCTCAGTGGCGCTGGGGGAAGAGCAGTGTTGGGTGAAGAGTTTCTGTAACTCAAGGTGCAGACTTGGCACGTTAACTCTTCCCTCCGGGACTGAGCTGTCAGCTTCACAGGTTCAGCAGACGTCACCTATTCTGATGGATCATCCTCCCCAGCTTAGGGCCTTCCCTGGATGGGACCAAGATTCAGAGGCTGCAAGGCCTCAGGGATGGCTGGCTGAGCTTTCTCTTGGTTCTACTGGGTGGAGGCTTAGGGGAAACAGAGGCAGGGTGTGTGGGGAGGTACAGTCGCCTCTGCCCAGAAGGGCTTGCAGTTCAGGGAGGTTCTCATCCAAGCCTTGCTTCAACATGTGTGTCAATCTGGAGCCCTCTGAAAAGTGTTCTTTCTGCTGGACACGAGGTTTGGGACTGTGGTTACTCAGAGAAAACAGGTTTTATGTGTGTTGCATGAAGAACCTAGGCAAGGTCGTGATGCCTCGGTGGGGTATGTGTGTGCGCACGTATGCGCCAGGGCAGACACATGCAAACATATGCAAATGTATGCACATTCACACATTATGGACAAACTGAAAGAACAAGGGCCAATCCTCTGGCTGTGTTCTTTTCCTTGATGATCTCTGCCCTGCTCTGGAGCCCATGAGTTCAGTTCTGTCTCTTGTCTCACTCCACGGCATGGGCAGACCAGGGAAGGTGATGTTTTGGGGGGACCTCCCTGGTGACGCTGTTTCCTCCTTGGCTGCCCACTTTAACCCAGATCTTCATGGGGAAGAGACCCTGCCTTCAGCCCCAGGACTGCAAACTTCCTCCACCTTCCTGACCTTGGGACACCTGCCTACAAAGTTCCATCTGGTTGGACACCCTGAGCTTCTCTCCTGTGGGTCATTTCAGTTCAGTTCAGTCACTCAGTCATGTCTGACTCTTTGCGACCCCATGGACTGCAACGCCCCAGGCCTCCCTGTCCATCACCAACTCCTGGAGTTTGCTCAAACTCATGTCCATCGAGTTGGTGATGCCATCCAACCATCTATCTATCCTCTGTTGTCCCCTTCTCCTCCTGCCTTCAATCTTTCCCAGCATCAGTGTCTTTTCCAGTGAGTCAGTTCTTCACATCAAGTGGCCAAAGTATTGGAGTTTCAACTTCAGCATCAGTCCTTCCAGTGAATATTCAGGACTGATTTCCTTTAGGATTGACTGATTGGATCTTCTTGGAGTCCAAGGGACTCTCAAGAGTCTTCTCCAACACCACAGTTCAAAAGCATCAGTTCTTCGGTGCTCAACTTTCTTTATAGTCCAACTCTCATATCCATACATGACTCCTGTGGGTAGGGGATGCCAAACTGGGAAAGATCCTCGAGTCCCAGAGGTCAAGTGCTGGAAGGCCTTTAAGATCATCTAGATGGTACTAGAACATTGGCTTCCTGATGGCTGGGTCTTTGTTTTGTTCACTATCACAACTCCAGAGCCCAGAGCAGGGTCTAGGATGTAGTATGGCCTTAATGACTATTGTGAAATGATTGAATGACTCTACTTTAATATCCACTCAATTGACAGAGGAGAGCTAGGACTGGAACCCCAAATTCCCTTGTCCTTTTTTCCTGTCCCCTTTTCTAATCCTAAGAAACTCCACTTTTCCCAGGCCGCCAGGATTCAGTGAGATGAGCTAGAAAACTCTCTAGCCTCCACCTAGGACATGGTGGTGGTGGTATTTTAGTCACTAAGTCATGTCTGACCCCATGGACTGTAGCCTGCTAGGCTACTAAATCAATGTGAGCTTCTCCTTCTTTCTTCTTTTTGCCCTTAGCACTCTTTTCAGATTTCTCTCTGAGGCAAGGTCATATACAAAAATTCATTTTTTACAGCCTCATACCTCTCTCCCAGTCACAGCATCTATTTACTATTTACTTAGCTATGTGTTGGGGGCTGACACAGAGGACTTAAATGGAAAGATGACCAGTTAGTCTTGTTTTGAGAGGTTGGTCATTCTAAATGTATTGATGAAATCCATGAATCCCTTAGGGGAGCATTTCCATGAGGAGAATGTTCTAGGCTCTCAGTATACAAAGGGAGAATTCCCGGTATACAAAGGCCCCACCTGAGTCTCTGATATCTCCCGCAGTGGCAGATGAAATGCTGCAAGTGCGACTCCAGGCTGGCTCACAATTACAACGGTCACCGAGTGGAGAACGTGGTTTCATCCTCGGGCCCCATGCGCTGGTGGCAGTCACAGAATGGTAAGTGCCTGCTGCCGCCTCCAGGAGCCCATGCGTGAGGCTCCCGTAGGATGTGCAGGGCGCTCTGGGGCCCTTTGGGTTTTCCCACGTCTTTCTTATGGCGGTGGGAAATGGGTGGTTGGTGAGAAGAACCTTCTGTCTTTGTATTTGAGGCCTTTCAGATATTGTAGGTACAAGAGTTTATTGGAGGTTAATGAAAAGGTAAGAAGAGAGAGAAATGCCTTCATTTCATCCTACTTGGTCATAGTGGGCTTGCTGAAGGAACTGGGCTTTGGGAACAGATCTGTGTTGGGCTGAGGAGTTGAAAGTCTAAAGGTTTTAAAGACATCAAGGGACAGTGGGAAGGAAATTTGGCCGAGAAGACATGGGCTCTTGAATAGGAGCTATAAGTAGAAACGTACTGGTACCACGCCTCTCTGAGAGGCAGATGGGAAAATCAGAGTTAGATTTCCTGGAGCCTGGGAAGGTAGACAGTCTCTGCTCTAAAGTTCCTGGGTTTTGTGTCTTTCCAGATGTGAGCCCTGTCTTTCTGCAGCTGGACCTGGACAGGAAATTCCAGCTTCAGGACATCATGATGGATTTTAAGGTGTGTTTCCTGGGTATGGCAGTGGATCAGAGAGGGGGGACTCTGGGCTATGTGGGCTTGAACTCATGGGGAGCCCAGGATCCTTGTCTCCTCAGGCTGGAGGTGATGGTGCCACATGCGGGGTGGGTCTTCCTTCCTCAGGTTGGGGCTTAACCCTGAGCCTGTATCATGGGGACAGCAGAGGTACCACTTCTGGGAGATCAGGCCCCCTGTTATCCTCTACCTTTCTGCACCTCCCATCCTTAGCCCATCTAATTAATTCAGCTCTTCCAAGATCAATTCTACTTATACAGTTGTGTAATAGACACTTATACAGTTGCGTATTCTTGGTATACTCTGTTTTAATAAGTTTGCTGATAAGATTGAGTTTAACCAACAGCAGAACTGGCCAAGCCACATGTGAGATGTGCTTTCAGAGCCGTTGGCTCATTCAGTGCCATTACTTGTCAGGTTTTGCTTTGAGTCTAGCCTTTGGAGATATGCCTTTTGGAGGGAACATTTTCATTCATTAGGTCTTTGGTTTTCCTTTACAGAGATTTGATTTTATTCTTTCTACAGAAATAGTCAAATATTTAATGATAAAGCTTGGCTGATGAGAATAGATGATCAGGATAGATAATGTTGAGCTGTGACTATAAAGCAATAGGACCTAATATCCTATATGACTGAGGAAGTTGCTGTAAGAACCTCACCTCAAGAATGATAAAAGTGAAAGTGTTAGTTGCTCAGTCATGTCCAACTCTTTGCAACTCCATAGACTGTAGCCCACCAGGTTCCTCTGTCCATGTAATTCTTCAGGCAAGAGTATTGGATGGGTTGCGTTCCCTTTTCCATGGGATCTTCCTGACCCAGGGAAGATGCACGGTCTCCAGGGAAGATGCCTGACCCAGTGTAGGGGTCTCCTGCATTGCAGGCAAATTCTTTACCTTCTGTGTCACCAAGGAAGCCTCAAGAATAGGTCTCTAGTATTTTGAGAAATGCTAGAGCCATTTGAATAAATGCCCAGTCTCTAATGGTGACAACTTTGAAGGGCAACATTCATTTGGATGGATACTCATAGTCTCGTTGCTTTGTCATCACCCATTCATTTATTTGTCCATTCTTGCTACACACATAATCTATGCTTTTTAACAACACAGATTATATGCTGTTTAAAAACTGAATAAAACTAGATCACAATCCTCAAATTGCTTTGGTATATATAGGGAAGACAAAGAACCAGTAGCAAGACGTGTGCTCTGATGTTGGTAGGAGGAAGTACTAGGGACATTAGCAAGGGGGCACCCAGCTTGATCTCTCTTTGATGGGGATGGTCAGAGAATGCACCCACGGGAAGATGAAACTTCTTAGGCTGGTAATAGCCAGGTGAATGAAGGTTAAGTTCATTCCAGGCAAAGAGAATAGCAAAGTACAAAGACCAAGAAGTAAGAGACAAGAATGCATATAATTGGGGGAGGGGGCAAAAGAATGCACACAGGGTCTGGAAGGGCAAACGTGTATATGGTGGTGAGAGGCAAGGATATGCAAGGCTACAGACTGAAGAGAGATGGGTTTACAGATGTAAGTGGGGAGAAGGAGAGTGGATGAAAGATTCATGTATTCATTCAACAGATGTACTGAATGACTCCTATGTGCTAGATGCTGGGGGTACAACTGTGAACCAGCTGGATAGGGGGTGCCTATGGTTTACTGTCGTGGTTCTCAACCAGGTTATTTTTGGCCATTTATAGACCAATTTGTGGTTGGTACAGCTGTGGGCATGATATTGACATCTAGTGAGTGGAGGTCAGGGGCTGCTGCTAACCATCCTATAATGATGAGGGCAGTCCCCATGGCAAGGCATTATCCAACTCCAGATATTAACAGTGCCAAGGTTGGGAAACCCTGGTCTGGGGGAAGGAAAAAAAAACAACAACAGGAAACCAACAAATAAGCAATGGGAAATTGTGGTGACATTTATGATGGCTGCAAATGAGATCCCAGAATAGGAAATGATGTGGTGGGTGGGCAGAGTGTGGGCAGAAGAACGCAAGTTAGGTGGGTATAAAAAGATCTCTGTGAGGAAGTGACATCTAGCTGAGAACAAAAGAAAGAACCCACCAGGGGAGAGGAGTATCCCAGGCCAAGGAAGCCACGTGAACAAAGGCTCTGAGGAGGGAGCAAACGGGCTGTGACTGAGGGCGTGAGGAGATGGAGGTGCACAGTGGCATGGTCAGGAGTTCAGATGTATTCAAGAAGAGCGAGCAGAGGACTTGGATAGATAATCCTCCAAGGAGGGCGTACAGAGGGCCAACGCGTCCACAAAAAGATGCTCAGCATCGTTAGCCATCAGGGAAAAGCTAGTGGAAACCACAGTGAGCTGTCACTTGACACCTGTCAGAATGGCTATCAGCAAGATCAAGGGGTCCCTGGGCAGGGTAGTGGGTAGGATTCCAGACTTTCACCGCCATGGCCTGGGTGTAATCCCTGTAGTCGGGGAACATCCCGCAAGCCGTGTGGCACGGTCAAAATAAAACAGATGAGGTAAGTGATGGTGAGGATGTGGAGAAAAGGGAACACTTGTTTACTCTTAGAGGGAATGTAGACTGGTGCAGCCACTGTGGAAAGCAGTATGAAAGTTCCTCAAAAAGTTATTAGAAAAAAACGTCTACCATATGATCCTGCAATACCACTTCCGGTTGTATACTGGAAGAAAATGAAGTCACTGTCTCAAAGAGATGTCTGTAACGCCCATGTTCGTTGCAGTATTAACCAGGAGATGCAAACAACCTAAGTGTCTATCAGTGATGAATGGGTAAAGAAAAGGTCACGTGTGCACACACACACACACCATACACATATATACACACATGTGCACACACGTGTGTACACACACCACACACACGTGTACACACACACAGAGACTAGAATATTCAGCCATGAAGAGAGAGGGAGATCTTGGGACAACATGAATGGATTTTGAGGGCATTCTGCTAAGTGAGCTAAGACAGAATGATGAATACCACATGTCTTCACATATATGAAAGAAAGTGAAAGTGAAGTCGTTCAATCGTGACTGACACTTTGCAACCCCATGGACTCTAGCCTACCAGGCTCCTCTGTCCATGGGATTTTTCAGGCAAGAGTACTGGAGTGGGTTGCCATTTCCTTCTCCAGGGGATCTTCCCAACCCAGGGATTGAACCTGGGTCTCCTGCATTGCAGACGGATGCTTTACCATCTGAGGCACCAGGGAAGCCCTTTGTAAGGAATTTTAAAAACCTGAACTCATCAACATAGAGATGAAAATGGTGATTGCCAGGGCTGGAGGGAGGAAGAAATGGGCGGGGGGTGCTGCTCATAGGGTCCAGGTATAAGAGGCATAAGTTCTGAAGATCTAACGGACAATGTGGTAACAATTATAATTATTAACACTGTACTAGACACCTGGAAGTCGTTAAGAGAGTAGACCCGAAGTGTTATCATGACACAGGAAAAGATTATTATGTAAGAGGATAGACATGTTAACTCACCTTATTGTAATAATCATTCTGTAATATGGGGCTTCCCTGGTGGCTCAGATGGTAAAGCGTCTGCCTACAATGCGGAAGACCAGGGTTCGATCCCTGGGTTGGGAAGATCCCCTGGAGAAGGAAATGGCAACCCACTCCAGTATTCTTGCCTGGAAAGTTCCACAGACTGAAGAGCCTGGTAGGCTACAGTTCATGGGTTTGCAAAGAGTCGGACACAACTGAGCAACTTCACATCTATGACTATCAAATCATCACATTTGATACACCTTAAACTGGCGTATATCGCACATCCATAATATCTCAATAAAGCTTGGAAAGAAACAGAGTGGGGAAGCCGTTGGAAGGTTTTGAGGAGAGAAGAGTCACAGCCTGTTTTACATTTTAGAAAGGAAGTTCTTTTTGTGTGGAGGTTGGGTTTTGGAACTGAAAGAAGTTTTCCAAGCTGGGAGCTGTCAGCATAAAGACAACACGGAAAGCCATGAGAAATGGATAGAATCACTGAGGGCAGAAGTAGGTCAGTGCAGACCCGTCGAAGGGTCTCATGCAGGGAGCAACGTGATCAGATAACCCTGCAGGTGAAGTGTGGGGGCGTGGCTTGGAAAGCCTGGGCGGAGGCTGGGCTTGAGTTCCAGGCTGTTGCAGGAATCCAGGCTCAGCGCGATCATGGATGTGGGAGAAAAAAAGGGAAAGGATAGAATCAGTATTTGGCTATAGGAAGCCCAGTGGGAGAATGTTCTGGCCTGACTGCCTGGATGGTGGGCTGAGTAGGGATCGTGCCTTCTGGAAGTCAGATCTGTTTTCTCTCACTTTGCAGAAGCAGGGCAAACCTGCTGGGGCCCATGGTTTGCCAGGAGGATCGGACCGCAGTGCCCCTGAGCCCACTTGCCCTGTGCAGCCCTCCTTCTCCCTCCTCACTGTGGTTCTCAGGGGCCGCCAGCACTTAAGAGCGTCTTTCCGTGACCGTGTCCCCCAGGCGGGGTCACTCAGGCCTCCCCCTCCCCGTGTGTCCCTTCAGGGGCCCGTGCCTGCTGGCATGCTGATCGAGCGCTCCTCGGACTTTGGCAAGACTTGGCAGGTGTACCAGTACCTGGCTTCTGACTGCGGCTCCACCTTCCCCTGGGTCCGCCAGGGCCAACCCCAGGACTGGCAGGACGCTCGGTGCCAGACTTTGCCCCAGAGGCCTAACGGGCGCCCGAATGGGGCCAAGGTAGGAGAGGACACCCTGAGAAACAGGCATGGGGAGAGGTTTCCCACTTCCTGTCACTCATGTCATCACTCAGGCTTTGGGGAATCCACGAGAACCCTCCCCCTCCTTCGGGCAGAGCTTTGCTGTCTTTCCTGAGCTCCCCAACAGTGACCCCTTTAGGAGACGTCCGTGTAAGTGCGTGCTAAGTCATGTCTGGCTGCGACCCCACGGACTGTAGGGGTCCTCAGTCCTCTTCAAGCTCCTCTGTCCATGGGATTCTCCAGGCAAGAATGCTGGACTGGGGTGCCATTTCCTTCTTCAGGGGATCTTCCCAACCCAGGGATCAAACCCACCTCTCTTGTGGCTCCATGTTGGCAGGCATACGACCATGCCACCTGGGAAGGAGCCCTCTGCACACCCTCAAGACGTCTGGCAGGGCATCAAATGGAAAAGAGGACTTCTGGGCTTGGCCACAGCTCACCTCTTCCTGGGTCTCCCCTTACCCCCACTCTCTGCAGGTCCAGCTCAACCTTATGGATTTAGCCTCTGGGATCCCAGCCACACAAAGTCAAAAAATTCAAGGTCAGTGTGGCTACTCCTCTAGCCCGTGGGACTGTGGGTAGAGAACAAAATAGGCTTGCAGCTCAGATCGTGGAAATTTCTGAGTCTTTGCCGCCTTTGTCAGTGTGGTTGGATTGAACACCGGCCCTGCTTAAGCTTGTAGGGGTATGGTGCTGGCCCAGCCACTAAAAAGGCCCCAGTCAGGGTTGTGGGGGGTCTTTTCGTTATGGGAGGCTTGGGGAAGATGGGTAGTGAGACCAGAGTTCCTTTCCTTATTGTCCTGCCCTAGGACACTCTGCGTCTAATTTTTTTTTTCCTTTTCCCCCCATACCTGCCCCCTCCCTCCTTGCTGTTCGTTCCCCGCAGAGCTGGGGGAGATCACCAACTTGAGGGTCAACTTCACCAAGCTGGCGCCTGTGCCCCAGAGGGGCTACCACCCTCCCAGCGCCTACTACGCTGTGTCCCAGTTGCGTCTGCAAGGGAGCTGCCTCTGCCATGGCCATGCGGACCGCTGTGCCCCCAGTTCCAGGACTCCTGCCAGCCCCTCCAGCGCCGTGCAGGTGGCGGCCCAGGGCGGGAAGGGAGAGGGGAGCGGGTGGGGCATATTGTGGGCATCCTCGGGACCTCTGGAGAGGGGTGGGGCACTAGATTGAAGACGAGTATTTACTGTTTTAGTGATGGCGAAGATGAGTGTAAACGGTTATCGTTTTCAAGGTCCCATTTGGTAGCACTTCTTTGGACCTGCTTTATTATTTGAGATGATTTTTATTTAGTAACATAGGCACAAGTATAAGTATACATGTAAGTAGAAGTATACGCATGGGTATCGCAGGGAGCTTAAGGCATTGATTCTTTGCCCTGGCCACACATCATAACTTCCTGGGGAGCTAAAAAGACCACCTGGATCCCTACCTCAGACACTCTAATTGTATTATTATTATTTAAAGCTCCCAGTGATTCTAACATCTTTCCAGGATTGAGAGCCCCTGGTTTGGGGGACTTTGAAGTCCCATTTAGAGGTGAGATATGGGACAGGAGGAGAGAACAGAGGCTAACACAGATGCTAAGTTCACCCCAGAGCAGCTGAGTCAGATGCGTCAGGGATAGAAAGAGAAGCTCCAGCTTAACAAGTGACCCAGGGGCGTTTGCTGGGAGGCCAGGCTTGAGAGCCATCAGCAGAGGAGAGAGACCCTTGCACCAAGAAGCAGAGGGAGCTGTCATTTCACTTTCCTGCTTCTTCTACAATATTAACAATCGGGAGCAGGATACTTGTTCTAGTGATAAAGGCACACGATCAAATCCTATCAAATCCTATCAGGTGGCCTGCTAGGGAAAATAAGGGGACAGGAGCATTGGGCAGCCTTTTCCTTTCCACTTTCTGGGCCAGTGCTTCCCCCAGGCTGCAGAGGAGGCCAGAGAGAGACCGGCGCCAGGGATGTGTCAGCTGTTAGGGCCTAAAAACACAAGACCAGAACACAGGCTGAGTGTGATCGCTGGCATATGAGGATGTAGAAGAGGGTGAGGGCCTGCCCAGCCCCAGTGGTTCTCAACTCTTGATACACCATGGAAACACCAGTTTATAAAGTACTGATGTCTGGGCCTTGTCCCTGAGATTGGATGGAATTGGGCCTGGGCATTTATATATATAAAGCTCCTCAAATAATGCTTAAGTGTGTCCAGAGTTGAAATCCATGGAGTTAGAGGGAGCAGGCAGGCCTGATGAAGGATGTGCCATTCCAGCTGGGCAGGATCTTGCTGGTGAATAGAGCCAGAAGGGACTTCTAGGAAGGAAGCAAAGCGGCAGTACAAGCCACAAGGTGGGGAGAAGTGGGGCTTATACAAGGAGCAGCCAGTTCAGCTCAGCTGCGCTGTTAGGAGCGAGCGGAGGGCGAGCATGGAGCAAACACGGTGCAGGTCCTCGATGCCAGCCGGCGGGTGGTGAGCTTAATTTGGAAGACAATTAGCAAACAATTGCTATTCTATTTCTGTACCTTAATGAGTCTAGTAACAATTCATCATCTCAGTCTCATTAGCCAAACAACTGCAGTCATAGCTTGTTGCAACATAAATCTCCAGAGGGCCCACAAGATTTGCAGTTTACCAACAAGGCTGTGTGAGCAACCTTCCAGGCGCTGTTTTGCATTGGGCGGTATGGGGATGGCCAAATGCAAGGACCGGGCTTTTAAAAACCCAACTGGAGGAGCAGTGTAGGTGTGCATGCATACAAACACACGTGTATGTACACACATGCACACGTGCACCACACAAGCCGGCCTCTGGGGGTGTCAGAGGAGCTCAGCGCAGGCTGGAGGAGCTGGGGTCCGAGCTGGGCCCTGGGGTCTAAGCCAAGCGGGAGGGTCAGAGCGGAGAGAGCAAGTCTGTCCCTGGGATGCTCCTGTGATGGTTCCTCCTGGTGAGCGACGGCCCCGCCCCCAGGTGCACGAGGTCTGCGTCTGCCAGCACAACACTGCCGGCCCCAACTGTGAGCGCTGCGCGCCCTTCTACAACAACCGGCCCTGGAGACCCGCGGAAGACCAGGACCCCCACGAATGCCAGAGTATGAGCCTGGGATCCCCCACCTCCCCTGCAACCACTGGCTGGGGTGCTGACCCCTCTGGGCCGTGATGACCTCCTCTGGGAAACGGGGAGAAGCTCGTCTTTATTATTAATATTTAGATCTAAACTGAATTGCCCTTGTAACTAAAGCTCTCCTTGCTTTTTGGGCAAGGAGAGGACCTGTGAGTCACATCCTCCCACTGCCCAGACCTCACAGGGACCACGGGCAGGTTCATACTTCTGATGCCACATGCCGTTCATGCTAACCCAGGTCCTCCTTCCTCCAGCCTCGCCAGTGCTTTATCCTGTGTAGGACACACTTGGTCTCCCTGTTGTCATTCTTTCTCTTTCAGATGGCCCCCTGGGGGCAGGGCCCTTCCCTCCATAAATGAGGACAGCCAGGGTCCCAGCCTAGAGGACAGTGACCCAGCAGGAGACCCATGGTGGCAGTGGGGGAGGGTTGGCATGGGACGTTTGAACGGCTCTTTCTTTGGCCCCACACGGATATCATCTTGGGATGAGTCTACACACTGGGAGTCGGGAGGCCCCTGTTCTTCGTTTTCCTTTCTTACTGGTTGTATGAACTGAAATAGATTAGACAAGCCTCCTTGGGCCTCAGTTTCCCCGTTTTTCAGACCCGGGCATCTTACAGAGTCAGTGGGAATGCCAGCAAGTTAGCGTGGAGCGTGCTTTGTAGATGCCAGTGATGCCGTCTAGTGTTCAACCCCAGGAATCTCCTTTTTCAGGGTGTGACTGCAACGGACACTCAGAGACATGTCACTTTGACCCAGCCGTGTTTGCTGCCAGCCAGGGGGCACATGGAGGTGTGTGTGACAACTGCCGGGACCACACTGAGGGCAGGAACTGTGAACGGTGTCAACTGCACTATTTCCGGAACCGGCGTCCTGGGGCTCCCATTCAGGAGACCTGTATCCGTGAGTAGGGGACCCCGGGCCTCATCTGTCTATTAATCTGCTCTGGGCTCAACAGAGCACACGTCCCTGGGGACTCACATGCCCTCAGGAAGCATAAAGACTTGGGGGCAATTGTTTTTGACTTGGCCGTGCCTTCCTAAGCAAGTCACCCAGCCTCTCTGGGTGTCAGTCAATTGGTCAGTTGGTCATTATGTAGAACTTATTTTGAGTATGCGGCTGCTTAGTCGCTTCAGTCGTGTCCGACTCTGCGACCCCATGGGCTGCAGCCCGCCAGGCTCCTCTGTCCCTGGGATTCTCCAGGCAAGAATACTGGAGTCGGTCGCCAGGCCCTGCTCCAGGGGAATCTTCCCAACCCAGGGATCGAACTCGGGTCTCCTGCATTGCAGGCAGATTCTTTGTCATCTGAACCACCAGGGAAGCCCTTTTTGAGCATAGGAAAGAAAAAAGTCAATATCAGATACAGTTCCTGCTGTCAGGAAGCACACAGACTGTTTGTTAGTAGAAACAGGAAAATGAGGGAGCACTTGGCCTGTTTACCTGCCTTTACCAGGTTGTAATGTGGTTTGCTTATTTTTCTGTTTCCGCCAGCATTAAGAACTCCTCTATGGCAGGGATTATTCTTATATCCTTGTGCCCTAGCACAAGGACAGATAAATAACTGATGCTCCAGAAATGTTTACTGAAGGGACATGAGTCACCCAGGGGTGACTGAACACATCCATAATGCTCAGTGGAGCTTCCCGGGGGGCTCAGTGGTAAAGAACCCCAATGCAGGGGCCCCAAGACATGCAGGTTACGTCCCGGGGTCAGGAAGATCCCCTGGAGGAGGGCATGGCTACCCACCCTAGTTATTCTTGCCTGGAGAATCTCATGGACAGAGGGGCCTGGCAAGCTATAGTTTGTGGAGTTTCAAAGAGTCAGACACAACTGAAGCGACTTAGCACGCATGCAGCAAGGGCCAGTGAGTTTGTACAATTCGAATCGAAAGCACTCTGATTCAGGTGGATTAATCATGCAAAACTTTCCAGAAGAAGTAAGAGTCTATTTTGAAAGCTATGAAAGGCGCCCAGGTGTTAGGGTGAAAGAAAGTTGGGTCACTTGCTGTTGATGTTATCTGCTTATGGAAAGAATGAGAAAGCTTGAGTTTGACTTCTGTTTCCAGTACTACTTGCTGTATGACCTGAGTATGTTATTGCAACATCTCTGAGCTTCAGTTTCCTCATCTGTTCAATAGGGATAAGCATGGTCAATTCTCAGGGTTATGATAGGATTACATAAGGCAACATGCAAGAGTGCCCAGCTCAGTGCTGGCCACAGAGTGGTTTGTTCAGTATATCATGCCAACTGAAACTTTCATACTACATAACACGTACCAAGGACTTCCCTGGTAGCTCAGCTAGCAATGCAGGAGAATCCACATTGCAATGAATTCCAAAGAATCTGCCTGCAATGCTGGAGACCCCGTTTGATTCCTAGGTTGGGAAGATCCCCTGGAGAAGGGATAGAATTCTTGTCTGGAGAATCCCAAGGACAGAGGAAGCTCGTGGGCTACAGTCCACAGGGTCCCAAAGAGTTAGACGCGACTGAGCGTCTAAGCACATCAAGGCACAGCAACACATGCCAAGCTGAGCCCTGTTGCACCTGCTTTATTCCTCATAAGTATCCCCATTTTATAGATGAGCAAACTGAGGCACAGGGGAGCTTAAATAACTTGACTAAGGTGGTCAGGTCATAAGCCAGGAAGTGAGGGGGGGAATAAGAATTTGAACCAGGATGCGCTCCCCATGCTCTGCTTTTCCTGCCTGCCCCCCTGGCACCGCCTTTGTCTTGCAGCCTGCGAGTGTGACCCCGATGGGGCAGTGCCGGGAGCGCCCTGTGACCCAGTGACTGGCCAGTGTGTGTGCAAGGAGCACGTGCAGGGGGAGCGCTGTGACCTGTGCAAGCCGGGTTTCACGGGGCTCACCTTCTCCAACCCGCAGGGCTGCCACAGTGAGTAGAGGGTCCGAGCCTGCTGTGGGGCGGGGCAGGCGGCTCTGCGTGTGAGCCGGGTGCAGGCCTGGCTCAGAACGGGGACAGAGCCCGCCTGGGGAGGCAGCCAGGTGCTGGGACTGGCGGGAAAGCCTGGCGGCCTGGTTTTCCAGGTTTTCTGCGGGGGAGTGGCCCCGCCGGGTTCGTCTCCCTGATGCGTGTCCTCTGGAGTGGGGTGGGAGCCAGATTTGGGTGCCCCCCTCAGCTCAGCAGCCCCCCTCCTGTGCAGGCTGTGACTGTAGTGTCCTGGGCGCCCGGCGGGACATGCCGTGTGACGAGGAGACGGGGCGCTGCCTGTGTCTGCCCCACGTGGTGGGCCCCAAGTGTGACCAGTGTGCCCCCCACCACTGGAAGCTGGCCAGCGGCCGGGGCTGCGAGCCCTGTGCCTGCGACCCGCGCAACTCGCTCGGCCCCCAGTGCAACCAGGTACACCGCGGGCTGCCCCCCACGCCCCCGCAACGTCCCTCCCTGTGGCTCTCGGCCTTGGCAGGCCCGGAGACGTGCGCCGACGGCGGGGCGGTCCTGGGTCCGACCGCGGAGCTTGCGTGCTGGCGGGAGCCCCTGCGGCTGGGGTGCGCCGGGGAGTCCCGCCGGCTGACTCGGCTCTCCCCCGGCAGTTCACAGGGCAGTGCGCCTGTCGGGAAGGGTTCGGCGGCCTGACCTGCAGTGCCGCAGCCATCCGCCAGTGTCCCGACCGGACCTATGGAGAGGCAGCCGCCGGATGCCGAGGTGCGCTGTCTGAGAGGCGGGGACTGGCGGCGGGGGTGTGCAGACGACGTGGGGGTTGCGAGCTCGGGTGCGCTTGTGCTGGGGGGCGTGCGGGTCTGTGGTGTCTGGCCCACGAGGGCTGGGCCCTGGCAGCCCGTGAGAGTACTTGTTCCCTGCTAACCCATCCCCATGCCCCCGTGTCCCCTTGTCGCTGTGTCCCCCTGCCCCCCGTCTCCGTGTCCTCATGTCCCCCTGTCGCCCTGTCGCCCTGTCCCCGTGTCCCGGTGACAGGAGGGCTGCTTTGCACCTCTCTTCCCTGAGAAAGCGTCTCCCAGCTGTGGAGAAACCCCCTCCTCCCTCTTCACGGATGCAGAAAGTGAGCCCCGCGGGGGTCAGTTTGGCAGACCCCAGTCTGTTCCCAGCCCTGTCGCCCCGGGCGGGGTTGCTCCCCCGTCTCCGGGCATCAGCCTCCTAGCCTGGGAAGGGGCACCCTGCCTCGGGTGCTTGCGCCCTTGACGGCGGGCGGGTCAGAGCGTGCGCTCGGGGAGCGAAGCTCGGGCCGTGCCTGCACGAAGGGGCTGCTGAGTGAGCCCCGCTGCCCTCGCCATGGTTCTGCTCTGGCCTTGACAGCCTCTCTCTGAGTCCTAAGACCCCGAAGCCAGACGTCCTCTCCAGGGCACTCCGCGGCAGACGCGCCCTCCCTGGCCCCCGGCCCCTGACCATCCTTTCTCCCGTCCCAGCCTGTGACTGCGACTTTCGGGGCACCGAGGGGCCGGGCTGCGACAAGGCCTCGGGCCGCTGCCTCTGCCGCCCCGGCTTGACGGGGCCGCGCTGTGACCAGTGCCAGCGGGGCTACTGCGACCGCGCCCCGGTGTGCGTGGCCTGCCACCCCTGCTTCCAGACCTACGACAGTGGCCTCCGGGAGCGGGCCCTCCGCCTGGCCAGCCTCCGCAACGCATCCGCTGGCCCGTGGCCCCGGCCGGGCCTGGAGGACCACGGCCTGGCCTCGCGGATGCAGGATGCCAAGAGCAAGATGGAGCAGATCCAAGCCACCCTCAGCGATGCCTTGGTCACGGAGCAGGAGGTGGCCCAGGTGGCCAACGCCATCTTCTCCATCAGGTCATTCCCTCTCCTCACCGAGCCGAGGGGGTCCACGGAGGGGCCCATAGTGCTTACAGTCCTTTACCATCTACAAAGCCTTTTCCTAGCGCTTCCCTGGTGACTCAGAAGGTTAAGAACTTTCCTGCAATGCAGGAGACCCAGGTTTGATCCCTGGGTTGGGAAGATCCCCTGGAGAAGGGAATCGCAACCCACTCCGGTATTCTTGCCTGGAGAATCCCACGGACAGAGGAGCCTGCAGGGCTAGTCCATGGAGTTGCAAAGAGTCGGATAAGACCGAGCAACTTCCGCGTTTCACTTTCAATCCTTTTCATGGACGCCTCTCTTTTTCACTGTCACTGCAGTCCTGGGAGGTTGGTGGGATGGGTATTACTACGTCGGTCTTGCCAGTGAGGAAACGGGCGCAGCTTGGTGACGTGACAGAACCAGCTGTCCACAGAGGGGCAGAGTGGGGGACCAGGAGCGCAGGCACCAGCCCGAGTGCCCAGCACTGCCTGCGGGCGTCAGCGCTGGATGAGTCACCCTGGTGGAGGGCATGTGAGAGGCAGGGCTCCGAAAATAACTTGTGTTTGCCTTCGGAACGGGAGCGGTCCCACCCACAGCCCCCTCCTACTGGCAGAGGCCTCTTCTTAGTGAGGTTTGGTTCCGAAGTTTTCATAATGAGTTTTGCCTTCCCTGAGCCCTCGCCAACTCGCTGACCGTGGGGGGCCCGAGCCACCCTGGTGTGCAGTTGGCCTCGGTCTCAGAGCCGAGCAGGGAGCCTGTGGGTATCTGATGGGCTGGGCGTGCCAGCCTGGAGGGGCCTCCTGAAGGATGGTGCACGTGGAGCAGAGGTTGGCTGCGGAGAAGGGGAGGCTAGTGGCAGGGACTGGTCGGGTGGAGCTTCAGAGGGCCGGGGAGGGAGGAGTCTCTGCATACTCAGTGACCATGGGTCAGGGCGGGTGACCCCCTTTTGGGCGGAAACGGACCGGCGGGTCAGCAGCTCTGGGAGCCCTGGTGGGGAGAGGAGAGACCCGGGTGCCCAGGGTCCAGGCGTGGCTGACGGCAGCCTGTAGGGACCCCAGGAGGAGAGGGTCAGGGAAGCTCCTTGTGGAAGCTGGTGTGGGGACGCAGAGGAGAGCTAGGAGCCTTGGGCTCACACCCGTCCAGGAGGGAGACGTTTTTCTGGGTCTGCCTGCGTAGGGATGGAGGGAGACGATGCCGGCTTTAGCCCAGCAGAACCCCCTCCCGTCTGCAGCTTTCCCTGATGGCCTCTCTTTCTCCTGACTCGGTAGATGTTTCTCTGGGGGGATGGCTGGGTCTGGGGAGGCAGCCCCTCTCATGTATTTTAGTGGAAACTTCTCCCCCTACCTTAGGCGGACGCTTCAGGGCCTGCAGCTTGATTTGCCCCTGGAGGAGGAGACCTTGTCCCTCCCGGGAGACCTGGGGAGTCTGGACAGGAGCTTCAATCGCCTCCTCGTCACGTATCAGAGCAAGAGGGAGCAGTTTGAAAAGATAAGCAGTGCCGACCCTTCAGGTGAGCGGGGTGAGGGGGAAGCGTGGAGACCCCATGCCAGGCCAGGCTTCGGCTCCCCTCCCACTGTCCTCCGCCTCCAGGTCTGAGGGGTCCAGGGCTGGCTCAGTGAACCTCTCTTCTTTCCCCTCCTGCACCAGGAGCCTTCCGCGTGCTGACAGCAGCCCACCAACGGTCATCCCAGGCCGCTCAGCAGGTCTCAGACAGCTCCCGCCGGTTGCTGCAGCTCAGGGATAGCCGGAGAGAGGCAGAGAGGCTGGAGCAGCAAGTGGCGGGAGGACCAGGAGCTGGTGGTCCTCAGCTCGCAGCCCTGAGGCTGGAGATGGCCTCCGTGCCTGATCTGACGCCCACTATCAACCAGGTGATGCCTGTCGCGGAGCCCGACTTTCCCCCGCCGGCCCCCCGGCCCGGCTTGTCACACACCAACGGCTGCCCCACCATTCCCACGGGGGCCATTTAGACCCCACTGCCACCCCACCCATCTTGACCCTCAGCCCCTGCCCGGACTGCTCAGCAGCAACCAAGCCAACCAGTTTCTGGGGGCCCGGTTGCCACAGATATGTCTGTTGGCTGTTGGCTTCCCAGGTGTGGGATGGGAGTGGTTGTTGCAGAGCCTTGGGGACCCCCTTTGACACCCCCATCTCTCCGCAGCTCTGTGGGGGCTCCAGGGAGATGCCTTGCACCCCGGGAGCCTGCCCCGGGGAGCTCTGTCCCCGAGACAACGGCACGGCCTGTGGCTCCCGCTGCAGGGGAGCCCTCCCCAGGGCAGGTGGGGCCTTGCAGACGGCGGGACAGGTGGCCAAGCAGCTGCGGGCGTTCGGTGCCCAGCTCCAGCAGACCAAGCAGATGGTAGGTGTGGCGAGTGGCGGTGGGCGCCCATAGTAGGGGGAGGCAGAGGGGACAGAGCCCCCGGGCGAGTCAGAGCTCCCGTTTGGCAGCCAGGTGACACAATCCCAGAGGTGTCAGCTGACTTGCCCATATGGCCCCACAGCCAGCGGGGCATCTCAGGCGACTCTAGTGGTAAAGAACCCGCCTGCCGGTGCAGGAGACATAAGGTACTAGGGTTCAGTCTCTGGGTCGGGAAGATGCCCTGGAGGAGGGCATGGCAGCCCACTCCAGTACTCTGGCATGGAGAATCCCCATGGACAGAGGAGCCTGGTGGGCTACAGTTCATGGGGTCACGAAAGACTCGGACACGACCTAAGCGACTTAGCAGGTGGCACGCATCACGGCAAGTGAGAGATGGAGGCCAGTGTTTCTACATCACTTCTTGTGAGGCCAAACCGAGCTAGCTGCACCCAGGTGGATCCTGGGTAGCCAATGCCTGCAGACCCCCACCCCTTCCACGGGACCCGCTGAGAGGCTCCCCAGGGGCTTCGACCCCCACTGACCCGCAGCATGTGTCCGCAGATCAGGGCAGCGGAGGAGGCCGCCTCGCAGGTCCAGTCGGACACTCAGCGCCTGGAGACACAGGTGAGCGCCAGCCGCTCCCAGATGGAAGAGGACGTCAGACGCATGCAGCTCCTCATCCGGCAGGTGCGGGACTTCCTCTCAGGTGAGCTGGGCTGACGTGTCCATGCCTGCTGGCCCCCAGGCCCCCGTTCGCTGTCCCCCGACCCCCACCCCTCACTTCCCATTCCTCCATCAGCGCCTCCTCCCCCTGGACCAGTCCCCATTTTCACTTGGGCGGCTGCTTCCTCTCCCACCTCCTTCCGGCCTGTTCTCCACCCAACAGCCCGAAACATCTTTGAAACGTGCAGGTGGGGTGGCATTCCATGCACTCCTAACGTCCGTCCTTCACTCCACGGCCTCTGTCACCTCCTGGGTGTGGCCTGGAGCCCATCTATTTGACTCACAAACTGTCCTTGAACAGGTCAGCTCTCGCTAACCTCAGGGGTGTTCTCTCTCTTTCTCCGCCTGGGATGCTCTCTCCAAGGCGCCTGATTCTTGCCCTCCAGGTCTGAGTGTACAGATCTCCCTCGAGGGGACTTTCCTGATCATCCCCTCCAGTCATCCCCCTCCCCCAGCCCCCTCTGGAGTCAGCCCTTTGCCGCTCTGAGCCTGTGGTTGTTGAATTCTGTCAACGAGTGTGTTGCTTGTCTCCGCGCCAGACTCTCAACTCCAAGAGGCCAGGGATGGCTGTGTGTCTTATTCACTGTGTCCCTGAAAAAGCGCCCAACGTTTGTTGAATGAATAAAGGAAACTGGGGCACTCCCGAGCTACCCTGGGGAGTGGCAGAGATCCCAGGACAGGACTCGGGAAATTTGTGGAACTTTGGGCAAGTTGCTTTCCTCTTTGCCTCCATGTTCGCTTCTGCCAACCAAGATGAGAGTATTTTACAAGTTTATTCTGGGCATCAAGCAACTGATGTAAAATGTGTTTTGAAAAATGACAGGTGCCTCAGGAATATGAACCGATATTATTAGATTTCTGGTTCCTGCCAGGGTATTTGCTTGGCTGGGAGCCGAGGGCCTGGTGTAATGACAATGTTTCCTCCTGCTATTATTGGGGTGCCTTGGCTCCAGGAGCCCACAGCTCCCTCCTGAGTGCACGTGGCAGGTTGGAGAGAAGCAGGAAGGATCCGCCTGAGGTGCCCTGAGTGGCCCCAGGCCAGGCTGCAGTCAGCACCCCCTGGAGATCCTCAGAATGGGGCCGTGCCAATGGGGCCTGACAGCGGACGAAGGGGCAGGCCAGAGTTTGGGGCTCAGCCTCCTAGATAAGGAGGCCTTGCCCCCGAGTGAAGCCGAGTAAGGCTGACCCCCGCTCCTGCATCGACCCCCCAGCCGGAGGTGAGAGGGGGTTGGGAGCCTCTCCTTGGGGTGCTGCCCTGGCTCCTATGAATGGGCAGGGAGCTGCCAGGCTGTGGGGTGCCTGCTGCCCCCTCAACTCAGATTGAGTCCTGGGATAGGAGGCAGGGCAGAGAGGAGGAGAGGGGCCTTAGCCAGGAAGGGAAGGAGCCAGGGTGGTTCTTACAGCCTCCAAGGCCATGGGTTCTCATGTCCAGGGTCCTACTGCAGGCGGCATGCGTAGCAGCTGCTGTGGGCACGCAGGGTCACCCAGCGAGAGCGGGAGAGTGTGAAGCCAGCAGAGGAGGGCAGGGACCCCGTCTTAGCCAGGTCTTCAACGGAAGTGACAAAAATAATAAACCACGTGTATGGAGTTCTTACTAAGTGCCAGGCCTTGTTCTGAAGTGCTTCACGTATTACATTATTTAATCCTGCATGCCTGCCACTTTGTAGATGAGGGCGCCAGACACAGGGAGGTTAAGAAGCCTGCCCACGAGCACCCAGCTTGGAGCGGGTGTGGGTAGGGCTCACCTAACTCCAGGGTCCACACTCTAGATCATTCCACTCTGAGATGGAGGCCCCCCTCCTCGCCACACACACACACACACACACACACACACATACTCGCTTCCTTGTGCTTGCTCATGTTTGTCTTCTCCTTGCTCTCTCTCCCCTGCCCTGCCTTGCACCTGCTAATTCCTATTCACCCTCTAAGCATCCTCTAGGTATCTCAGTCTCCAGGAAGCCTCTCTGGACCCATCAGAGCGGGTTAGCCACCCCTCCAAGGGCGCCTAAGTGGTTAGATGCCCCCCGACAGGTGCTGCCCTCACACCCCGTGCTTGGCCCCATCACCCAGGTTTGTGCTCCCTTGTCCTGCTAGATTCCAAGCTCCATGAAGTCAGGAACCAAGTCCAATCTGGTTTGCAGCCTCTGCGCCTCATGTCCTGCCCCTCAGAGCAGTGAAAGTTTGCTGAGCCCACCCTGAGACTCAGAAGCCCACGAAACTGTGTGACTCAGACCAAGCCCTCGGGCACAGATGAAGTGAAGCGGAACGGAGGAAGGGCAGGCGCTAGGTGGGGGTGTGCTCGCCGTGGGCGGCTTTCCAGGAAGGTGCGTCTAAGCCATGTTTTGAGAGTAGGACTCTGCGTTAGGCGAGCAGTTGATGGTCTCTACTGGGAGGTCCTTGTGAAAGCAGGTGGTTGGGGAAAATCTCACTTGATTAAACTCAGCTGCAGTCATGGCCTGGGCTCCTGTGGTGTGCTGCTCTGGTCCCGTAAGAACCTAGTAGCAAAGAGGCATGGTTTCCACCTTCCAGGAATGTCCTTCCACCTGGCACGGGGAGGGGACTTGGTCTGGAACCTGTGTAGCCACCTGGTGAGGAAGATTTTGATTGCAGAATAAGGCTATTCTTACCTGGGCCCCCCAGAAAAGTTCCAGTCACAGGGCAAACCATCTGGGTAGGCGATGCCCCCTTCCTTCCCACAGTGGTACCAGTGGAATCTGTAGAGTGACCACAGGGAAGGCGATGCCACCTCTGTATGTCTGATCTTACTCTCTGACCCAGAGGTGGTTTGTGAAATTCCTGATAATTGTTTCCTATCAGCTCCTTTCACAGATCAGAAGACTGAGCTCAGAGAAGCTAGCTAACTTGGCCTAGGTGGCTTGAGTAGAAAAGGGGAGGCCTGAGTCTGGAGCCCTTTCAGCCACTCATTCGCTGTATACAGAGTGCCTCCGAGTGCCAGGCACCGTGCGCAGGGCTGGGTTATAGCCATGGCTGAATGGCAGTCCCTGTCCTCACGTTGCTCACGTTCTAGTGAGGAGTCAGATGGAAGACCCGACAAATGAGTAAATTGTTTGGCATGTGGGTGGTGATAAGCGTCCGGGAGAATGATGAAGCTGAGAAGGAGGAGAGGGAACGTCGGCAGAGGGTGCAGATTACCACCCTCGATCAGATGGCCAGGGCCTGCCTCCCCCAGAAGGTGACATGTGAGCAAAGCCCCGATGATCTTGACCCACCTTTGGACAAATGAGCACTCTGGCCCGAGGTGGAGGGGGCACGTGACAGGGGTGTTATTGCCAAAGAAACAGTTCCAGTTCCTGGCTGGTGTCCCCGCTCCAGGCATTGTTTGGGGCCAGCTGCCTGGCACCGCCTCCTCCTCCCAGCCTGCAGCTTCCTGGGGTGCCACATAGTTGCCACAGCTGTGCCAACACCCCTCCTCCTGTGGCAGGGCGCCCGGAAATCCTCAGAGCAGGGTGCTTGGGAGGGGAGGGTAGCAGCTCTGTGGGCAGGCTAGACGGAGAGGCCACGGGTGCCGCTGGGCCTGGGGGAGGCCTCTGACCTTGGAGGAACATGGCTGGGCTCCCCCAACCCAATGGGCGGCTTGTCTTCCAGACCCCGACATCGACACGGCCACCATCCAGGAGGTCAGTGAGGCCGTGCTGGCCCTGTGGCTGCCCACAGACTCGGCCACAGTCCTGCGGAAGATGAACGAGATCCAGGCCATTGCGGCCAGACTCCCCAACGTGGATCTGGTGCTGTCCCAGACCAAGCAGGACATCGCTCGGGCTCGCAGGCTGCAGGCCGAGGCCGAGCAGGCCAGGTATGGCCCGGCGTCCTGAACTCTTCTCCAGGACCGGGCTGGGGTTTTGCTCCCCGGCTGTGTGGCTGGAAGCAAGAGAGGAACCTCTGTAACTCAGAGGGGTCCTGGGAGACAGGAGGGGTGCTGACTGTGGTGGCAGCTGGTCAAGTGATGCCCAGTGTCCAGGCTCAGGTTCACTCAGCATGGCCACGCCTTCCATACTGGACTCCGTCCCCAAGGGCCGCCTCAGCTCTTGTGGTTGGGGAAGTTCAGTTCAGGTTAGTCTCTCAGTTGTGTCCAACTCTTTGGGACCCCAGGGACCGCAGCACACCAGGCCTCCCTGTCCATCACCAACTCCTAGAGTTTGCTCAAACTCATGTCCATCGAGTCGGTGATGCCATCCAACCATCTCATCCTCTGTCGTCCCCTTCTCCTGCCTTCAGTCTTTCCCAGCATCAGGGTCTTTTCAAATGAGTCAGCTCTTCACATCAAGTGGCCAAAGTATTGGAGTTTCAGCTTCAGCATCAGTCCTTCCAATGAATATTCAGGACTGATCTCCTTTAGGATGGACTGGTTGGATCTCCTTGTAGTCCAAGGGACTCTCAAGAGTCTTCTCCAGCACCACAGTTCAAAAGCATCAATTCTTCGGAGCTCATCTTTCTTCACAGTCCAACTTTCATGTCCATACATGACCACTGGAAAAACCATAGCCTTGACTAGATGGACCTTTGTTGGCAAAATAATGTCTCTGCTTTTGAATATGCTATCTAGGTTGGTCATAACTTTTCTTCCAAGGAGTAAGCATCTTTTAATTTCATGGCTGTAGTCACCATCTGCAGTGATTTTGGAGCCCTAAAAAACAAAGTCAGCCACTGTTTCCACTGTTTCCCCATCTATTTCCCATGAAGTGATGGGACCAGAGGCCATGGTCTTAGTTTTCTGAATGTTGAGCTTTAAGCCAGCTCTTTGACTCTCCTCTTTCACTTTCATCAAGTGGTTGGGGAAAGCCCGCTTTATTAAACTCAGCCGTAATCATGGCCTGGGCTCCTGCATTGCACTGCACTGGTCCCCAGAGGAGACAGCAGTAAAGAGGCTTGGTTTCCACCTTCCAGGAATGTCCTCCCATCTGGCACGGGGAGGGGGCTTGCTGGGGTCCTGGAATGGAAAAGCTACTACCGAGTTAGTTCTCGGCCTCTTGCCTTGGCCGGAGAAGGTACTGTCCAGGACTGGAGAGCACCTTCACTCAGAGCTCTCCCCTGAGTGAATTCTCCGCCGTCCCTTGTGCCCGTCCCGCCCCAGGAGCCGGGCCCAGGCGGTGGAGGGCCAGGTGGAGGAAGTCCTGGGGGCCCTGCGGCAGGGCACACTGGCGCTGCAGGAGGCCCAGGATACCATGCGGGGCACCCGCCGCTCCCTGCGGCTCATCCAGGACAGGGTCGCTGAGGTAAGTGTCATGGCTCCCCCCACCCACGTGGGGGAATGGACCTTCAGACCCGGGCGTGAGGCAGAGACAGTGTCAGGAAGGGGCCTGGCTAGGAGCTGAGATGGGGCCCAAAAGAATCAGGGGCTATAAGCCTTGGACCTGGCTTCGAGCTTGTAGTTTTCTGGCCTCATGTCTGATGCAGAAGCAGGGGTGGCCTCTGGGCTCCAGCAGGAGTAAGGGGGGATGGTCAGCTGGGCCGGTGAAGGCTGGGAGGCTTGCATGCTGGGGGCAGTTAGGGGATTGGATGGGGGTGATAGTGATGCCCTGATTGGAGGCATCAGTTTTTGTGGCCCCCAAACTGGAAAGAAGACCGAAGGTCGCTGCCTGTGAGACCCACCCCAAACCCCCGGTCTCTCTTTTCCCACAAAGGTTCAGCAGGTACTGGGACCAGCAGAAAGACTGGTGACCAGCATGACGGAGCAGCTGGGGGGCTTCCGAGCACGGGTGGAGGAGCTTGGCCGCCAGGCCAGGCAGCAGCAGGCACAGGCAGCCCAGGCCCAACAGCTGGCAGAGGAGGCCAGCAAGGAGGCGCTGAGCGCCCAGGAGGTATGAAGAGGGCAGAGAGAGCCCAAGGAAGCACTGTCAGCGGGAGCACAAGGAGCTCTGCATGCTTGATAAGACCATGGCTCCAAAGCACTTTGCATGGGCATGGTCGCTTCAGTCCTGTCCGACTCTTTGTGACCCCATGGACTGTAGCCCACCAGGCTCCTCTGTCCATGGAGATTCTCCAGGCAAGAATACTGGAGTGGGTTGCCATGCCCTCCTCCAGGGGATCTTCCCGGCCCAGGGATCGAACCCGTCTCTTACGTCTCCTGCATTGGCAAGTGGGTTTTTTACCTCTAGCCTCACCTGGGAAGCACCCCCATCCCAAAGCACTTCAAGTACCAGTTACTCTGAATATATCTGGGGTTCGGGGGTGGAGCTTCTGGATTCTCGCTCCTTTGGCTGCTTTTGGTGGAGCCACTTTGGGGATGTTGGAAACAGCTGGTCCAGTTCCTCTCCTTTCACAGACGAAGTGGATTTTGTCCAGGCACAACACTCGTCTGCAAAGCAGGGCTCTTGACACCAGACCCAGAGCTTATCCTCTGTCTGTGGCTTCCCAGCCCAGACAGGCACTCTTGATTTAGCACAACCTGAGTCCCATCATGGTCAGAATTAGATCAGAGAGAAGGTCAGAGAGCCATTCTCAACATCTCTAGGTTACCGGTGGTCCTGGTACAAGGGCCAAGCGGCCAAGCAACGCTATTAAGTGACAGCCGTGTATCCGGCCCTGCGCTGGTGGTGAGCTGGGAAGCGACAGGCGCTGCGGATGGAGGGAAGTACAGAAGTTAAGGTGCGGTTTGTGGCACAGGGGCTTTTATAGAGCAGACCCACCCCATGGGGGATATTATAAGGCACCTCATCTCCGCGTCCGGATGTGGGTGATATCAACTCCTTTAGCCAAAGGCCTTTAGGACTTTGGATGATCGTGATGATGGTGATGCAGAAATGGTTTTTCCTTTTTTCAGGGATTTGAGAGAGTAAAGCAAAAATATGCTGAGTTGAAGGACCGGTTGGATCAGAGCTCCAGGCTGGGAGAACAGGGTAGCCGGATTCTGAGCGTCAAGACAGAGGCGGAGGAACTGTTTGGGGAGACCATGGCCATGATGGACAGGATGAGAGGTGAGGGAGTGGTCCAGAGCCTTGGACCGTGGGGCATCCCTGAAGGCTGCTGCCAACCCAGGGTTTCTGAGGCCCACCCTTTGGAGCTAGCAGTACTAGGGGAATGAGAGCAATTGGGATTTCCTGAGTGCCTAACAGGAACAAGGCCTAGAATGGGGCCATGAGGAATGTGGTGATGTTCACAAAACTAGGCCTGCCTTCGAGGAGCTTGCGATCCAGAGGAGGGCATTTTTTCCTGTTGGCCATTAGCTCCATGAAACTGTATTTAACCGCACAAGGAGGTCTGTGGTGAAAGCCTGAATAATAGGCGCTTGAGGGGCTCAGAGGATACACAATGTCAGAGAGAAATGTTCAGTGACGGTAGTGTTCAAAAAAGAAAAAAAGATCAGATTTGAGGTGGGCCCGAAAGGATGAGGCTGTGAGGAAGAGGAGGGGCATCAGGACAGGGTGGTTAGGGAGACACTAGAGGATGTGGGCAGGACCACCCTCCTGGGGAGGAGGGTTGACGAGGACAAAACCGGTGGGAACGAAGGAGCATGGAGACAACTGGCTGGTGCCCATGGCTGACCCACACGCCAGGAGGAAGGGGACAGACACAGCCCTGGAGGCAGAAGGAAACCATCCAGCAAGTCACAATGAATGGAGCTTTCGAAAGTGCTCTGAGGCTCCCCAGAAAGGCGAACAGGGGCTTCCAGGCTCACTCTCTTAGGATGCGATGATGGGGTCATGGCCCTGGGGTGCCCTGTGAGCACCCCAGAGTTTCTTTGAATTTTGGAGAAAGCTTTTGACAAAATTCTGTTTGGCTAGCCAGATGGACGGAATGGAGAAGGGTGGGCTGGTGAGTTGACAGTGAGTGGATTCGAGGCTGTGGCCAGCTGCACCTGAAGCGGGAGGTGTGAGGGGCTGACCCAGATGGAGGAGCCCAGCCCTGGGCCAGTGCTTGCCCTGACTTTGTCCATCAGCATTCTGTAAGACAGAGAATGTGCTAATCAAATCTGAGGATGGCAGGTGGCAGATACACTGAATAACAGAATGAGCATTCTAAGTCTCAGAAGGATGGGCTGAAACTAACAGGAAAAAATGAAGTAAAGAGAAACATTCTCTCTCAACCTGGCGTTGTCTGGACTCACAAGTATAGCTCAGGTAAGGGCCAGCTACTCAGGGGCTAATGTAGCTAAAAACCTTATAACTGGTAAGTGATAAACACTTACAAATTGTTACTCACCTGAAAAAGATCCAGGAATTTTGAGGTAAGCCAGAAGTGCCTTGCTCCTGACAGAAGAGCTAATAAACACAAAGCAGCCAAAATACGGGGAGTAATGGCTCAAGGGTAATATTAAAAATATTTAGTAACTAAATATTTAGCACACCAGTTGGTGTGCCCTGCACCTACTACCCGCCAGAAAAACACTCACTGAAGCAAGCATTTACCTGCTTGCTGGAATTTACCTTTAATTGCAGGGTTATGGGGAAGATTATGCATAGGGAGCCCCTAGGAATGAGAACGGAGGAAGAGAACAGCAGCTATTAAAATGTCACTATTTTATTATGGCCCATAGGTCCAAATGGGGGCCTACTGGCTGAATGTCAACTTGGTAATAACCCCTGCTACACTCCACTGATAGTCTCACCGGGGAGATGGGGTTCAGTGGGGGCCAGTACATCTCCAGAAGAGATATTGACGAACCAGTGTACATCGGGGGTCAGGGCGGGGGTGAGCAGGGTTGGGAAGTAGGGAAGGCTTGGTGATTCTAGCAGGTGAGGCATGGAGGAAGAAACTAGGGCGGTTTCCTCTGGGGAAGACGAGGCTCAGACATGTGAAGGACTGCCACATGGGAGGCATAGCAGATTGAGTCTTAACAGCCCAGGAGACAGACCTAGGACCACGGGGTGGAAGGAAGACGTGCTCAGATTCTGGCTTAATGAGAAGACTTTGTAATGAGGACTGCCTGAGGATGGAGCCTTGTGAGGCAGTGAGCCCCACTGCCGCCCTGCTCTGGGAAGTTGAGGCTGAGGCTGAGTACCAGCTCCTGTGAATGCCGACAGGAGGTCCAGGCTGGACCAGATCCCTGCGGAGTCCTTCACATCTCCACACATAACCTGGGAGGTGGGATGTGGAATGAACCAGCGGGGCAGGACTAGGTGTATCTGGAGTGTTGGGGAGAGAAAATGGGGAGGAATCCAGCCCTCCAGCTCTTTTGCCCTGGTGCCCGCCAGGATCGCTTGCGGGATGGCAGCTGACCAGGTCCGTTGCAGCGAGTGTCTAACCTTGGTGCCGGGGCCTCTAGCATCGGCATGGGACTGCTCCACCTAGAGCCAAGGAGAAACGTAGGGGCAGGGACCCCCGGGTCCAGTCCCGGCCCGGTTTCTCTAAAAGTGGGAGAGGGGGCTGGGGAGAGCTGCCTTGGAGGGCCAGGCTTCCCTCGGGGTGCAGGTGTTTTCTCCGGCAGGTGCAGCTCCGGGTGGGCGGGAGGGGACGGAAGGGTTGGGAGTCTCAGTACATCTCACCGGCTCCTCTCCCCGCTCCGGCTGTTCTCTCGGCCCTCAGACATGGAGTCAGAGCTGCTTCAGGGGAGCCAGGCCATCGTGCTCCGCTCGGCAGACCTGAAGGGGCTGGAGCAGCACGTGGAACAGATTCGGAACCACATCAACGGGCGCGTGCTCTACTACGCCACCTGCAAGTGAGGCGGGACCCCGCCGCCGCCCTCTCGGCTCCCGGGGGCCCGGCTGGCTGGCAGTACTTTCCTGCTCCAGGAGACTCTTCCGCAGCCTAAAGCACATCCGGGACCACCCCCAGGATGCAGCTGAGCCTGGGCCGGTGGGGCAGCTACAGCTGGGGGACGGCGACTGTGGAGGCGGGCCCATGTCAGCGTGACCAGCAGCTCTCGAGTGAAGGGCGCTTGGCTGGGCAGTGTCCTTGCCCTTCACCCTCCACTGAGGCTGTAACTAAAAACGATGCACAAGGGAAAAGTCCAATAAAAATCTCAGGAAAGGAGCCTGGAGGTCCAAAGAGGGGAAATATTCTGTCTCCCTGTTACATAAACCTTTTTCGCCTGTTTCTGTCTCCAGTCTGGGGTCCCTGGGTGCTCCCCTGCTCAAGCCCAAGGCCTGGTGGTGTATGAAGCATAGGCTGGCCCCCTCTGCCCTGTCTAGCTGGCGCACCACCCAGGCTTAGGGAGACGGGGCCCATTTGCTCCAGGAACTGATTGAATTCCTTCCTTGAGAGGCCGGAGGAGCCGTTTTCATCTTTGAATAACTATCCAGTTTCTCATTTGTAGATGAAGAAAGAGAAACCCAGACATAGGGAGGAAGTTGTTCGAAATCACACAACTCCGAGAGGCAGAACTAAGACTAGACTTTGTGTCTCTTGGGATTTTAAAAAGAAGCTGTAAACGGGTGTGTGTGTGTGTGTGTGTGTGTGTGGGCAGATATGCAAGTGGCACGAATATTTATGTGTTAACCGTGGTTCCATGCTAGCGTTTTAGCTACATTAACTGCTTGGTCGTGACTGATCACAGTAATTATTTACGGAGCGTGTACATTTTATCTCATGATATGGGTGGCACTGTTGCTCCCATTTGATAGGCAAGGAAACCAAGGCACCAAAGGCTCACAGACGTGGCAGGCAGGGCCGAGCTGAGCCTCAAACCCACGTTCATCTGTTAGAGGCATTAGGATGGATGCTGAGCTGGGCTGTCTGGGTTCCAATGGCACCTACCTCCAAGGGGCTGTTGGAGAGAAAAATGAGTTGATGTGTATAGCTCACGACACTGGGTGCCTGGCCCACCCCCCAGAGCTCCTGCCCTTGCGAGGTCCCGCCTGACCTCCAGCTCTCCTTGCATCTTCCACTCCGCAAAGCCCAGAAGCCCCTGAGCCATTTCTGACTTAGAGAAGGATCAAAAGAAGCCTCATAGAGAAAAATATGTCCATTTTATTCAGCACAACACAGAGCAGGAAGCTGGAGGGGGCGGAGGACAAGAAAACCGGCGGGACAAGAACAATGTGCCTGATTTTCAGGGAGAGAAAGGAGCAGAAGCAGCATTTGAATGACTGGCTGAAAGGACAACAGTAGACTTCCAATTTTTACTTAATTGAGTGTGTGTGTGTGTCTGTGTCTGTGTCTGTGTGTGTGTGTGTGTGTGTGTGTGTAGGGCGTCTGGCCAGGATAAAAAGTGCTTACAGTACCTAGTGGTGGGTTTCTTTCTGTTTCATCTTGGAGGGTGTAGTCCTGCTTTTGGATGGGGGTGGAGGCATAGGCGGATCAGAAGTGGATCGTCCCGGAGTTGGTGAGTTGGGAGGAGAGCTCACAGGCAGACTGCGATGCTGCCTGTCACTCACGCAGACGGGCAGGCCCCTCCGTCAATGAGAGGCTGGAGCGAGTGTGTGCTGAGTGGGGAGGCTGGGTAGCTGCTCCATATGGCTTTGCTTGGAAATGGCAACACAGATGGGCCAGCCCGTTAAGCTTTTCATGACGACACAGACCTGGGCACGAGCTGTCTACGCACGCTGCGCAGAGCCACCCCGGCGGGGGCGGGCGTGTCAGGGCGGGGGGCACGGAGCAGGCAGGCCTGGGAGGATGCCACTCCTCCTGCCCACAGCTTCCTGAAGCTCCACCGCACCGGGGCTCGCTCCTGGGCCTTCGGGGAGGCTCTGCCCTGGGCGGCAGCCGGCTGCTGCGTCCGATCAGGCCTTGGTCTGCTCGCTCTCCCTCCCTCCCGCCGCAGGGTGGACTCCAGGTCTGGAAGGGCTGAGAAGAGTTGAGTATCTCTCCTGCAGAGGAAAGGGTTGAGGGTTGGGGTTGGGGGGCGCTGCCTCCTCTAGTACCCTTCGTACCCCATTGTGGAGACTCCGGGGCAGGGCTCTCCCCCTGAGCTTGAGGCCTTCCTTCCTCTAGTCCCCTCACCTGAAAATTGTAGTGAGAGAGACACGGGCCCCGGGAATCACATAATGAGACAGACTCCAGTCTGCCCCACTCGGCAGTGGGAGTTGCCGCCGGCTTTCACTGGCACCATGACTTCCGATTTGAAGTTCCTGGAAAGGAAACGTCGCAGCAGGCTGTAGAGTATTTGGGGAAGGAGGAAGGGCCAGGGTAGCCCTCTGTGCCTGTGGCAGCCACTCATACCTCCCTTCGTGAGGTGCAGAAAGTACAAGCCTTTACAGAGAAGACGGATGAGATAACCAAGCCCCCTAGTCCTCCCAAAACACAGTGTCCCTGGCATCTAACCCCCGCCACTCACAGGTACACACTTTCCGGCAGGCGTTTATAGTCCCTGATGCCTCACTAAACTCTGACAGCAACACTGTAGGGCTTCCCTGGTGGCTCAGAAGGCAGAGAATCTGCCTGCAATGCAAGAGACCCAGGTTCGATCCCTAGGATGGGAAGATTCTCCTGGAGAAGAGAATGGGTACCCACTCTGGTATTCTGGCCTGGAGAATCCCATGGACAGAGGAGCCCATTGGGCTATCGTCCATGGGGTCTCAAAGAGTCAGACACAACTGAGAAACTTTCACTTTTCCTGTGGGGCAGACGGAGCAGGTGTGACCCAATCAAACGATTTTACAGACGGGCAAACTAGAAACAGAGATACAGATGGACGTGTTGGTGGCCACACAGCTGGTGAGGGGTGGGCACTGGGCTGGAGGCATCTCCATTGACCCCCTTGACCCTTTCCAGAGCTTTTCTACACCACGGAGCTGCTTTTAACTGGGAGAGGCTCCCGGGTCTATTTCTTGTAGCTCCAGTGCCCTGAGTTCTTTCAGCCCCAGGTTGAGCAGGGCTATGCCTGGGGCTGGAAATACGTACTGTTTTTTGTTGGCCTTTTTGAGCAGTGTGGGCTCGGAGCAGTAGGAGGCGTTTGCTTTGGTCCCGACGTTCGTGCCGCTGGAGCAGCAGCCGCAGGGCCCGACGGCCAGGGGCCCCTGCTGCATGGGCACCAAGCTGCTGCTGATGCGGAGGGAGCCACTGACCAGGCAGTTGAGGGACCTGCCCCCGGGGGCCGTGGGCTGGGGGCCGTGCCGGCAGGGCAGCCGGGTTGGCATGGGGGCCACCGTGCTTGGGCCCAGGGCAGCAGGTGTCTCGGTGATGGTGATCTCCGGGGAGGTGGGTCTCGAGGCTGCAGGGATGGGCGGCCTGTTCTCCACCTCTGGCCGGATCCCGGGGCTATGCAAGTTCATGTGCAGCTTCCGCATGTGGTGGACCACGGCTGCTGCGTTGAAGGCTTGCTGGGGAGACACAAGACCCATCTCTGGCCTTCTCCACCCCAGAGGGCCTCCAGCCTTCCCTGTGCCCCATGGATGCTTGAAACCAACATGCACACCTCTCATTTCCCAGAAGGGTCCAGGGAGCTCCAGCATCTTCCAGGAGACCCCAAAGAAAGCCCCCTCGCCCTAGCTGCCCCAGCCCAGCCTCCAGGGCCCAGACAGCCTGCCTGCCTCCTGGAGAGGACAACTCACCCTCCACTTGCTCTTGGCGAAGTTCTTCTGGATCTGGAGGCTGACTGATGGGTAGATGTCCCGGTGGAGGGCTGTGTTTCCGTTAATCCTGTGGATGTGGAGGGGACACCTGGCTAATGGTAGTGATGGGGACTCTGTCAGGGGTTGGGCAGGGGCTGGGCATGCAGATCCAGGGTGAGCTGCCTGGAGTTCCGCAGGACAAGGGCTGGAACCCCCTGGACAGGTCATGGGGGCCTGTGGTTTAGAAGGGCTTCCTAGGTGGCTCAGATGGTAAAGAATCTACCTGCAAGGCAGAAGACCCGGGTTTGATCCCCAGGTCAGGAAGACCCCCTGGAGAAGGAAATGACTACCCACTCTAGTATTCTTGCCTGGAGAATTCCACGGACAGAGGAGCCTGGTGGGCTACAGTCTATGGGGTCTCAAAAAGTAGAGCATGACTGAGCAACTAACACTAGTATTACTATGCTTTAGAAACTTGCTTTTGAGCTGGGTGGGCAACCTATAGCCTGTGGACCAAACCGACTCATTGCCTGCCTTTCTAAGTAAGGTCTTACTGTGACACAAACACGACCATTCATTCAGCTATGGGCTATATTGCTTCCACGCTGCGACAGGCAGATTGAGTAGTTGCCATGGAGATGATACGGCAGCAAAGCCTAAAACATTTGCTATCTGGCATTTGACAGAAATAAAAGTTTACTGATACCCCATCCCTCACCCCTGGCCCAGTGTCAGAGGGCATTTGCTTGTTACTATCCTCTGACTCTAAACTTTGCACAGAAGCCAACTCCTCTCGGTAAGCCCTTCCTCTATGAGGCCACCCCTACAGAGGCTGCCCGTTCTGCCCCGAGCCTCTTATCCGTCCATCTCTAAGTGTCCTCAAACACTTGCCGTGTGAACAGTATTTTCTAGGTACTAAGGGACCCGGAGAAGTAACAGATGTGGCCCTGCTCACTGGGGGCTTACAGTGCAGGTTGGAAGCCTTGTTTCACGCCATGAACTAGAGTAACTCATGGTGAGCTGTGTGATTGTTAAAGAGAGATGGGAAGGTCTGTCTGGACTGCAGGAGCCAGGGCTTCAGAGGACACAGACGGCTCTGGATCCTGAAGGATGTGCATCCAAGGCAGGGCCCTCGAGGTGGTGAACATGGTGTGACCCAAGGTGAAATGTGGAAAGAGCTTGGGATGGAAGAGGGTAGGAGAAAAATATGGTCATTAAGCCTTTTTGGAATAGAGAAGGTGTGTTGGGAACCCTGACAAATGAAGTTGGGGGTGACAGGCCAGGCCAGATTAGGGAAAACTACGGCTTACTGCAGTAAGAACTGGGAGCTTGTAAATTTTCCAGCAGGTGGGTAGCACAAAAAAAGGAAGTGTTTCAAGACTTTCTTTACCTGCTTTGTGTGTGTGTGTGTGTGTGTGTGTTAAGCCGCTTCAGTCGTGTTCGACTCTTTGAGACTCTATGGACTGTAACCTGCCAGGTTTCTCTGTCCATGGAGCTCTTCAGGCAAGAAAACTGATGTGGGTTACCAAGCCCTCCTCCAGGGGATCTTCCTGACTCAGGGATCGAACCCCCATCTCTTGCATCTCCTGTATTGACAGGCAGTTTCTTTACCACTAGCACCACCTGGGAAGCCCCTTACCTGCTTTACCAATTGGTTGCTTTGTGATTGTTCTCAAAGCACCTTGCATGGAACAGGCTTTGACCCCAGAGTAAGATGATGCTCTTAAGGAGAGTAAATTTGTCTATCTGGCTGCATCTGATTCCCGATTCAATGATCCAGCTGCTACTCTTGGATCAGAATCCACCTCATTAAATGCTTATATCTCTGGCTTGATCTGATCTGTGCCCTTTGGGTGCTATACCAGTAAACAGCTCAGGGCAAGCAGACTCCAGGGAAATGCGTTGTGAAAAAATCAGCATGGTGTCTGGGGAGCACAGCGAGGGTCTAGAGCCCACCCGCGCCTCACTCACCAGGGGTGCCTCAAGGCCTTCTCGCAGGTGTACCGCTCATTTGGGTCCTTCTCCAGCAAGTGGCAAATAAAATCCTTGGCTGTGGGGAGCAACCAAAGACAACAGCTAAGGACCAGATCTCATGACTGATGGAAAGTCACTGCCGGGCTGGTGGGTGGCACAGAAGGCATCTTTAGCTTATCTTCCAAAAAGGCAGTTTTAAGAGTCTTAAAAGAGAAAAAGAATCCAAACCACTGAGCAACAACCCACCTGAAACCCCAGAGTGGCTCCACGCAGCTGTGTCACCACACAGCACTGCAGATACATGTCTGGTCACGAGGCGTCCATGTGCCTGACGCCACGTGGGTGCCCGCCCGCATCAGTCAGGGGCCAGCACCACACATGGGCACACGCGTGAATGCTGGCTTAGCTCTGATCCCCACTTAAATGGACCCAAGGACAAACACTGATGGCTGTCGCTGACACAGACCTTGCAGGCTCTCAGCTGGACAGGTGAAAGGCAAAACTTGGCCTTGGTTTTGCCCCTCCTGCCTGGAACACCGCCCGGGCTTGTTCTTCCCTCCTGGCCCCTCATCTGAAGTACCTCCCTGCTTTTCCAGGCATCCCACGGTTCTGCCTCCAGGAAAACAATCATTTACTTGGCCTTTGAACCAGATGAAGATTTCTCCACTCTCCTTGGCAGCCTGTTCTGTCAGATTCCCCCGGGACCGTTAAGAGCCAGGACTGTCATCCTTTGTTAAGCTCTCTTCTCTTGGCAGCCTCTGCCTTGAGCCTGTTATTTTGTCTTTCCCTAGGACTGGTCTTACCTGACTCAGAAATGTCATCCCAGAACGGAGATTCAAACTCATAGTAGCCTTCCTTGATCTTCTCAAACAGCTTAGACTCAGTTTCTTCATAGAAGGGGGGATACCCACACAGCCTGCAGTGGAACAGCAAGGTATATGCTGCTGAAGGACCCTGTCCTGGGCCAGCCGCTCCCCTCTGTCCAGCCTCCACTGTATACACGGGCAGGCCACAAGAGTCCCCAGTCAGCAGTGTGCCCAGTACGTGGGTCTGCCCCTGATTCACGAACGATGCATGCATGGGCTATGTTGCTTCAGTCATGTTCAGCTGATGCAGGAATGATGCAGGTTCCATCAGATGTTTATTCAGGAACCAAAGTTTGGAGCAGGTGGCCCTTTGTACATTATATCCCCCGAACCCTCACTTTCTCCCTTCCCCTGACTCTTTGCATGTGTGCAAAGCCACTTCAGTTGTGTTGGACTCTTTGGAACCCTATGATCTGGACCCCACCAGGCTCCTCGGTCCATGGGATTCTCCACCCAGGAATACTGGAGTGGATTGCCATGTCCTCCTCCAAGGAATCTTCCTGACCCAGGGACTCAGCCCGTATCTCCTGTGGCTTCTACACTGCAGGGGGATTCTTTACCACTGAGTCACTGGGGAAGCCCCCATGACTCTTCAAAAGTGAAAGTGTTAGTTGCTCAGTCATGTCCAACTCTTTTCAATCCCAGGGACTGTTGTCCAGCAGGCTCCTCTGTCCATGGGATTCTCCAGGTAAGAAGACTGGAGTGGGTTGCCCTTCCCTTCTCCAGGGAACCTTCCCAACCCAGGGATAGATCCCAAGTCTCCTGCGTTGCAGGCAGATTCTTTATCATCCGAGCCACCAGGGAACCCTGACTCTTTAGATGATGTATAAACTATCTTTAAGAAGGATGGTAGAAATGTCTACTTGAATGTAACTTTCCGAGGGATTCTTTTTAGGCTGTTTTGCTCTTCATTCTTTAGAACCTAAATCACTGATTGGCACAGAGGAGACGGCCAATGACAATTTGTTGAGTAGATCATTGAAGCAAAGAGTTATTCAACATACATTGAGGAAATAGAGAAATGCATTAATTTCAGGTTATTTTCCAAGAGCAAAGTTTGCTATCAGTGAGAAGGGATGCTGGGCAGGGGGTGGTGAGCAGATGTGGAAAGGAGAGCCTGAGAACGTGAGGAGAGGAACCGCAGGTTCATCCAGGCCATCATTTTGCCTTGGGCTGATGTTACCAGGAGAGAAATCTAAGACGTGAACATTGTGCCCCTTTGGCTTCTAAGTTTAGCATGTCTCCTCCCTCTTAACTGCTCATTCCATAGGGTGGGATTCAGTACATTTATATACAGTAAACAGGGGTGGGATGCAGAAAGCAGGAATGCCATGTGGCTGCACAGTGGGTTCACGCTGAACTCTGTTTTTATAACCGGGTGGCGATCAGGACAAGATCTTCTGGAGCTGTGTGCATGAGTAAGTGTGTGTGTGTTTGTGTGTGTGTGTGTGTGTGACTGCACGTGGACATGCACATGCTTTGGAGGTGGATGCTGCTTGAGGTGCTGAGATGGGGAGGAGAGAAGAAAGGGTGAGCAGGCGCTGAGACTCCTCAGGAGCTGAGCCAACGCCAGCTCTACTTACAATATGTAAGTGATGACGCCGATGGACCAGCAATCCACAGCCTTGCTGTAGGGTTTCTGGGCCAGCACTTCTGGAGCTGCAGTAAACCAAAGGAAGAGTCAGGCTGAGCAGGAGCAAGAGCAGAGGGTGAAGGATGCGCGTCAAAGGTCAGCAAGAGGCTTAGAGAAGAGGGTTAGGGAGGCACCTGGGGTGGTGTTGATGTTTAAGGTTAAACATTCTCCTGCAACACGGACAGTGTCTCTCCCAGAAGGCTAAATCTTTCTCCAATACACTGGGAAGGCCCATGCCAGGACCCATGGCTCCTCCATCAGACTGGGGATCTCCAGGCCTAGGTTTCCTCCTTTAGACTGAGTACTCCGGAGGCAGGGTCTGTAGCTTTCCACTCAGATGGGAGACCCCCAGGGCAGGGATCCTTAGACAGGGAAATCTGCAAGGTAAGGACATTTCCCTCTCACAAGATTGGGATCTCCCTGAAAACAGAGGTTCCATTAATTGAGGAACTTCCAGAGGGCAGGTAGGAACTGTCCCATCAGTCTCTGTTACCTCCCGAGGGCAGGCCTTACTCTTGCCCATCAGCCCAAGAGCTCCATGAGGATATGGGCCATGTCTTCCTCTGACTGGCAGCTCTGGGGCAGTAGTGAGCTGCCTTTGGTATTTATCCCAGATACCAGGGATTTGTATCCAGTGGACTCAAAACCTGTTGGTTGCCGGGAGCTAGCGTGAGGAATCCCACCCGTGACAAGTTCATGCGACAGAGATCTGATGGGCAAGGCGAGTCAGATCTCAGGTTTTCCCCCTGGTGTTTCCTGAGCATGTACCCCCCAAAATCAAAGTCTGCTGGCCTTTGTACTCTGCTTTTCCACTCTCCTGACACACTCTGGAAAAAGTCAACTCAGAGCTTTAGTCTTTTGCATTTGAAAGGGTGTTTCAATCCCAAAATCCCTCTGATGGCTTTCTAGCCTGCCTGCAGGACTGGTACAGCTGCGTAGGTGATTGTTTGAGGCCTCCCAACTGGGGAGGCACAGGAAGCTTAAAACATCCTAGGAATGTAGGGGCTTCTGAGGAGTCAAAATCATTAGAATAGGACTGAGTAAAGGTTTCATTTGTTGAGCCAATACTTGCTGCCAAATTTTCATATCTTTTATTTGTAGAGATAGTTGGTATATAGAAAAAACAGGTAGTAGACCTGGTATTAGCAACATTAGATCTTTGAGTTAAGTACTTTCTTTGTTATAACCCACTGAACCTTTGTTCTACAGGAATGTAACTTTATTTAGTACTTTGAGGGTGATGCAGAGTAAAGAAAAAACACTTCTAGGGAAAAGGAGTTTTCTGGTTGATAGACAATTATCCAGGAAGAGAGCCATAAAAATGTTAACAGGCCTCTGGGCCAGAAGATAATGTAAACCACCTGGGACCTTTTGTATACGGGAGGGTATGCAAAAAGAAAGCCTTGTCTCAATGAGGGTCAGGACTGCTGCCCCTGCATAACTCTGCATATTCCACTATTTCTTTAGGTACAACTTGGGGTATATAAGCTGATTTTGAAAGTGGAGTCTTTGGAGTCTTGCACCGATGCTGGGCTTCCCCATGTCTTTCTTTTCTCCCCCCTTTTCGGCTGAATTCCATCTGGAGCGGGGAGGCTCACCAAGTCTACCTACTTGCCCTGGCTGCTAAGATCCACGCGAAAGGGAGCCTAAGGCGGGGCACCCTTCGATATTCAAGTGGGTGCTGGTGGCCTAACGTAGATGGTGCAAACCTCTTGTCTCGAGGTTTTATTGGTTTTCCCCTAAACCAAGTTATTCAGCCTCTTTTTCTCCACCTAAATTTCCTACTATACTATTTCTTCCTAATCTAATCTTATATTTCTATATTAATAAATAAATAAGTTTTCCTCGCCTATCCGCCTCCCCTTCGAATCACCCTGGATCCACCGGGGCTAGACCCCGGCAGTTGGTAAGTAACCAACCTCTCTTTTGGGGAGAGAGAAGATTCCCTGTCTTGAGTCAGGGTTGTACTTCCCACTTCCAGCCCCAGCCAGGTGATTAGTGGCCAAGAGAGAAAGGGGCAGACGTGGATGCTCTGAACTTTGGCTTTCTCCTTCCGGGAGCCCAGGAATGCTCTCTCCTGGTACCCTGCCTGTTGTCACCTTTTGGGGGGCCCTGGAAGCCTACAGAGCTATGAGGCAGGAGGCCCCACTTCTGCCAGTTTCCTAGGGTATGTCCTTGGGTGTATATTTGGGTGCCCATATTTAAGTTCCTCAGATTCAAACTCAACACTGCACCTCCAGGATACCAGCAGTTGGGGGGCTGAGGTCTCCTCCAGACTGGGAGAAAGGAGAGAGGGGGGCTACTGGCCAACCCCTCTGCAATCTACTGATCTCTGGGTTTGAGGTCTTGTTTCTGTCCCTGTTCTAGGTGGAAAAACAAAAACAGGAAGCCTTGCTGCAAAAATGAGAGCCAGAGTATAGACAGGGTAGTGGGAAGGCTCAGGGGTAGGATGTCTTTAAAAGATGTAGGGTTTAGGAGCAGGCGGAGGAGTTTCAGATAGATTGAAAGTGACAGTGAAAGCCACTCAGTCGTGTCTGACTCTTTGTGACCCCATGGACTATACAGTCCATGGAATTCTCCAGGCCAGAATACTGGCGTGGGTAGCTGTTCCTTTCTTCAGGGGATCTTCCCAACCCAGGGATCAAACCTAGGTCTCCCGCATTGCAGGTGGATTCTTTACCAGCTGAGCAACCAGGGAAGCCCAAGAATACTGGAGTGGGTAGCCCATCCCTTCTCCAGTAGATCTTCCTGACCCAGGAATCGAACTGGGGTCTCCTGCATGGCAGGTGGATTCTTTACCAACTGAGCTACTCAAACCTTAGACCAGATAGATCGGGTGGCCCTAAGCCTCACATGTGACTGCTGTACTAGGATCCCGCTGTCTCCTCACAGCAGTCTTTTTCTGTGAGTAATATCCATGTGGAGGAATGTGGCCAACTGGTCAACCTGCCCTCTGTCCCCAGACTCACCCACGTAGCCTGGGGTCCCGCAGGCAGTGGACATGACACCACTCTGCTCCATCTTGGAGAGACCAAAGTCTGTGATCATGATCTTAGAATTCTCCTCGGGGGTGAGGTACAGGAGGTTTTCAGGCTGCGAGGGAAGAGAAACATCATGTAACGTAGGAGACAGTCGCCTGAAACATGCATTTATTTCCTTTCCCCCGTATCTAATTTCTTAGGAAGCTGTATCCTGGGCTCCTGACTTTAAGGCCAGACTTATTTCCCTCCATTTTTCCTATCTTCTTCCTACCTGGACCTTCATTTACCATAACTCAGCACCTTGTATTTTGCTTTTGGCCCTGACTTTACTTAGCTTTATAGCTATTGATGTAGTAATCCTTCCTTCTTCTCATCCCCAACTACCCCAAAATTGTTTTGTTTTTTTGAGGAAACCAACCCTTATTTTGTCTGATCTTTCTAAACTCTGGTACATGTCTGGTGTGATGTTGACTCGCAATAAGTATTTATTAAATACTGTATTCAAGGCTGTGTTCAAGGAATAGCATGGATTTTCTTGGTAACCTCGTAGGGTGAAGATATTGAAAATCAGAAAAAGGCTGAGGTGCAAATTAACGATTGTTCAGTCACCCAAGATTTGTTTTAGAATCCAGGAGTGAAAGGGACCTTAGGGGTCATCTGGCTCAACTCTCTCATTTTACAGAGCTTAGACTGCCCACGATCCATGCAGCTTCCCAGAGAATCCTTCCATGTTTCCCGGGGGGCCCCGCCTCGGCACCTTTAAGTCTCTGTGGACGATGCCATTCTCGTGGAGGTATTTCACAGCTGACAACACCTGCTGGATCACCAGGCTGGCATCCTTCTCTGTGTAGACACCCCGTTCCAGAATCCGGTCAAAGAGCTCCCCACCAGAAACACTGTGGACACAGGGGCAAGTGCAGGAATCCAGCCCTTATTTCAAATCAAAGGGACGTGAATGCCTTTGTTCTGGAGCTCTGGGGACATAGAGCCCTCTGATGGAGTAGGCATGTTTCCACCCACCACTGTTCAAGGGGTGCTGGGGGAACTACTTCAATCTCAGGATACATCCTTTTGAGTACCTGGAGTGCTATCATTAGGGAGTCATTTCTTTTGGCCAAGCATTGACCTCTCTCTGGAAACTCTTTTTAAATGCAAAATACCACTGTTTAGGGTTTCCCAAGAAGTCAATTTTCAACTAATACAACATTGTAAATCAACTATATTCCAATCATTGCTTCCTGTGGACATATTTCACAGCTGCCTTCTTTCCTGGCCTGGGACACAGGGAGCCAAGATAAAAGGGAGAAGTGAAGCTGAAAATCAGACAAAGTAGGAAAGAGAAGGAAGTCCAGATGAGGCGCACTGGGCTTCTGCCAGGATTTCTTTCCTCATTTTGGAAAACTGAGTTACCTAAAGCTGAAATTATGAGGTGGAGTCATAGTAGTGTTTTTAGGCTCACGTGGTACAGTATCTGAGGGTTCACAGGAGCTTTAAGATCAAGTCCAACCCTCACATCTTGATGTTCTCTAAACTACTTTTACCAAGTTTTCTGTCAGTACTGGAACACATCAGTGGCACAGAACTCCCTCCCTCCTAAGACAGATTGTTTTATTTTTTGTCACCTTCTTAATATTTCTATGTATTATGATGGAACTTGACTCCCTGCAGTTTCTGCGAGTGACATTGCTTGTGGATATCCACACACGCAGCACCATGCAGCAATAAGGGGACAGAGATTTCTGTAATCAAACTGTACACCATCCTGTTCCTTCTGTTTCTTCCTGAAGCTCTGGGCTCTGTTGTGGGAGCTGGAGGCTCATGAGAAAGATACTCTTTGTCCATGACTGTGGATTCCTGACTCACAGGAGGCTGGGTCCTAGAGCTGGTGCTCGAGAAGCCTTGGCAGTACTTTGGGCATCCGTGCATGCTTGATCAGGTCTGACTCTTTACCCTGTAGCCTGCTAGGCTCCTCTGTCCATGGGATTTTTCCAGCAACAATACTGGAGTGGGTTGTCATTTCCTCCTCCAGGGGATCATCTGGATCCAGGGATTGAACCTGTGTCTCCTGCCTTGGCAGACAGATGCTTTAGCACTTGAGCCACCTGGGAAGCCCTTGCCCACCCTCCCACCTGGGTGACTGTGTGCTAATTCTGTTGACTTGGTCTCATTAAGATGCCGTGTGATCCCTGCTCACTTGTTAGTGCTGCTCTGGGCCCCTCTAAGCTCACTCCCTTGGCTGCTTGCTACCACTATTCACTGGGCCTCATGTGAGTCCAAGAGTTAACAGCCTGAGTAGACTCAATAAAAGTCCCGGGGAATCAGCCTATCAGTCAAAAAGACTGTGTCTACCTTTGCTGAGATTGCAGGGTTAGCGTATATGTGTGTGTGTGAGTGTGTATGTGTGCACCTTATACACAGAAGTATCTCTGAGCCTAAGGATGAGCCCTCAGGGGTACTGACCAGCCCTACAGCAGTCACTCTCAGGCATAGCTCTTATCTGGATGTTACCATCACTTGGACACCTTTGTAATGTGGCACCATTTCTGTCCGACACATGGACAAACGCAGCACAGTCTCAGCCTATTTTTAACACTGGGTGGCTCTCTTTTGCGAAAGTCATTCTTCCTATTGAATTGCTATGTATCTACCTATGACTTCTACCTCCATGGTAATTTTACCCTGGAGGGATGCTAAAATATTTAATACCCAGTTTAGAGAACATGGGGGGCTTCCCTAGTGGCTCAGATGGTAAAGAATTAGTCTGCAATGCAGGAGACTTGGGCTTGATCCCTGCAGTGGGAAGATTCCCCTGGAGAAGGGAAAGGTTACCCACTCCAGTATCCTTGCCTGGGGAATCCCATGGACAGAGGAGCCTGGCGGGCCACAGTCCATGGGATCGCAAAAAGTCGGATACAGCTGAGCGACTAACACTTTCACTTCATTTTCTTTAGAGAACATGGACTGATGGGTCAAAATGGACTCAAGCCACGGTGCCAGAGGAAGGTTCTGGAGGTCTCCTGCTATGCTGGGCACTACTCTTTCAATTGTAGGGTTGTAAGGCAGTCCAGAAAGTCTGAGAGGCATAGGGAAGCAGGGAGGGATGGACAAGTTAGGGCTACAGCCATTTACAGACTGGCATTTCAACAAGTAGTAAGGCTACACTGGTACATACCAACTCAATTATCAGCCCTAGTTTTAACCCTCGGTCCACTCAGAACATGTCTACAACCAGAAAGAACTCTTGGCACGTCAAAGCCTCTTGAACTAATTCTTGGTTTGTCTTTTAATCGCCATCCTTCCCTTACCACCAACAAACCTCTTCTAGGCCTTCAAGGCCCCACCAGACACGTGTGAGGGAAGAGGGTTGCCATGCACTTACAGCTGCATGACCAGGTAGTAGTGAGTGGTGCTCTCATAGATGTCCTCCAAGGTCACAATGTTCTCGTGCTTGATCCTGAGGAAGAGAAAGGATCACCGTGAATGACCTATGGTTCACGTGGTCCAGACAGAGAATGCAGATCTAGCCTAGATGGACTTTGACTTCTTTCAGAGACTTTTGATGACAATGTTTAGGAAGACAGGATCCTTCTGACTCCTTCCTGATAAGTAGGCAGTCACAAAGAAATTCCAGAGAAAAGATTCCCAGCACAGTGTTTAATTCGTAATTTTGAGTGGATAACTGATCCTCCTGACTTCAAGGAACAAACACTTCACTGTTACTCCAGGAATCTCTTTAAACTTTACTGAGAGAAAGCTAAAAGAACTGAGGGAAGCTGAGGGATCTGTGATCATTAGTTTATTCTACAAAACGGGGCTCCAGGTCTCTTTCAGAAACATCCCATCATGTGTGATCCCTCAACAGCTGGGATGTAGGTTAGCTAAGCCTCCTCATGGATAACCTAAGAGGAAGCTTTGCAAGATGATTGTTCTAGGATATTGTGAGTAAGACAGATGCTCATTTTGAGGGTCAGTTCCGTGGGACGCCTTAGATCAGTGATTCTCAAGCGGTGGCTCTTTTGTCCCTCAAGGGATCTTTGACAATATCTACTGATGTTTTTCTTTGTCACAGTTGGGGATGGGGGATGTGTTCCTGGCATTCAGTAGGTAGAGACAGGAATGTTGCTAAGCATCCTGCAATGCTTAGGAGAGCCCTCAACACAACAAGGAATTAACTGGTCTAAAATGTCAATAGCACCTAGGCCAAGAACCCCTGCCCCAGACTACCTCTGTCTGGGATTACTCAGAGGCTGAGTCAAGCAGAATAATCATGTTAGCTGAGCAGTTGGTTTGCAAGCAGCAATTCTGTGCATGCCCATCCAGGAGGAGAAAGTCTCTACCCAGGGGAAGAGGTAGTTTTACCTGGGGCTGTGCAGTACAAGGATTAACTTCAACTTGGAGACAATTGGACCTGAGTTCAGGTCCATTTGCTACTTGGCTAATCTTGGCTGGTTTACTCAAACCTTTCAAACCTTGCTCTCCTTGTCTATAAAGTATATCTCTTCCATAGAATTATATCAGGATGAAAAGTGATAAGACATGTAAAATGCTTAGTACAGTGTTTGGGGAATAGTAAACACATAATCAAGAGTAGTTAGCATCTTGAAAATATTGAAAAAAAAATACAGACTCCATGCAGTGACTATGTGATGGATTTATCTACATTTATAAGTTGATGATGCTAACAGTAATTTATCGATGATTTACTCACTGAACAAATATTTATTGAATATCTATGCTGTTAGGGACCGGTGATACAATGTAATGATAAGAAGGATCAATGAGCCTATAGTCTCTCTCTACCCTAATCTCTCTGGAGCCCAGACCAAGACTTCTACCAGACACTTCTATGTAGAGATAGCTGGACATATTTATTCAATATGTATAGAGGTAGGTGGATATTTATATTCAATATACTGCAACCCATTGCTATTTCGTCTCAGCCTACACATCCTTTTCATTTGCTGTCCTAAGCAATGAATGATATGACTGTCCACAGAACAGCTCTGTCTCAGGGTCTCTTTAATGCTTTTTTTCTTTTATTCTCCTTCCAGCCAACCCCAACCACCTCTGTCTCTGAAATATCTCTGGGACTCAATCTTCTTGCCACCACGTGATCTTGCTGCCACCTCTGGTCCTCATCCGTTGCCTCAGTGATTGAGAAAGTTTGGCAGTTGGTCTTCTGCCCTCTAGGCTGGCACCCTCCAATCTATCCACCACCATGCTTAAGAGGGATGGCTCGAAAATATAAACCGACCATGGAAATTTTGCCTTAAAACCTCTTGATGACTTCTCTCTGCTGATGGAATAAAGCCAATGTTCTTTCTCATGGCATCCAGCACCCTTTATTATCAGGTCCCCTTCACCATTGCTTCATCTCTTGTCCCTTGATGGCACCCACTCTCAGTTCACGGGCTTTCAATTCTAACTCTTCCCTAATGTCCCTTGCCCTTCCATGATCCCATGTTAATATTTATGCTACACTTGACCTGACTTCTCTTTCTGCACTGCCCTTCCTGCCTCTATAAAATTCTACTCATCCATCAAGGTCTGTCATCTTTGAAAATGTACCTAAAATTCATACTCACGAAGACACACATACAGGCAACACGAATCTCTGTCTCTGCTGCTGCTGCTGCTAAGTCGTTTCAGTTGTGTCTGACTCTGTGCGACCCCATAGACGGCAGCCCATCAGGCTCCCCCGTCCCTGGGATTCTCCAGGCAAGAACACTGGAGTGGGTTGCCATTTCCTTCTCCAATGCATGAAAGTGAAAAGTGAAAGTGAAGTCACTCAGTCGTGTCTGACTCTTAGCGACCCCATGGACTGCAGCCTACCAGGCTCCTCCGTCCATGGGATTTGCCAGGCAAGAGTCTTTTCTACACTCTGCCTTTTGCTAGTGTGGCTCACAAGCAATGGGACTGGCATTTGTTATGGGCGCTTCTGTCTCTGCTAACAAAAATATGAGTTCCTGAGGATAAGAGTTTTTTGACTTCACCTTTGTGGTCCTGATGCCTAAGCACTTTTGGATTATTGTAGGAGTTCCATAGGGGTTTGGTTTATGAGTCCTGTTGTAAACATTTGATGATTTGTTAGTGCTGTCTCCATCGTGATAGTTGGAACGCTGAACCTACATCTGTGTTAGAAGAAATCGAGGCTCATTTCCAAATCTTGTACTACTTCCTTAATTGTTACTTCTTCCTGGTGTTGACTTTCAGTTGATTTTTGGTCCTTTGAGCTAATTACTTTGTGGTCTATGTGTGCAAACCAGCTTTGCTCTCAGTTGATCACTAGTTGATTTGATGGAAAAAAAAATCAGCCAAGACAACTGTCTGACTAATATAGCTGATGGATCAAACTGACTTATCAGCTCGAGCAAAGGGAGTTAATACCTATGGGGGTGGAAATCCCACCTCAGTCTCTCTCAAAGGTAATTTGTGAAGGAAAGGTTGTGATCCCCTGGTTGTCCTTGACCAACACTAAGACCCACTCACTTTTTCAGCACAGCGATCTCATTCTCCAGGCTGCTGTCCCGGAAGGCAGGTGACTTTTTGATGCACTTCAGGGCAAAGAGCTTCCCAGTTACCCTTTGCTTCACCAGGAAAACTTCTGAGAAAGCTCCTCTGAGTAGAAAATATCAAGAGATAAACATTAGTACTGGCAGCCTAGGGAACATTGCTGGAGACAAAAGCAAAGGGCAGATGAAAGAAGGTGTGGCTGGTAATTTGTTTCATTGTCATCATGGGCAGCATGGCAGATCCTATCTGACATGATAGCATATTCTTTGACTCAGGGGCTAGAGGGCTGGTTTCTCTTGGCTAGTTCCATGATTTGGAAATGATTCTCAGAAACTCTGCTTTAGGTCTGCAAATTTCTCCTCTTGGAAAACCCATTAAGGAGAGGCCACTGCAATCTTAGAGAGGCAGCATATGGCAAATTCTGTAAAGAAGTGCCCAGCTATACGCTTACAACCCCAGCTGCAGAAGCTTTGTGGTTCCCAAGTCAGGGCAGCTCTTCAGGAGCTCCTTAGTAAAGGACTCACTAAGCTGCTTTCAAAGCACAGAGCTCAAGTAATTTACACCAGAAACACCAATGGTGGAGACACTCCAGCTGCTGGTGAAGATGCACGAACAAATACTACAACTGTATATTCTGAGAAAACTTAATAAAAAAAAAGAGAGAGAGAGAGAGGTTGCTACAGAGTCAGTTTACTTGTCTTCCCCCAACATGGTGTGGGCTTCCTTGATAGGAATAATTAATCCTGAATATTCATTGGAAGGACTGATGCTGAAGCTGAAAGTCCAATACTTTGGCCATCTAATGTGAAGAACTGATTCATTTGAAAAAACCCTGATGCTGGGAAAGACTCAGTGCAAGAGGAGAAGGGGACAACAGAAGATGAGAGGTATCACCGACCCAGTGGACATGAGTTTGGGTAAACTCTGGGAGTTGGTGATGGGCAGGGAGGCCTGGTGTGCTGCAGTCCATGGGGTCACAAAGAGTCGGACACGACTGAACTGAACTGAAAGAATCTGCCTGCAATGTAGGAGACTCCAGTTCAATTCCTGGGTCAGGACTGTCCACTGGAGAAGGGATAGGCTACCCATGCCAGTATTCTTGGGCTTCCCTTGTGGCTCAACAGGTAGAGAAATTCACCAGCAATGTGGGAGACCTGGGTTCACTCCCTGGGTTGGGAAGATCGCCTGGAGAAGGAAAAAGCTACCCACTCCAGTATTCTGGCCTGGAGAATTCCACGGACTGTATAGTCCATGAGGTCGCAAAGAGTCAGACAGGACTGAGTGACTTTCACTTTCAACATGGTTGTTGTCACTGCTTGGCAGTTAGAGGGAGCACTGAGAGATGGGGCTCTAACATGAGAGAGAAAAGACTCCTCTATCAGTTTTAGATGCTGATGACTACTGTGATCCAACCGTCAGCGGCGAGAGGGCTGAGCATCTGCTCGCTCAGTAGTATCTGTGAGAACAAAAAACAGAGCCCAGCTGCTCTGGGCAGGCTGTCTGAAGATAGAGAGGCTAGAACCCAGTGAGAACACAGGGTAGGATTCCAAATTGCAGGCTTCTTGGTTTAAGGGCAGTGTAGGGGGCGGTCCTCTAAAGACAAGGCCATAGCAACATTTAGTGAACAGTGGATGCTGGAGCCTGATGTTAGAACCTCAGATTTGGGGGTAACAAGTCATATACCCAGTTTCTTCATCCGAAAAATGAGAATGTCAGTAGTATCTGATTCATAGGATGTTGAGAAGAGTATGTGAGTTAGTAGGTGTAAAGTGCATGAACGTGTACCTGACACCTAGTTAACTACGCGAGTGAAATACTGTTATCGTTATAAATACTACCTTAGGGAGAACACAGGTTAGTAATGAGAGGAGACAGAGTTTAGGTGAGGAAATAGCTGAGCCATCCTCTGCCTGCCATCTGGGGGTTCTTGCGTGGAGGCCCAGTGGCAGCCCAGCTTCCGCAAGGACGTCCAGAATCTGCATTAGAGAGCGCTGGGTGTTTCCGGTGTCTGTTTCCTGTTTCCCCCAGCTGCACTTGGAACCAAGTTAATTAGAGCCTTCAGAGCTTGCTCTATTCATTCATTCATTCACCCATCCCTCCAATCAAGATTTATTGAGCACCTACTGAGTCTTAGACACTAGAGATGAAAAGGAAAGTTTTTATTCTGCTCTTAAGCAGCCTGTAAATTAGTGAAGAGCCCAGACAAACGAGCAATTAGCATTCACTCTGAAAAATGCTACCAGGCTTTCCATAAACGCTGGTTGAGCTGACAGAACCTCTCTGTGTCAGGCCCTCGGATTAGTCCTGGTCTGCCTTAGAATCTAGTGTGAGAAATAAGGCACAGACAGATAGATCCACAGGAAGTGCTATGACCCCACAGGAAACAGACTCTTAAGAGAGGGCCTTGGCTGTGCTTGGGAGGGTGGGTCACACACTGCGCAGCCCCAGCAGAGGCCCGCGCCTCAGAGCCATTGTATCTTTCAATACAATAATTACGATAACATTTTTACTCTGGACCGCAAGCTAGAGAAAAGGGCCTTTTTTCCCCCCTAATGTGCACAAAGCGACCTTTTGGGTCAGCTGAGAATCACATCATTCGTGGCCCTCTGACTTAAGAACATGCTGAGCTCAGTTTTAAGGGATCAGTGAGGCTTAGCCCAGAGCAAAAACAAGTTGGAAGTGATGTTTCAGGTTGGGGTGGGGAAGAAGCAGGATTAAAAAGCCTGGAAGTGCAGAACAGCAGGGAGGGGTGGGGCTGCTGGAGGGTGGTCCAGCCCCTTTGTGATGGATGGGGCAGAGAACAGGGGAGATAGGTGTGGAGGGACACCGGGTCCTATGCCTGGCTCCGGGTGGAAAATGTTCAAGTGTTTGTGTGATGGACGGATGGAGGAAGGGAGGTTGGATGGGTGAACGGATAGAAAGTTTGGACTGGGATTATCATTGTGTTCCACTCATCAGAAGACCCTGCTTTCCTTATTGTAAAAGGAGAGTCAAACCACATGGCCTTAAAGATTCCTCCCACCTGTGATGTTCTCAGGTTTGCCTTCAGATTTCTCCTTTTGCCTGTATCTTTGGAACCACACGAGGATGGTTCCCTGATTTCAAAGCTGACACCCTCTCTGAGTCCACTTGGAAAATGAGATCAAACTAAGAGCTTCCTGGGGGATCTATCCTGCAGTGAGTGGCATCTCCTAGGGTTGTGCAATGTTGTGGGAATTACTGCTCTTCTGCTCAGGCTGCTTTATGTATGGTGTTTGTGTGTGTGTGTGTGTGTGTGTGTGTGTGTGTGTGTGTGTGTTTGTGGAGCAGGGGCAGAGGAGAGGGATTAGAAGACTTAACTGTGCCGTCTGCCAGACTGGGGAGCAGAGAGCTAGTTTTGAGTGGCCAAGGTTGCATGGGTCAGGAGGCAAGACGGCCGAACCTCAGCGCTAAGAGCACTTGCCGTGATAGAACTTGATTTCCGTTTCCTGCTCTGAACAGCTTTCTGCTCTTGCTGGCAGGGGTGCTAGAAGAGGAAGGGAGGAACCAAGAAGAAAAATCTCCTCCTGGGCCGTGAAAAAAGGAGGCCTGGCGCTCGAAGACATACCCTCTGTAACGGATGAGTTTTGCCTAGTGTCCCTACAGCTGCCCAGGGCCCTGGAATTGTGGGTGATTCTGGACAGATTTCACAAAAGCCCATTTTCCCCTGATGGGTGGTTCCAGGGGAGCTGAGGACTAGAGGGATGGCATCTTCATTGTGAGATCCTGGCGCTTCCTGAACAGGGGAAGATGGCGCTGCCTAGCTGCCCCTCTGATATCACATGACCTGGCTAATGCCACGGGGTCTGCAGCCTGGGGCTGCCTGTCCCCATCCCGAGCACCACAGAGGTGTCTTCTCCTGAGCTTCTGTTCAACCTTAGCTGCTGCAATAGCTGTGACTTGCCCCCGTCTTGTCTGTCTGCTCCCCTCATATTAGTGCTGGGCTGGGTACATGAGAGCCACCAACAACACAAAATATAGACGGCTGGCCGCCGGGTCCTAGCCCCTTTAAATTTCAGTTTAGTATTCTGAGACCAGGAAGCTGTATTTTTCAAAAATTCCCTAGATTGAAATGAAACTAGGAAATGATTCATTTTCTTGACTGTGACAGTGATACTGTGGATATAGGAGAAGAAGCCTTTGTTCTTAGGCGGTGCAGACAGAAGGATCCAGAGGTGATGTGTCGTGATATATGCAACTTGTTTACAAATTGTGCAGTGAAGTGTGTGTGTGTGTAAAGCAAATATAGTGAAATGTTAACAACGATTGGATTTAGGTGATAGGTATAGCAGAGTTCATTGTCCTATTATTTCCCTTTTACGTGACATTTTCATAGTTAAACATTAGAGGCATGATAAGCTCCCCAGGTGGCTCCCCTGTCCCCTGGGGTTTAGAAGCTGCCCGGCAGACTTCACTGAGCTCCTTGAGGGTGGCACGCCTCTGTCTCTGATGGTCCTGAAGCACAAGTCTGAGCAGGCGGTGCATACACTCTTGTCAACCTGGGCTTCTTTTCCCCTCTTTCTCTGGATTTTTGGGATGCTTAGCAAAGCATTTTTGATTCACTCATGAGCTGTCCTCCTTTCCTGCCCAAACGCCCCTGCTAACCACCCCTGTCTTGACAAAGGCCCTTCATGGAGAACGGATGCTCTGAGGCCCGGGGCGGCTGCTGAGACCCTCCTGTGTGCTGAGTGCTACCCTTGCCTGGGATGGGAGGGCCCAGAGGCCTCCTCTCAGGGTCGAGCTGGCTCCTCTCTGGTTTCAGAGACTATGTGGGCAGCATCACTGCCTGAGGTCACTGCCTCCTAACCAGGCGGAGGGAGCTAAACTTAGCCAGAGTTGGCTCAAAGGAAAGCTGGCTTGTGTGGACAGCCCATGAAGGGCCCCTCGCATCCCTGGCCCAATTAGCCCAGACTAATTAGCTGACCAGCAGGGGTTTGGAGGCCATGGGAGCCGGTGGCCCGGAGCCGCTGCCAGCCTGCGTCAGAGGCCGCGGCCTCCTGGAGGCGAGGCAGGATTAAGTGGAGAGTCAGCCCCAGGCAGGCGGTCTCTGCACCACCAGGCATGCAAGTGCTGTCCAGGGGCAGGGACAGACACCCCAGAGGCGGGCAGGAGCTTGGCTATGACTCGACTTTATTTTTCCAACATGGTGCTTCAATATGGAGCCGAGAAGATGGTGGTGGCGGTCGTGCACGTGCGCTCAGTCATGTCCGACTCTCTGCGACCCCATGGGCTGCAGCCCGCCAGGCTCCTCTGTCCTTGGGATTCTCCAGGCAAGAATCCTGGAGTGGGCTGCCATGCCCTCCTCCAGGGGATCTTCCCAATCCAGGAATAGAACCCAGCAGACGGATTCTTTATTGTCTGAGCCACCAGGAAAGTCCAAGAATACTGGAGTGGGCAGCCTATCCCTTCTCCAGGGGAATTTTCCTGACCCAGGAATCGAACTGGGGTCTCCTTCATTGCATGCCGATTCTTTACCTGCCGAGCTACCAGGGAAGCCCCAGAGAATGGTGATGGTGGGAGGCAATTCAGGTGTGTGTAACCCATTGGCTTTGTAGCCTCAGAAGCACCACCTTCTGTAAACAGCAGACAGTGGGTTTGACCTGTTTACTGTGGGGGGAGTGGAATGAGGAAGCCAGGTAAGGAGGCCCAGGAAGGTTCAGGTCACTGGATCCCTGGAAGTGTTCCAGAACTCCTCTTCCCTGCAACCAGGGCAGGACTCACAAATTGTTTTGGATCTGGAAGCAGGGTGGGGTCTCGGGGGGTAAGAAGGCAGAACCTGGGGAAAGGGCTGAATTGACCTCTGTATCACCCCAAGGCACCTTTCCCTGAACTACCCTTCAAAGCCCCTACTCTGCTCCTGCGACCTGTTGAGACGGTGTATCATCTGCTGCTGGCCCAGGACGGCTGTCTCCAACTCACCGCCCCACCACCAGCAGGCAGCCCTGCCGCCCCAGCCTCGGCCCCTGGACTCACGATCCCAGCACTTCCATGAAGATGAAAGTTTTCCGGATGTTGGTGGTCTGTTTCTTCCAGGAACTGCAGTCATCCTCTTCCTTTCTACCCATCGCCTCCAGAGTTGAAGCTTCTGGGGATGCTTGGTTTGCGGAAGGGAAGAAAGGATCTGATCAGCTACTTTCTCCAATAGGATGAGAACAAGTTGTAGAAAGGACCTATAATACTCACATCCTTCATGTAACAACTAGGAGTAAGGACGGGGAGCAAAATCTGGATAACTGGCAAAAATAGGTTACATTACCATAACAGATTTTATTGACAATCCACTACGTGCCCATTGAGCTTGTCCCATGGTCACAGGGTTTAGACTCTCATGATGGAAACTCCCCCTTGCACAAATGTCTTTAAGGACAATAACACATTTACGAATAGATTAACATGGGACTATCCACCTTTGGAGAAGGAAATGGCACCCCACTCCAGTGTTCTTGCCTGGAGAATCCCAGGGACGCGGGAGCCTGGTGGGCTGCCGTCTATGGGGTCGCACAGAGTCGGACACGACTGAAGCGACTTAGCAGCAGCATCAGCCTTTGAAGGGATCTGAACTGTTGATGACACCACTAGAGTTTCCCTGGTGGCTCGGACAGTAAAGAATCTGCCTGCAATGCTGGAGACCCAGGTTTGATCCCTAGGTGAGGAAGATTCCCTGGAGAAGGCAATGACAACCCAAAGTTTTTTTTTTATTGATTCAGACTACCGAGTCAGCCGGACTTCTCTCTATTATCACAGCTTGGCTGCCTCCTCCAATCATTACTGTTCTTAACTTCTCTCCTACTATTCTGAGTTAAATGAATGAATAGTAGATGAATGAGCATCGTGTTTCCTCTGCAACTCCCACAGCATTTAGCACAGTGCTGTAAAAATAGTTCCTCATTAAAATCTGAATTGAAATGTACCCTGAGTGTATCTTAGGCTTTTCTCAATACTAAATACTATATTTATTCAACGGTCAATACCTACGATGTGCCAGGGGCTGTATGTACCCTATCTCGTTCCCCCTAAATAGTACCTTTGATAAACCCTCTTCATCCGTCAACGTGCGTCATTTGTTTTCCTGATTGACGCAATAAGAACTGGAGAACCAGAGAAGTGGTCTTATATCCTAGTGCGGTAGATAGAGCAGATCTATCTTTTACAAGGATGATTCAGGATGTATCTGAAGATCAGATCATGTAGCCAAGATTATAGGGCTAATGATTTGCATTCTAGATTTCTTATTCAAGATTAGGAACAGAAACTATATATCTCCTACTATATTACACTGCATTCTAGCCTTTTGACACTTAGTTCTATGGTCTTGTTTAGTGTTTTTCAATACATTTCTAGACAAATGGGTTCCTGTTATATTTTACTGCAAGGTAACGTTGCTTATGGTACTCAGTGTATAACCCAGTGGTCAGATGAAGAACATAGGTGATGGTCCTGGCTTTCAAAGCACCAGAAGACTGGAGAAGTCAGGAACCAAGCAAGTGAGCTAGCATGTACACAGTGATAAAGCCTGGGTAAACCATGAAAGAACAGAACCTGAGCTTGTTACAGAGACGATCAGGTCTCCCTGGTCTTCTTTAGGTGAAGGTCAAGGAGGACTCATGTCATAAAGTAGCTTCTAGGTTCTTTTCTGCTTTTAAGTCATACCTGGGAGGCTTAAGACCCTGGAAATAAGAAGAATGTGACTAAGCGTGGTCCTTGGTAGGAGGAAGAGGCGTGGAAAGACTGACAATTCTGGCCCAAGTGGATCCTGAGAAGGAGATGGGGAGACAGATGGTGTAGTTGGCAGAAGCACACATCTTGGTTTTTAACCCTCTTGGAGTAAGCACCCATCTAGGAACAGAGGAGATCAGGGACGTGGATGGCTGGGCCCCCCAGGACCCTGATGGTGGGAGACTGCAAGCCTAGGAGGAACTCTGACTGCAACCGCCTTGAACAGTCACCTCTGAGCAGGCCAGGGATGGGTGGCAAAACAGCGTCACGTGGCCTGCATGGACTCCAGAAGTTCCCCAGGGCCTGAGGGGCTGCAGCTGGCTTGGACAAGCTCATGATGCCTAACCATGCTCCATGCTTGGTGGCCTCACGTTGTTAGCATGGAATCAGCCACCATGGGAATATTTACACCATGGAAACAGGCAAATGCTACCATTGGGGCCTCTCTTCCACTCCTTCCCTCAGCCCCCAAGAACCAGACGGTAAACATCTACCAGCTCACCTCTGCCCACGGCTCTGGAGAGGGGATATTTAACTACCAGAGCACCTGTCAACCAGAGTCCAGAAGAACAGACAGCTACAATCAGGGCTTCTAGGATGGAAGCAAATGTCTGGGGTCAGGGCTTTAATGGAAGGTGTCCTAGGGGCCGGATGGAGCCGGGTCCACTGCAGAGGTCACTGGGCAGCCTCTGGCGAGATCCCTGAGAGCCGGGATCCGAGGCCCCTGATAAGTCTGGGGCCCCCTTCTCCCTGCCACTAGCAGGCTAAGTAAGTACCTCAGTAAGTACCTCAAACACAGAAGGCCACCTTGATATAGAACAGGGGGAGGAAAGGTCATCGCAAGGCTGTGTGTTTTCTTCAAAGACACTGGATTGGCTAAATGAGACTCTTCCTTAAACATGAGTGCCGGGAGCCGCCATGGGAGATCCCCCTCATGACAAGGTCATGAGGACGAGAACTGTTAAGCAAGGCTTCAGAACTCAAGGGGCTCCCTAGGCTTTCTCGAGCATCTACCCCAAAACCAGAATCTGTCTGTTTTACTGTTTCACGACTTTCCCCAACTCCTCTGACATTAACAGGGGGCTAACCCTGACCACCTTTCTCTGGAGAAAATCAACTTAGGGCTATAGCTAATTAGTCTCCTGGACATGAGAGGAATATTTCAAATCAAACCCCCTCTGTTAGCATTCTAGCTTGCTTGGCAGGTTATCCAGACTCTTGCAGCTATGCATACAATTATTTACAGCCTCCCAACTGTAAAAAGCACGGAAAGCCTAAAACATAGAGCCTTTGAAAGAGTTAAAAGTTATTAGAGTAGTGCCAGTGCTGATGTAGGATTTCATTATTGGGCCAATGCTTGTTGCTAAGTTCCCATTTCTCTTATCCACTGTGCACCTGGGAATGCATTAGTTAACATGGTGAGAATGCTAGAAAAACAAGTGTAGCCTTGAATTTAACTATATCAGACTTTTGAGCTAATTGGTTCTTTCTTGTAACTCATTGCACCTTTGCTCTGTGAAAAACATAACTCTGTTTGGTATTTTCTGAGGCTGACATAGATTAGAAATATAAAGAAAAAACACTTTGAGGGAAAACAAGTTTTTTGGTTGAGCAGCCTTTATCAAAAGAGGGTCATAAAATGTTCACAGGCCTCCAAGGCCAGAAGATACTTTACACAACATCTTTTGTGGAAAAGGTATGCAGAAAAATCATGGTTTCGATAAAAACAATACTGCTGGAATGTTGGGCTGACTCTGTATGACCTTGCATCTTTCATTTCCCTCTATGTACAAAAAAGGTATAAGTACTGTTTAAAAATAAAGCTATGGATCTCGCTCATCAAAGCAGCTTGATCTCCTCGTGTCAATCATTTTCCTCCTCTTACTCTCTCTTTCAGGCTAGTTCCCATCTGGAGTACAGAGATCCGCCGTGTCTACTTATTTGCCTGGGTTTCTAAGACCTGAACGGGAAGGCGCCCTGCGCCTTCACTCCCCTGGGAGACCGGGAGGGCACCTGTGGCCTCATGTAGACGGTGCAAGTCTCTTGTCTTGAGACTTTATTGATTTTCTGTATAAACCAAGGAACACCAGCCTCTTTTCTTTTCTCCTCTATTTTCTTATCTACAACATTCTTAACTATCTCTCTCTCTAAATCAATCACAATCGCCAACGACGTTTCTCCTTTGGGTTTCCCTGGATCCTGCGGGGGCTGGACCCCGGCACATGAGGTCATATGTTTAGGGACAAGGTTATAATGGACAAGGTCAAATGTACAGTTTCCCTTTTTGCTGTCTGGTAAGGCTGGAGTTCATGGGGAAGCTTTTATAGGAAATAAAGAAGCTACATTTCCTTTGTACATTTCAGTCTAGTGTGTAAATGTGCAACCTGGCTATACAATGCATGCCAAGTCACTTATTTGTGTCCAACTGTGTGCAACCCCATGGACTGTAGCTCAGCTGGCTCCTCTGTCTGTGGGATTCTCCAGGCAAGAATGCTGGAGTGGGTTGCCATGCCCTTCTCCACCCAGGTATTGAACCCACGTCTTTTATGTTGCCTATGCCTACCTTGGCAGGTAGGTTCTTTACCACTAGTGCCACCTGGGAAGCCCCATAGAGGCTCATATTATGAAAGACACATGTGGGCAATGATAAGCATTCTTTAGCATTGGGTCCAGACAAATGTAGGCCTGGTGTACTCCTCCTTCATATCCCTAGGCCCATTGTTTGATTTGTTCCTTTTGGCAGGATGGCAGCCAAGAGGGACCACAGCAGCTGAGGGTCCAGGCACTGGCCAGCAGAGGACCCACCAGCAATGTGATGGGCTGATCTTGAACTCTGAGAGCACAGTCTCCAAGGTGGAGACAAATGAACGCTGACTGGCAGAGACTGCTTTGGGGAAGATGAGATATTAGAATAGAGGGCTATCTTTCAGTTCAGTCACTCTCAGTGTCCAACTCTTTGCAACCCCATGAATTGCAGCACACCAGGCCTCCCTGTCCATCACCAACTCCTGGAGTTCACTCAAACCCATGTTCATCGAGTTGGTGATGCCATCCAGCCATCTCATCCTCCGTCGTCCCCTTCTCCTCCTGCCCCCAATCCCTCCCAGCATCAGAGTCTTTTCCAATGAGTCAACTCTTCACATAAGGTGGCCAAAGTATTGGAGTTTCAGCTTCAACATCAGTCCTTCCAATGAATATTCAGGACTGATCTCCTTTAGGATGGACTGGTTGGATCTCCTTGCAGTCCAAGGGACTCTCAAGAGTCTTCTCCAACACCACAGTTCAAGGGCTATCTTTAGCCAGGTACTATTCTGCAGATTCTTAGCCCCAAATCTAGCAGCTTCCACTTATCAGAGTTATTGGCAGCTGGACTTGGACCAAATGCATCTTACTGTCTAGACACACAACAGCTGAGAAGTCTTGAAGGCTGTAGGGGATGAGGGTCAAGGCTTGGATCTTACAAGGAGCCAATTAACAGCATTAGTTTGTGCGACTCCCTCTGTGTCTCCCCCTCCATAGAACAACAGGCCTTCAGACGCTCCTTTTCCAAGTAAGGAGCCAACCGAGAGCATTCTTTCCAGTGTGCACGTCCACCGACGGGGTGTGCATCACTCCCCTTTCTGGAGCCCCCTTGGATTGATGGTCTCACTCTCCAGGAGCCATCATCGCCTCATTAGCAGCTCTGTACTCACTGTTCCTTCTTTCCCATTGCTCTTAAATAGCTTAAAAACACAGTATTCTTAGCCTAAGCTCAGCTATAAGAAAACATCTTTCCCGCCCACCCCTCCTCCCATACACTCCATCCTAACAATTCAGTTCCATCTTCCAAGCCACGTGGAAAGCTCAGGGCCCCCATCTGAAACTCCACTGAAGTCCCACTTCATTTCCTCCTTGACCGTGTAGAAACCTCAGGACCTCGCTTCCCCTGTGTGCTGGGGGCCTGACTGTAGACTCTGAGTTGGGGCGGGGCGGGGGCAGCCTGCTACTGCTGCCTCTTGCTTCTTTGCCTGAAAATCCTCCCCCTCCTCTCTCGACTTCTGTAATCGAGGCCCTTTCAGTGGAGAAAAAAAAAAGAAAACAAATTCTAAGGAGGTTGAAACTTCAATATTGTTTTCACTTGGTTCTAAAGTGATCCCTGCAGGACAATGCCTGGCTTTTAGTTCCTGCTCTGTGGTGTGGTCTTCTGCAAGACCGATGGCCTTCCTGATCTCTTGGGAGAAAATTTCACAGCTGGGGGAAGGGAGGGAGCAGGGCAGGAAGACTACAGATGGAAAAGTTCTTCCTAAAGGCTGCACAGCCTTTGGGTGGGCACTGCCCCAGATCGTGACCCTTTCTGAGCTTCTGGGCTGGTGGCATCCAGCATGGCTATTTATGAGATTCTGGTGAGAGATGCTCAGGCTGTGAGCCTGGGAGGCAGGCATGCTTCACATACTTCTTCCATGGAACATTGCTGTCCTTCTCTCCTTCCCAGGCTCCATCTGGTCACGGGGGCGGAGGGGGGTGCGGGTAGGGGTGGTGGTGGGGAGGGCAGTACTAGCCCCAGACAGAACTTGAAGGCGGAGGAAGCTTATCCTCACCCTTATCGTCACCATATCCCAAAGGGATCCAGTCATCTCCTGACCCCACCCTGCCCGGGGCCCTCTCTCCCGGGACCCTCATTCCTGTCTGTGCTGATCTGCATGGCTTCCTTAGCCGAAGTTTTCTACTTTGAGTCATAGCCACTTAAGACTCTGCTCCAAGGTGCCTTAAAAAAAAAATGAATCAGAAGGGTGAATTGCTTCAGAGTGTCACCCCACTTGATCGGATGTCCCCAAATCTCAGGGGCACCACAGTTGAATCCAAAGGCATTCAACACAATCCAAATGTATATCTTCCAAACCAACAGTAGGTGTCTAAGCCAGACGTGAGTAAACTGGGGGAGATGGACACATGGAGGGGAGAATCTTGGAGCAGCAGGTCTGCCGCCTAAACCCACAGATAATGGCTCTCAACTCTGTTTTTGCGAAGGGCCTTCTTCCTCGGGGTCTCACCTGAGGCCTCTTAGCAAGGATGTGTGGACACCTTGGGGGCATGCTGGGCAGACCTCAGAGCCTTCCTGTGGGACCAAGTATGGCTCTTTCACAGAGCCCAGAGGGATCAGCCCACCCTAAGACAGTTTCTGGGGTTTTCCACTCCTTGAAAGCATGACTCAGAAAGGGCTGTGGGTCTTAAGAGGGAGGGTATCAGTTGGCTCATCTTTCATGAGAATGTGCTCTCGGTCTCCAGGCTGGGGCACACAGAACCAGAGGAATATACACATTGTTTGGCCATAAAGGGGCTAAAAGACCAAAGCTGGGACAGTTTCTGGCCCAGGCCCCACAGTTTCCTGGACTAAACTGCACTTCTCATCATCCCCTGGACTGAGTAGTGCACTGGAAAGAGGTCAGGTTCTGGCTCCAGTCTTGGCTTGGCACCAGTGAGCTGTGCAGCCCTAGGCAGAGTTCTGTATATCTCTGGGCTTTCACCTTTTCCTTAGTAGAAACAGGAAAATGAACTAGATTGGGGTTCCTTGACAATTTTTTTTTTTAAGAATATTCGTCCCAGGAGACTCTGCAACCAAAGTGGATTTGCTATCCACCCCTTCTTGGAGAGTCAATATCCATGTTAGCTTATTAAAGGTTCTGAGAGTTTTAAAGACGCCTGCTTCATGTTCTGTAAGCTGGTGTCTCCCAGCTTTACTAGACTGTAATTGTAAATCCTTTCCTTATGCAACTCCTACAAGCATCCAGAAGATCTAGGCTTGCTCAGAGCCTGCTGGGGAAAGTGGGGACTGGGCCAGCTCTGGTGCTCTGCGATTGCATACTTGAGCAATATGTGACATTTCCAGCAGCCTGCTGTCATCGCTCACAGCCCTGCTCTCCTGTTGTTGCGCGGGCACGTGGCCGGGCCTTGTGCGTGCTGTCAGAACCTATCTCCAACCATGGGCTGCAGCTCAAGTGGCTGGTTTGCTTGCCTGGGCCTGGGCCCTGGACCCGAAAGGCCCCTGGACACTTCTTGATGGACAGACCCTCCCAGGAACACCAGCTGCCTCCCCAGCCCTTCCCCTAATCTGGCGCCTCCAAAGCCAACTCTGCACGCCAGCTTCTGTCCACCCCCCCAAATCACCGAGGAAGGTTGTTTTTCAATTGCCTCCTGCAGTTTACTTCACTCTCAAACCCACATTTAAGTTTAATCAAACCCTGCTGCACTGACAAGCCAGAATTCACAAGCTGCTTAAGGTTTCTTGTGTGCCTCTTGCAGAGGAAATAAAGAGGAAATAAGGGGCTTGGGTTGGTGGCTAAGGGGTCCACACGTGAGTCACTGGAGAGAGCTGGGCGTGTTCCCTACTCTTCACGCGTTTGGTCTCCTCTGCTGAATGGGGCTAACAATCCTTGCTGTCTCCATTTCCCAGAATTCCTGTGGATGTCCAATACCTCAGTGGGCACAAAAGCATGCTGCAGCCTCCCCAGCCATGAGCCCACTTTACAGGCATGGGCATGAATCGCTGGGGGTAGGGGGAGAGGCGAAACAATTGAAATAGGGGTGAGTGCACAGCAGGAGACGTGAGTCTGCTGTTTCCCCAGCGGGTCTCGGCTCCCACGTGCCTCTCAACTGTGACCCCTTCTCACTGTGATTCTAAAGTGCTTGAGGACACATGACGCTTCATACATCGTGGTCCTGAAATGCAGACCAACGATTTTATCTGCTGCTCTCCCAAAAAGGGATCTACTGGGGCACAGAGGGGACCGTGCCCGATCTGGGTTTCTCCGTGGGCTGATCTCCATCGGGGCTTCTAGTTCTAAGCAGCGCTCAAGGGTCTCATTATTTTTTAATTAATTAATTAATTTTGATTGGCGGATAACTACTTTACAATATTGTGATGGCTTTTGCCATACATAACCAACATGAATCAGCGACAGGTATACACGTGTCCCCCCCATCCTGGAGCCCCCGTCCCACCTCCCTCCCTACCCCATCCCTCTGGGTTGTCCCAGAGCACTGGCTTTGGGTGTCCAGCTTCAGGCACTGAACTTGCACTGGTCATCTATTTTGCATACAGTAATATACAAGTTTCAATGCTATTCTCTCACATCATCCCACCTAGGCTTAACTGTGTGTCTGCCACACTTTGCTTTTAAGACCCATTTCCACAGGGGAGGTGGGGGGAGCGGGGCAGGGGATGGGGGGCGTCGTTGGTACCCAAGTGGGGCTCACTCTACTGCACCCCTGGGAGGGTGAGAGGAGGGATCGCTGGGAGTGCGAGCAGGAGGAAGGACCATCTTGAGCTCACGATGGCGTGGGTTACACCACTCGAGAAGCTCTGAGTTATACCACGCTTCCCCTTCCCCACCTCCACAGCCCGTGCAGCGCCCCCACCCCACCCCCCAACCCCATCGCTAGCTCGCTTTCACTCAGGCGGCTGCACGGCCCCAGCCCCCTCGCCCTTGACCATGCGGTTGTAGCGCCGGCTCGCAGCCTGTTTGCAGACAGCCGCCCTCCCTCATTCATGCTGCAGCTCATTCACTCCGCTGCCTCTGGCAGGCTGCGGCTGGGCCCAGGGCTTATTTATTTCTGGCCGCGTGTCTGTGTGTGAATGGGGGACAGGGAGCCAGGGAGGCGCTGTCCTCCTAGAGGGGGATTCATCTCAGTTGCCACCGCCGGGAATTGCACCCAGACCCTCAGGTGTTCGCTGCTGCAGACATCACCCTGGGTGGGTGATGCTTGTGCTGGGCGCTTTACCAGCATTATCTTGTTTAATCTCTCAAGGTAGGGATAGTCAAGCCTATTTTGCAGTGGAGGTACTGACAGGTGGGGATAGTAAGAAAAATGACCTAAATCTAACACAGGAAGGGACAGAGTGGTGCACAAGCCTCAGCCCTTCAGACGCCCCTCAGCAGTCTCCCTGTCCAACCCCCACCCCTCCCCACATGGAACCTGTTGCCTCTTTCCCGGAGTTGGTTGTTGGAATTTCACTTACCTCCGACCTCATCCTCAGGGTGCTCTCCTGTAATCCCACCACCAGACTGATTGCCCCTGGAACAAGTGGCTGGCTCCCATTATCCAGGAAGCCTGGATCTCTCAGCTTTCTCAAATTTACGCCGAGGCTGGACGTCTATCTAATGCCTAAGTGACTCCTGGCTCCAGCTCAAACCTTTTCTCACTCTAACCTTGAGCTTCTTTCCCAAAGTTTTGCCCTGTCTTTCTAAAGAGTGCTCTTGATACACATACAAACACTCACACCCACACCACAGCTATCTGCAGTGTAGTACCATGGAAAGGTCTCTGATTATATCAGAGGATCTGGGTGCAAATGCTGCTGTCATCAAACGGATACGACCGTATCCAGCTTTGCCTGATGAAGCCTCAGAAGAAATGCGACTCGCCCCACCAACTCTATGGGCTTGTCTTAAAGATGATTAATTAAAAGCACATTACTCACTGTCAAGTGTGGTCCCCCATCAGGTATTACTAAGCACTTTGTGCTACGGCCTGTGGGGTCTTGTCTTTGGTCCTAGATAAAGCTTCAGTCAAGTAGGACTGCTGGGGGTCGGACTGTCTCCAGCCTCTGATATAAGAAAGATGGTCTCCTTACCCGAGAGGGAACCCTCTTGACTCCCGTGACCCTTCTCAGAGATTTTCCTCTTCATCGGTTGATCTGATTCCAGAACAAGCAGCTGGCCAGCCATGCAGTGCCGCCAGGGCAGCGGTGAGAGAGCCCCGACAACTGCCTCTGGGAGCTTCAGGGTTAATGTTCGTGCGTCAAAGTTACGTGGAGAGAAGGGCCCCAGTGTGGATGGGGGTGGTGGTGAGTCCAGACCTCCTGTGACCATCCTGACTTGAGAACTGAACTAGGGAAGTTGAAAGACGGAAGGGGAGACAGAGGCGCCCCCGGGGAAGGTGAGGGAGGAGCCGCGTGACCGACAGCGGTGCCTCGGCTGGGTTCTGCATCCTAACGCAGCCCGGGCGCCGGCCAGGAGGGACTGAGGCTGGTCTGCCTTCCTTGGGTCCGTGGAGCCACAGGCTGTTTACTAACCTCCTCCCCACCCCTCCACCCCCGCACTGGCTCTCCTAATCCTCACAACAACTGATCAGAACAGGGCATTTGACAGATGGGTCAGAGGTTAAGAGATGCAGGCAGAGCAGGAGGGAGGGCGGTGAGGATGCTGGCGGTCCTGACACCCTGCACATGGACGGCCCCTCCAGGCACAGAGCTGACAGGGCTGCCCCTGGAATGCGGGCAGGCATGGCAGGCCAGGCACATAGGAATGTTTTGCTCCCCTTTCTCTGCCCAGAAGGGCAGAAGGTTCCCACTCAAACCAGCCCTGAAGTTATGGCCAGATGACTGCCCACCCCTCCCCCCCACCAGAGATTCCCTCCCAGACTTCCATTCAGACTTATCTTCCCAGGCAGCTACAACTTCCCTCTGACACCTCCAGAGTGAGGCAAGACAGGACCTGGGGCTGAAATAAACACCCAAGTTGCTTGCAAGAGTGGCTGTTCAAACCCACTCTCTTGGTGCCAGCAGCCTCCGGCTAAGCGAAGAAGGCTCCCCGGACCAAATAAAGAAGCAGGTTCATCTTACCCAGGGATTCCGAGAGAATGGTCCTCGTGGTCCTCCCACTCCAGCTCCTACAGGTCTGGGAGGCTTAGCGGGCTCCAGCGCTTCCACAATACACCGAATTAAAGGGGAGGAATGCAGAGGTTTTCTTTCCCAGGACCGTAACCAAGCAGCCTTAAAGGGGAGGAAAAGGAGCTAGGGCGGCTTGCTCCTTCGTTTCCTCTGCGTTTCCTACCCTCTGAGCAGACTCAGAAAAAACCCTTTTGCCCAGGGCCCCTTTTATGGTGTGCGTGTGATTGTGTTTGTGTTGACATGTGTGCTGCAGAGAGGGGAGGAATCAAAGGCAAAAACAAAATGACAAAGATTTCCATCGGCCTGAACGCGGCGGTAACAGAAAATCAGAGACTGCCTGCCTCAGTCTCCCTCTTAACCACTCCGTAGCTGGTATATGTTGTTTCAGATACCTTCCTGAGCAGTAAGACATCGATACTAGTTGCAGGTAGAACCCCCCGGGTCTCACTGAACGGGAGGAGAAGCACTTGGATGTCCCGCAGGGGGACCCAGCGCTGGACGGCTTCACCCGGTATCGGTGATACGTCCCCTGTTTCTAGAAGCAAAGCATTCCGATCCCTAAGTCTGCCATCCTCTTTTCAGTCCTAACCTGTTGGCCCCCAAGGAGACCATTCCCCTCCTTCCGGAAACTCTAGGCTCTTAAATTGTGCCTTTCCAGTTTTTATCACTTGGGTTTTTTGAATAAGCAACACATTCCTATGGGTCAGCAATTAGGATTCTATTGAAAGCCATACATAAATGTGTCTCACCGCATCCCCTCCCCATCCGCCCCTTGCCCCCACCCTGCCCTCTATAAGTGGTCGCTTTTATTTCTCCTGTGTCTCTCCAGCATTTCATGCAGATACAAACAACAGAATATATATATTCCTTGCCCCCTTTCTTATGTAAAAGGCGACATCTATTTTCATCTCCACAACCTTAATTCAGGTCCCCTTCTCCTCTCTTGGGTACTGTTGTAATAACCTAGATTCTAATTGGTCCCTGGGTGAAGTAGTCCATTGGGATAGTTAAAAGAGGCTCTGGAGAAGGCTTCTAGATTGGATGCCTGGGTTGTCTATTAACTGGTTGTGTGACCTTAGACAAGTGGCTTAACCTCTCTGTGCCTCAGTTTTCTCATCTGGTCAATGGGATGATCACTGAACTTATTGCATGTACTAGTCGAGTGGAGCAAGGGAGAAGGCTTAGAACAATGACTGGCACTTGGTAGGTTGTCGGTAAGTGTGAGCTACTATTATTCTCTCTCCAACTTTAATTTTTGGTAGAATGATCACCTCAAAAATATCCATTCCCTACAGAATAAAATACAAACACCTCACCCCATCATTGCAGGCATTACAGGATCTGGCATGATACTACCCTGCACCCTACCCCAAGCCCCTCTGTCCACCCAGCCAATGCTCCAGCCACATCATAGGAGACACTGATTTCTAACACACCGCTGATTTCCAGAGCTCCCGACCTTTGCTTCTGCAGCTCTATCCAGGTAGAATGGCCTTTCTTCATTCTCTGCCTATGGAAATGCTATAGATCTTAAAAGCTCACATCAAATGCCATCTCATCCATGAAACCTTCTATGATTTCCTCACCTCTTGAGAAGTAATCACTCCCTCCTCTGTGCTGGTTCCCAAAACTTTTCATCTACTGCTCTCTCTCTTACTCTTTTTCTGCCTTGAATTCTAGTCTGTGTTCCCACTGCTGTCTCCCTGCTGGGACTGAGAGTTCTTAGCAGAGTGATTTTGCCTCTCCTCCCACCCTCTTGACCTCCTTTCCCTAACCCTCCTGTGTCCCAGGACACAGGGTAGGCACTCAGCCAGTGTTTAGTGATGAACCAGATAGGTCCCACCAGAAGTAGAAATGCCTTTGAGAGTCAAATAAATAAGATAGGACTTCTCATGGTAGGTATACTAGTCAGTACTCAATAAATGCTAACTCATCAGTATTGGTCACGAGAATAACAGCATTTATTGCTATGGGTCTAGCTTCCGCTTAGTGCTTAGGTTCTCTGGGTATAGCATCCCTGATGGGAAGCTCTCCTTTTCCTGCTTGGACACTGGAACCAGGGAATTTATTGCTGTATGAGATTGTCTGGTAAGTTCTATGGGCATCAAAGATGTTAGCAGCTTTGTAGGGAGCTGAATTCTGCCTCTCTGAAGTCTCCCCGAGCATGCATATACATCCCCTCACTCCTTAACTGACTCCTTAACTCCAAGCACTGACTCTGTACTAGGGATCGAAGATGGAAGTCAGACTCAGAATCCACACTCATAGAGCTTCTACTGTCCAAACAGGAGCCAGTCCGTTCTGTACTTTGTAACTCAGAATGTGTTGCTCTGTAGTGCAGAGTACTTTGCATTCTGATACCACTTTGAATCGGGCAAGGACCTGTCTGTGAGCATCCCCTGGCCTCCTCCTGCCAGTTCCCTCCCATCTACCTGCACTCTGCTGGTGCTGGTGAGCCACAGCGCTGGGGGTGAGTTCTCAGCTGTGCAAACACAAGTAGGTTCAGCAGGTGTTAGACTGCGTGGAGCACAGTGTCACCTCTTTATGCCGAGTTCAGAAGGCAGGTACTGACTGGGTCACACGCCAGACATCAGAGGTCAGAGCAGGGTCAGAATATCCACTGCTCTAGTACTGACAGACGTGACTAGAAAATGTTTCCCAAGGAGGTGGAAGAGAGCTTTGGGCCTGATAACACGTGCACACTTATGCACACACACATCCATGCTTACAGTTAGACCCCCTTCAGATTCCTGTAAGGGCCTTATCACTATGTTTCCCCCAATCAGCAATTCAACAAAATGTTTATTAAGCATAAACTAAAACACAGACAACAATTGGAGATGAAGCAACAGCAGCTAGGATGCTATTAACTCCCATTGTCACCAGAGATGCAGCCATGGGGAGCCAGCTGCGGGCTCAAGATGTCAGGACAGGTTTCATGGAAAAGTTTCATGGGAGTCAGCCTGGGCTTTAAGGATGAGTAGGACCGGATCTGGAAGCTGTGGTGGGTGGGAAGGGATTAGGGAAACATAGAGCTTGGGACTTACAAGATGCGTGCTGGAGATGACAGCCTGCAGTGCAGCGGGAGATTAGATTGGCCAGGCAGGGTGTTGAAACAGCGGGGGCTTTGGGCTTACCCACCAAGGCAGCAGAGCGTCGCTGCAGGTTCTGAAGCGAGGGTACTGATGGGAGCCCGGCGGTGATATGCTTGATGCTGGGAGAGATCAGAGCCTGGAAAGCCAGCAGAGAAGCTTTGTGGTCACCAATACCTGAGGGAATGGGGGCCAGAAGAGGGAGCGGGAATGGGGAGGAGGAATTGGCCTGAAGGGGGCGCCCTTGTCAGTCAGAGTGTGTCCTCTCACCCCGCAATAGCTGGTGGGTCTGAGCTTATCAAGCTGTTGTTAAGTCCACAGTGACGTTGGCAAAAGGAGAAGTGGTCAGGTGTATCCCCAGGTCCTCACCTCTGCTGCTTCCACGTGGCCACCCTTATCCCTCAAATGAACAAAGTAAGGGGTCTTCCTGTAGTTAGGGTCAGGAGGAGAAAAGGGAGGTGCGCTCATGTGGAAGAGGCAAAGATTCTTGCCTCCCCTTGGTCTGTGCTGTCTTTTATATTTTTTATGCTAAAATGGCCATTTTTAATTTTTGCTTAAAGAGTTAACATGCACTGCACCAACTCTGTTACTAAACTGCCTGAAATCACAAAATGAATTTAGTATTGTAGGTAGAGGAATCATACAGCAAATAAAGGAAAAAGATAAATTCAAAAAGAGGAAATAACAGTAAAGGTCAAGAAATGAGATAGTGGGGGCCGTTCTTTGCTATTTGTCTTTTACATTTAATTATATCTCAGATTGCGCTTTCTGGAAAACAAATGACAAGACATGATGAGGTACCAGGGTGGAAAAGGGAAGGGAAAACAATCTCCATCCATTCATTCATGCAGCGAATATTTGCGAGCTCCTCCTCAGTCCTGGGCGATTAAGCTAGGCTCTGAGCATACAGTAATAAACGCAACAGGCACAGCCTCTGCCCTAATGAATTCTGTGAGTTCTGTGTTCCAGCAGTAACGTCAGATATAGACAAGTACAACTGTGATAAGTACTAAGAACCATTTAGGGCATTAAGAAACTATATGTTAGGGGGATCTTACTAGCCCTGAGGAAGGGCATGTCAAACTGGAGTCTGAAGAAAGAAGAATGAGCTAAAAGAAAAGAACAGCATGTGTAAAGGCCCTGGGGTGGGAAGGAGCCCTGCCTACTGGAAAAGCAGAGAAGTACATTGTGGCTGGGCCGGTGGAGCAGGAGGGAGAGGAACTCCAATTGCTGCTGGTGAAGGCGGAAAAGGAGGAACAGGAGGAACTTGTGCGAATCTTCAAAGTATCATGGGAAGGATAATGAGCAGGGTGGGGCCTCCAAGGAACAAATCCCACTGACATCATAACACATTCCCACCGAAGTTGGTTAATAGAGACCAGAAAGAGCTCAAGGAGTGGGCCTGAGGGGTGGGGGCATGTAGGGAGGGAGTGGAAATGACAGAAAGCAGAGACAGGCTGGCACACAGGTGTGAATCAATGTGATACCTGCTCCTTTAGTATTTATGTTTTTAAAAATACGACGCCAGATTTCTAGTGCTTCCAGGAACAGGCGTGGACTGCATTGCTCCTGCAGCCTGTGGTGTGCTCATTTTTCAATTTGAAAGTGAAAGTGAAGTCGCTCAGTCGTGTCCGATTCTTTGTGACCCTGTGGACTGTAGACTACCAGGCTCCTCCCTCCATGGGATTCTCCAGGCAAGAGTACTGGAGTGGGTTGCCATTTCCTTCTCCAGGGGATCTTCCTGACCCAGGGATCAAACCCAGGTCTCCTGCATTCCAGGCAGACGCTTTAACCTCTGAGCCACCAGGTGGGCTTATAAAAAGTCTTCACAGGCAAAAGGGACCACCCTCTCTGTTCTCCCAAAACCCATCTCTGCAGGGGCATCCAGCTTGCTCCATCTGATACATGTCAAGCTTGGCCCGTAAGTGACAAGTTCTCTAAGGGAAGGAGCCTTGCCTCAGTGACCTCTATAACGACCCTGTTGCCTGGCAGAGAGCCGGTTCCATAAATGTCTTCAAAATCAAAGCACTGAGTAAAACCTAAAAGGAGAGTTTTCTGGTGTGTCCTGAGTTTGACACCATTAATGATGGGCAGAGCAGGAGTTCAACCCATTAGTAACAGGCTACCAGGAGCTGCCTTGTGCACACGCAGAATCCAAAAGAAGATACCAAACAGTTCTTTTCTTCTGGTTTTGTTGCCTCTTGCGATTTCTTTAGGGTCCGCAGGATTGGGAGTTGGGGGGCCTATTCAGTCAGCATCTCTGGCTACTTCCCCATGCCCCCTCCACCTAGGGAGGAAGGTATCAGCCCTTGACACCAGGGCTTTCTCTTTCTTCTTTCCTCTTCCCCATGATTCCTCCATCCTATATACCCTTCCCTCACATCTTTCTATCATTTTCTGCTTTCTATCCTTCTCAGGTTCAGCAAGTCTTCAGTTATATCTAGCTCTAGTTTTGGGTGTGGCTGGGGTGGCTTTGGATACTGTGGGTGGAATGCCTAAAGGTGAGTAGATTTTCACCTGATCCCCTCCTCACATGCTAGCTGTGTATCTATGGCTGAAAGAATCTGTCAGCTTTATTGCCTTGAGTCATATTCCCAAATGAGCCCAGTCTTGGCATATGCCCTGTTCCAGGAAGAAATGGGGGACAGGACAAAGCCTATTTCCCCAGACTTTGGATTTTCGGCTGATGACCTAGTCAGTTTCTATGTGGGAACTTGCTTCTGGTCCCCGGCAGAGATTGCAGGACACTTTGTCCTCCGTGTCCATCATTATCTGCAGTATTTCCATATCCATAGCTGGTGGAATCAATCATGACTCTCCAAGGTCACCAGTGTGACCTTGAAAGACAGTTGGGGGAGGGGTTAAGGGTAGTGGGTAGGCAGTCATGCGTATCATTTGCCTGATTCAAAGTTTTGTTAAGGCTGCTTACAAAGCACCCTATTGTGCAATTTGATTTTAATCTCCTTTTTCTGTTTCTTCTTAACCCTGCAGGGGATGGACAAATAGACTGGCATATAAAACTTATGATGGTGAAAATTTCACTGAAGAATTCAGCCCACATCACCACGTTTACAGAGATGCCCCAGACTGGGGATTAGGTGACCAAACATTGGTTCCCAAAGCATTTTTTCTTCTTTTTTTTCTATCTAAGCAAGCTGGGATTAGTCGAAATCTCAAGGATCTTCCTGTTCTCCTCTGTGAAATTGGGCTAACAGTGTCAGTCTACCCCATGAGTCTGTCAGGGTCAAATGACATAAAACGATTTGTGTGGAATATGAAAAGTAATGCTGTGTCTATTTCCGGTCAAAATAATGTGTCCGACGCCAGGTCCCGTGCCTTGGGCAGAGTTACAGTACAGCAGGGCTGCTCTTGGCTTCTCTGGAGGAAGGTGGGGTAGCCGGGCTCCCTCTGTCCCAGAGCGAGCTGCCACTGCCCTCTAGTGACAGCCTTCTGCCCAGACGTGCTGTCCGCCCTCTGGCTGACGGGGAGAGCAGACCTCTTCCTTGGTAGGACTGTTTCTGACCCATCCTTCGTCAATAAATCCTCACCTCAAATTCTCCATGTGTGTGCTCTGGGTGGGTGAGCGCTGCTCTTTTCCATGCTATTCTACGAACTGACGAGTATGTGTCAGGGGTCTGCTCTGGGGGTGGGCAGTGTCAGGGGTCTCCTATGGGGGTGGGCAGTGTCAGGGGTCTACCATGTGTGATGGGCTGTGTC
>NW_024070205.1:7157523-7157697 GCF_014754425.2 Oryx dammah | reverse complement strand
CAGGGATCTTCTATGGGGGTGGGCAGTGTCAGGGGTCTCCTGTGGGGTTGGGCAGTGTCAGGGGTCTCCTATGGGGGTGGGCAGTGTCAGGGGTCTACCATGTGTAATGGGCAGTGTCAGGGATCTTCTATGGGGGTGGGCTGTGTCAGGGGTCTGCTATGGGGGTGGGCAGTG